>NW_015544256.1:9196-98372 GCF_001515605.1 Sinocyclocheilus anshuiensis | reverse complement strand
GTGTTTTCTGCGTAAAAATAAGGGTCGTTTTTGGCTTTGGACTAAAACAAAAAGCAGAAGGGCTTATTGAAAAATGCTAATTCATTCTCTCTTCATTCTTTTGCTTTTCGCCAGGAATATAGCCATTTTCCCGATAACCACTGTAAAGCAGCGCAGCATCTGATTTTGCAACCTGCAGCGCTCATATTTAATCAATTAAACCATAGCCTTTTGGAGTGTAAGCTATATCTCAATTTGCATGTATATTTGTTTTTTTCACTGGAAAACGTCTTCTCCTCCCGTCCCATTTCTACCAGTGATCCTTTCCTTCCCGCGGTACTCATCACTGTTGCAGGTTGCCAAGTTGAGGGGACAAATGGGTTGAAATTTGTATGTGTCGATTGTGTGAGAAGGATGCGTTTCATACAAGATCTGGCAACTGGGCAACCTTGGAAGTAATTTGAGAGACTGGTGTTGCCTACCTGAAGGACATTACTGGACCCTTGCTGGATCCTCTTCAGTTTGCCTACAGAGCAAACAGGTCTGTGGATGATGCAGTCAATATAGGAATGCACTACATCCTCCAACATCTGAACAAACCAGGGACTTATGCAAGAATCCTGTTTGAGGACTTCAGCTCCGCTTTCAACACTATCCTCCCGGATACCCTTCTGAATTAAATGACACAGCTCTCTGTACCCACCCTCATCTGTCAGTGGATCATCAGCTTCCTGACAGACAGGCAGCAGCTAGTGAGGCTGGGCAAACTCACATCCAGGACTATCACCATCAATACTGGCGCCCCTCAGGGATGTGTTCTCTCTCCACTGCTCTTCTCCCTCTACACCAACGACTGCACCGCTAAAGACCCCTCTGTCAAACTCCTGAAGTTTGCGGACGACACTACAGTCATTGGCCTCATCAGGGGTGGAGATGAGTCTGCTTACAGACAGGAGGTCAAAGAGCTGGTTGTCTGGTGCAGTCACAACAACCTGGAGCTGAACACTCTCAAAACAGTGGAGATTATCGAGGATTTCAGGAGAAACCCCCCTGCACTTTCCCCACCAACCATCATGAACAGCACTGTGGCTGCAGTGGAGTCATTCAAGCTCCAGGGAACCAACATCTCTCAGGACCTGAAGTGGGACAATCACATTGACTCAGCAGAGGCTGTACTTCCTTTGCCAGCTGAAAAATGTCAACCTGCCACTGGCACAGATGACAGATGTTCTGCTCTGCTGTTATTGAGTTGGTTCTGTGCACTTCTATAACTGTCTGGTTTAAGTCAGCCAGCAAATCAGATATAAGAAGACTGCAGCGGACTGTTAGGACAGCAGAAAGGATAATTGGTGTGCACCTGCCCAACCTTCAGGACTTGTACAACTCCAGAGTGAAGAAATGGCCAGGTAACATCATCACAGACTGCTCCCTTCAGGCAGACGCTACAGATCTCTGTGCACTAGAACATCTAGGCATAAAAACAGATTTTTTTCCCCATGCCATCTCCATCTTAAACAGCTAACACAGAAATGACCACCTGTTTTCTGTAATTCATTCATTCTATTAATTCTTGAGAGAGAGGAATCAATTAGATATCATGTAAATACAAGTGCATATTTGTTTATACAGCTGATAATACAGTACACAATGCACAAACCTGTACATAAACCTTCTGTTCCAGATGTATACCACATTATTATTATTATCATTATCATTTTCCTTGATCTTATTTAAATGTTCTCTTAATCTTGTGTCATATATGTATGATTATGTACATGTATGTATGTATGTATGTATGTACCAAGAGTTCCTGAAAAACCACAAACAAAAAATTTCCTTGTGTGTTTGTGCACACTTGGCGAAAGCTTATTCTGATTCTGAAACAATGTTAGCAACAAGCCAAAACAATCTAACAACATGTTAAAATATGCCAATACATATAGGAACATGTTAGCAACATGCAAAAATGCTAGCCATACATCATAGCAATCATATAGCAATCTATTTATCCATGTTTCTGAGAGACCTATTCCTTAAGTGCTTGGAGGAAGTAAAGTTGTGGATGGCTGAAAATCTTGTTCAATTGAATGAAAATAAAACAGAAGTTATTATTTTTGGTCGCACAGCTGGTAGCCAGATGGTAAACGATAACTTGGGCCCATGGTAGGTGTACCTGCAGGATCAAGTAAAGAACTTGGGAGTCATTTTTGACTCATCTCTCATATTTGATCGACAAATAAAGACGGTGGTCCATAATTGCTTCTTCTATCTAAGGGCAATAGCCAAATTGAAACAAATTCTTCCAGCCAGGGACCTGGAAAAAATTGTCAATGCCTATATTGTTTCCCGTCTAGACTAGTGTAGTGCTCTTTATGTTGGGACTTGTCATAAACATGTTGCTTGCTTGCAGTTAATACAAAATGCTGCTGCAAGGTTGTTAATGAATGCTAGGAAATCAGATCATGTTACTCCCTTATTGTCTTTTTTAGGATGGTTACCAGTACAATTTAGGATACAATATAAGATTTTGATATATGTCTTTAAAGCTCTTCACGGAATGGCGCCAGAATATCTAGTTGAGCTTATTAAGCCCCACAGTCCAAGCGTAATACTAAGATCATCAAATACGTTTCTCCTAACTCTCCCTCATGCACGTCTCAAATTGAAGGGTGATTGTGCTTTCTCCGTCGCTGGTCCAAGACTGTGGAACAATCTGCCACTGGATGTTAGATCTTCCTTAACTTTAAATGTTTTTAAGGATCGTTTGAGATCATATTTGTACTCCCTGGCATTTTAGTATATGGATGTTTTTATGTTATTGTCTTGTTGTTGTTTTTTTTGCTTTCCATTGTAATGTACAGCACCTTGGAACTACTGTGTAGCCTGTAAGGTGCTATATAAATAAATAAACAAACAAACAGACAGCATGGCCTTAAAACCTTCAAACTTCAAGCTTTTTAAACTACTTCAAACATTTTGGTTAGGCTTTCTCAAGCTAAGATAAGGTTTGTCTTTTTTATATAGTTAATTATTTATTTTAATTATTGTAATATTTTCTGTGCTGTGAAGAGCATGCAGCAGGACCTTCTGTGCTGGTAGAGTCAAAGTGTCATTAGTTGAATAGATCTTCATCATTACAACAGCATTTGAGGTTCCTCAGATCAGCGCACTGGCAGAACCTTAGGCTGGTTTCACACCACAAGTGTGGGTTTCGCGTCAGCTTCACATTAGCGTAACTACATCGTCACTGCAGCTGCAGACTTGCAGAGTATTCACACTGGAAGCGTTTGTACAGCGTCAGAGTAGCGGCTCCAAAGCTACATATTTCTTTACACAGACAACTATAAATTTGTTTTTAGAAGTTGGTCATTTATAAACTTCAAAGTTTTAAAATCTTGAAAGTTTGTTAACATGGGGATTCATCTGTTAATGGTAAACAACAAACACAACCAAGAAAACCGCTCTGATCACGTCATTTCAGACATACTTTTATGTAGATTGTGCTGTTTATAATGTTATTTTCATAATACACCGTACTTTCACCCAAACTGAATAATTAAAAACAAGTTTAAATGGGTAAATCTTCTATACATATTTTTGATTCTTCATTTAATTTTCTGACATACTCCAATTCTAGTTAAAACACACTAGACATGCTTATTCTGTGCATTAAATTCTTCCAGCCAGGGACCTGGAAAAAATTGTCAATGCCTATATTGTTTCCCGTCTAGACTAGTGTAGTGCTCTTTATGTTGGGACTTGTCATAAACATGTTGCTCGCTTGCAGTTAGTACAAAATGCTGCTGCAAGGTTGTTAATGAATGCTAGGAAATCAGATCATGTTACTCCCTTATTGTCTTTTTTAGGATGGTTACCAGTACAATTTAGGATACAATATAAGATTTTGATATATGTTTTTAAAGCTCTTCACGGAATGGCGCCAGAATATCTAGTTGAGCTTATTAAGCCCCACAGTCCAAGCGTAATACTAAGATCATCAAATACGTTTCTCCTAACTCTCCCTCATGCACGTCTCAAATTGAAGGGTGATTGTGCTTTCTCCATCGCTGGTCCAAGACTGTGGAACAATCTGCCACTGGATGTTAGATCTTCCTTAACTTTAAATGTTTTTAAGGATCGTTTGAGATCATATTTGTACTCCCTGGCATTTTAGTATATGGATGTTTTTATGTTATTGTCTTGTTGTTGTTTTTTTTGCTTTCCATTGTAATGTACAGCACCTTGGAACTACTGTGTAGCCTGTAAGGTGCTATATAAATAAATAAACAAACAAACAGACAGCATGGCCTTAAAACCTTCAAACTTCAAGCTTTTTAAACTACTTCAAACATTTTGGTTAGGCTTTCTCAAGCTAAGATAAGGTTTGTCTTTTTTATATAGTTAATTATTTATTTTAATTATTGTAATATTTTCTGTGCTGTGAAGAGCATGCAGCAGGACCTTCTGTGCTGGTAGAGTCAAAATGTCATTAGTTGAATAGATCTTCATCATTACAACAGCATTTGAGGTTCCTCAGATCAGCGCACTGGCAGAACCTTAGGCTGGTTTCACACCACAAGTGTGGGTTTCGCGTCAGCTTCACATTAGCGTAACTACATCGTCACTGCAGCTGCAGACTTGCAGAGTATTCACACTGGAAGCGTTTGTACAGCGTCAGAGTAGCGGCTCCAAAGCTACATATTTCTTTACACAGACAACTATAAATTTGTTTTTAGAAGTTGGTCATTTATAAACTTCAAAGTTTTAAAATCTTGAAAGTTTGTTAACATGGGGATTCATCTGTTAATGGTAAACAACAAACACAACCAAGAAAACCGCTCTGATCACGTCATTTCAGACATACTTTTATGTAGATTGTGCTGTTTATAATGTTATTTTCATAATACACCGTACTTTCACCCAAACTGAATAATTAAAAACAAGTTTAAATGGGTAAATCTTCTATACATATTTTTGATTCTTCATTTAATTTTCTGACATACTCCAATTCTAGTTAAAACACACTAGACATGCTTATTCTGTGCATTTTTAGCACTTTTTGTGTGAAATCATATTTATTTTGTCCATCAAAAGTGTGCCGTCACTTTGATTGAGCGTAAGCTGCACAGATGGGTAAATCTTCTATACATATTTTTTTATCCTTAATTGTCTTTTCTGACATACTCCAATTCTTGTTAAAACCCACTAGACATGCTTATTCTGTGCATTTTTAGCACTTTTTGTGTGAAATCATATTTATTTTGTCCATCAAAAGTGTGCCGTCACTTTGATTGAGCGTAAGCTGCACAGCAAAATTAGACTCTGTGCCGAAACCATCGCTTCAGTGCTGCTCACATTGATGTGTTGAACTGTTTTCTCAAACTCTCCTTTCATTGTTTCATTGTGTTTCAGTTTCTCTTGTAAGGACTTCAGTGCTGTATTGAGCTCCTCCTAGAATTAAACAAAAACACATTTAAAAAACAAACAAGCAAAAACAGATTACAGTGAACAGAAGAAGAGAAGACAATACCGTGATATGATCATATAATGCAGTGAAAAATATTTGTCCCCATCCTGATTTCTTCTGTTTTTGTGTATGTCTCATATATCTCAAAAGTTGTCCAATACCAACTGAGCCTGTGTGAAAATGTATTTGTCTCTGTACAACAAATCAACACTTAAATGGGACTTTTCAACAGCATGAAGTTATCTTGCTCTTAAACAGTAACACACTATAACACACATGAAAGAAATTACAAGAATGATGAGGAAGAAAGTGATTGAAAGGATTACAAAGCTATTTCAAAGGCTCTTGGACTCAAAGAATCACAAATACCGCTTTTCCACTGGGGCTGTGCTTTTCAGCTCAAAGAATCCTGGGCCGGTGCCCAGATCCTGCTTACGAACCGGCCCCGAAACCTTGCTGGTCTTGATCAAGGGAACCTATGATGTCAGTAGGCGGAGATTCCACTACAGACCACAGTTTGAAAGGCACTTGCATTTTTAAAAGCCGTCAGAGTTCAGTTAAATTAACAACAACAATTAAATGTCAGTTCAGTAGTTGTCAGAAGAAGAGACCAACGCTCTCCTGCAAGAGATAACAAGCGATTCTGGTCACATGTTAGTGACGTAGAGGGTTCTGCTCCTTGCCAGTGGAAACGCGAGCCGGTTCCGGCTCCAGCTCCGGCACCAGCCCCGGCACCAGCCCCAGTGGAAAAGCAGTACGTGAGAGCCATTATCTCCAAATGGAACAAACTCAGCACAGTAGGGGGGAACTAAACTGTAATGAGCCTTTAATATACTGTATAGCCTAGTCCACGCTTAAGCTTGCCACAAAGCACTGGCAAGAGTAATGACCATTTGTTGGGAAAAATGGCAAGGAGATATTTTCATTATTTAATAATAATGTCATGTTTCTGTTCTGTGCTTTTAAATTTTGGTTTTCTTGGCATTTCTGTCCCCCTGCATTAGTTCCCTGGTTAGTCTTTTTCCTTAGTAATCCTTTAGTCTCATTGGTTGTTAATTAGCCCTACACTTGTTCTGTTTCTTCATGATTGCATTCTCCCCTGTATTTAAGCCCTCTGTTTCCCTCAGCTCTCTGTCTGGTATTGTTTTGGTGATGTTGGTTTGTTGTGTTGTGGATTTACATTTGGATTACAAGCGTTCTATGTTTGTTTTGTTTTATTTTATTTTTTTTTTATAATGGAATTGCCAGCTGTACAGCTCGTATGCCTGGAGCAGTTGGACCGTTCACTGGAGGACCACACCAGGGACTTTTTAGATCTGGCGTGCCTTACGCACTACCCCAACCGCTCGCTCTGTGTATTTTATATCACCAGCCTGAGCGAGTGGTGTAAGGCATGCCTGACAGCGAACGGTCCCCAAGAGGATTTCACCGCTTTTGTGGAGTGGGTTCTGGTGAATTGTGGATTACCGTTCACCATCGACACCACGGAGGAATTCACCAGCCCCACTCCCAATCTAGAGCCCAGCCAGCCTTCACTGAGCACTCGCCAGAGCCCACCGCAGCAGCAGAGCCCAAGCCCGCCGAGATCAAAGAGCCTGAGCCAACAGGAGCGACACAGCGGAACATTGCCCCGGAGCCCGAGCTCGAAGACGCAACTGGCCAGGTGCATGAGCTGGCACCACTGTGTGATGCCGTGGGAGTCCTCGTGGAGATCGAGGGAATGGATTATAACCCCGCCTACACTCCCAATGCCGCTGACCTCTGGACTACTAGACTGTTTAAATGAGGATGAATACTGGCTTCTCCCTTCCCCGCTGGTCCTGCTGAACTCTCCTTCGTCTCCGCTGGTCCCACCGAGCTCTCCTTCATCTCTGCTGGTCCTGCCCAGCTCTCCTTCGTCTCCACTGGTCCCACCCAGCTCTCATTTGTCTCCGTTGGTCCCGCCCAGCTCTCCTTTGTCAGCCAGCTCCTCATCAGCAACGTCGGGAAGGTTCCCGCCCAGCGTCCCACTCCCTCCTCCTCTGTCTCAGCCTGCCAGTCCATTGGCCCTGTGTCAGCTGGCCACTGAATATACCTCAGCTCACCCTCAGCACACCAAAACCGGTGGGTTGGATGAGCATTGGGACCTTCAACTTCCAGTTAACTCGGGGTTGGAGGATCCCGTCTCTGTCTCTGCCTCCAGCCTCCGAGACCCGGACTCCACCTCAGTCCCTCCGACCCATCGGCTCCACCTTGGCTCATGGCTCACTCGTTTCCACCATGGCCCCTAATCCCACAGGCTCTACCGGGCTCCCTCGTCCCTCCGGCTCCGCCTTGGTCAGTCGTCGACCATCCTTCGCCTTGGGATTCCACTCCTCCGGCTTCGACTCGTCCCTCGTCACCTGAGCCACCAGCTCCGCCTTGGCCCTCCGGATCCTCGGTGTCACCCTGGCTCTGTGGTTCTCTGTCTCCATCCTGGGCTCCTCTTCCACCAGCTCCGTCTCCGTCAGTTGGCCCCCTGGTGTCGTCGGCCCCATCTCCACCATGGCTCCTCCCACCGTGGGCCACTATCCTGGCTGGCCTCTGGTTCCCCACCTGCTCCGGGCACCTCCCTGGCTCCTTCCTCTATCTACTCCGCCCTGGCCCTATGAAATATGCCCCCTTCCCATTGCCTGCCCCTCACCTGCCCCATGCCCACCTCCTGAAACCCCACCCTCCCTCCTCTGTTGGACTGCTTTTGTAGGAGCGAAGACACGCCATTTCGGGAGGGGGCGAAATGTCACATTTCTGTTCTGTGCTTTTACATTTTGGTTTTCTCTGTATTTCTGTTCCCCTGCATTAGTTTCCTGGTTAATCTGTTTTCTTAGTAATTCATTAAGAAGAGATGATGCCAACCCCTCAGAGAACCTCAGATGATGCCAACCCTGAAACAACATACAGAACTACCAAATTTTGCTATAAGTTTGATTGCATCATATAATAATTACTGTTAATAGTGTTCATCGTCTGTTTGATTACGTCTTTAATTTATTTTTCCTTATATTTCTGCCATATGTACATAAACTGATAGTCACCACTGATAAGCTACTACTAAATATTGTAGAAACTTACATTTCTGCAAAGTTGCTTTGCAACGATTTGTATCATAAAATGCGCTATACAAATAAACTTGAATTGAATAAACTTGAATTTAATTCATCTCATTGGTCGTTAATTAGCCCTACACCTGTTCTGTTTCTTCATGATTTCATTCTCCCCTGTATTTAAGCCCTCTATTTCCCTCATCTCTCTGTCTGGTATTGTTTTGGTGATGTTGGTTTGTTGTGTTGTGGATTTATGTTTTGATTACTCCTGGAATTTGCATTAAAATAAACTTGAATTGAATAAACTTGAATTTAATTCATCTCATTGGTCGTTAATTAGCCCTACACCTGTTCTGTTTCTTCATGATTTCATTCTCCCCTGTATTTAAGCCCTCTATTTCCCTCAGCTCTCTGTCTGGTATTGTTTTGGTGATGTTGGTTTGTTGTTTTGTGGATTTACGTTTTGATTACTCCTGGAATTTGCATTAAATACTCTCTTGAACTTTACTCCTTCGTTGTGTGCTTGATTAGACAGCCAACACGTTACAAATAAACTAGTGCTTTCTGAGTCACTGTCGGTTGCAAAGATTAAGTTGATGATGCTGACTTGCCCTCTCCACAGTATATTGGTCTTTAGAGAGAAATGCACCTTACTGTTTACATAATCAGAGAGTATTTGTTTTCAAATTGTTTTTGAATTGGTTCATTTTAAAGTAGACATTTAAATTTTTATGTAGATATATTTCTCATGTCTCTGAAGCAAGTGGCATTAAGGATGAGTTTTAATTCATTTTTGTGACGCGCTCCAGTTCATGGAGACAGAGATGGCAGAAAGCACATCCTATTTGTTTTCCTTATTTTATAAAGGAGCAACATTCTGCTGATATTGTGAGTGTATATAAATAAAAGTAGATCATTGACAATTTTGTGGCGTATGATGGATTTATTTTTTTACATTTTTTTTTGCTTAAAATGTATATTCTGTGTTTACTCAGGTTGCCTTTGTTTTATGTTGTATTTTGTTTGAAGATCTAAAACTATTTAGTATGAGACAAAAATAGAACAAATCAGGATGGGGGCAAATACTTTTTCACAGTATATGCCATCTTAAGTTGAGTCAAATGGCAGAGAGAAATATTTATTGCATGAATGTGATATCTGTGTTTGACTAATTATTGTTCTTTACATATTAAACAAGAGACAGCTGTCTTACCTTATGTGATGAAACCACTTCACTGATGGGTCTGAATTTATGATTGTCATGTTGTTTTGAATCTCTGCACACTAAACACACCGGCTGTTTGTCCTCCAGACAGAAGAGTTTGAGTTTCTCACTGTGTAAACTGCAGATCTCCTCAGATCCTGATGAACACCTCTCATTCCTCTTCTTCAGGAACGAATCACACAAGTTTTTTAATGCAAGATTAGGAGGTGGATCTTCTTTTGAGGATCTTCTCCTGCAGACAGGACACTCCTTAGTTTTCTTGGTTCTCCAGAACAGTTGAAGACACTTTTTACAGAAACTGTGACTACATGATAAAATAACAGGAGCATTGAAAACTTCATGACACACGGGACATGAAAGCTCTTCTACAGATACATTTAGCGAAGCCATTTTCACTGTTTGAGCTCCAGCAATTTCTAAATGATTTCGCGAAAATGAATCACCATGAGAAGTACAAATATCTGCTGTCTGTTCAAAAACAAGCGTAACAAAAATCCTTCCATAAAGTGTTTCTCTTCCTTCACTGATCGCTGATCCTTTATTGCTTTTGTCAGTAGAGAAGTCAGTCTCTTCCTGGTAAGTGTTGTAGGAGGGTGGAGTCTTTGATCACTTGTGTGTGTTCAAAGTCAAAGACTTTGAACACACAAAAACAAGTCAAAGAGCAACATCAGGATTCCTTTAGGTAAAATTTGAACTAACTGTATTTAAAATTAACTTGCATTGACAGGAAGTGCTTTCCCTTTCAGAATTCCATCTGTTATTTCTAATTCTTTCATATTGGTTTCTAAAAATAAGAAATGGAGTAATGTGGGACATCTAATTCTGAGCTAATAGATTTAAAGGAGTTGTTGGAGGGGGCATGATCATCCTGCTCCTGTGAGCCTTCTGTTCCTTCCAGATCTCCATTGTAGCATTTGGACCAATCAGACACACAATTGTTCATTAGATTTAACAAATCAATTATTCATTAGATTAACAAACAATCACAGACCCCTCACCCAACACCAGACTCGGCGCCTATATGTCTGTGAACGATCTCCAGGCCAGGACCCCTCAGCCAGATCAGATCAACTTTACGACCTAAAAGTATGTAGAGAGAATCTTCCTCCCTACTTAATTCTCTCTAAAACAGACACATACTGCTATAGGAAATGACTTATTTCATTTAATTCATAGACGTTTTTTTCTATGACCTCCCTATCATGCATATCCCCAGGTCATTGTGTAGGATTATTACGTTCTTGTATATGGTCTTGTGTAGTGTATACTATTTTATGTATGCATTATGATAGATCACTGGTTAATATAACCTCACCTATACCATGTTTGGTATCTATGAGTTCGTAATTTCATGATCTAAAAGAGAATGTATATTATATGTTGATACCTATGCAACACATTAGTATTATAAGAATCTTGAAGATTCTTCTCTTGAACACCCAATCGAGTTTCATATGCAAAACACCATGCTAGAGACAAAGGATCGTAAAATTTCCCTCCAAAGGTACCATTCCTCATTGGCTCACTCAAATCCTTAGAGGTGTGACCTGCTTTGAACTTATAAGGCCTCACATCAGTGACCCGCCTATGGGGTTTTGGGTTTTTTGGCTTTTGTCTCTTGTCTCTGCTCTCATCACCATCCCGGGGCTGGCGCAGCTGCGCCTGGCAGGCCGCGACTACAGCCATGTCTTCACTTTCCCTCTGGGAGAAAACTCTCCCGACCACCACCAAGTCAGAATAACATCTTTTGGAGTTCATCACTCTTCAAACCCGGAAGAAGGTGATCCAAACCTTGAAACCATCAAGACTTTAATCCGAGACTGCATCCGGACACTCATGACTGGTCAATGACCAAGGCAATGCAAGTATCATATATTTAACCTAACGAAACAGAGGTTTAGTATAAACTATAGACCCCGTTGTAAAACGGTGCTGATGGTTTCACTCAAAGGTTAACTGCCAAGGCAATGCAAGTATCGTACATTTAACTAAACGAAACAGAGGTTTAGGATAAGCTGTAGACCCCGTTATAAAACGGCGCTGATGGTTTCACTCAGGTGGTTAACTGACTCATTTTCCATAACTGCATTCTCTGGTTTCTCTAACGGATTCAGTCATCCACTTCCAACCTCCCCATGAATGAGTGATTTGTATGTTTGTTTGTTATGTGTTAGTGTTTAGTTAATAAAACTTTTGTGCACAAATTACATGAGTTTCTGGTTCTGTTACCGCTTGTAAATAGTGTCCCTTTTACGATCCGATCTATAGTCAGATTAGTTGATTGTAATATTAATTCTGCTACAGTTACTACTGGCAGCTGAGGTAAATAATTGTAATTAATTATAATTACTTGTAATTATTATATATACATTTCCCTTTTGTGCTAATTTGCTACACCATGCTGAGGTTGAGAGGTCTTGTAAGAAACTGTATTCGGACCACTTCCACATTTCAACATGAATTATTCAAATGTGGAGGGAGTGCGTGAGCACGGACAAATGATGACACCTCAATTGGTGGTTTGTATAAAACTCTCCAAATAAATTTAACTTCATCATCCAATCCCAATCTCTCTCTCCACACTGTATCACCACATTCTTTTAAAGTTGCTTCATTTAAAACTTTTACAAAACATTTATATGAAACTTTACTTTGAACATCCTGCAAACTTAACTCTTCTAACCCCCTCAAGTCCAGAAAAGGTCCAGACAGACCTTTGAGTTTGGGACTAAAAACAATACTTGGGAAGGGATCTGTATTATTAGGAACAAGTTTCCCATTATAAAAGTCAATTAACAAAATGTTTTTTTTTCTTCTTCTGTGAGTTTCTGTTTAAAAATGTCCGGAACTTTTTCTACTTGCTGTACCAACCACACACCTAGATGTGAGGCCAGGGACTGAGCATTAATTAGACCAGGACCAGCAACATCCAACAAATGATACAGTTTTAATGTCTTAGTGGAGATTCAACAATGAATCAGTCCAGGTGTAGCTTCACAAGTAACATCAAACTGAACTCCATGTACAAGAGGTTTCTCCAGAAGCCAGTACAACCAAGAAGTCACCTTCATCCTCCGTTTTTTCAGTAAGTCCCAAACTTTAAAAAGTATTTTATAAAATGGAGTAAGTCCACTGCACTGCAGCTTGCTCGAGTCCATCAAAAACAAAGCAGTGTTCAAGCCCAGTCTGCCAGCTTGATTAAAAACAACATCAGCCACCTGTGAGGTACCTTTGAATAAAAAGGAGTCGAAAAGCTGCCCCCATGCTGGGCAAGTGAATAAGTCCTTGTCCTCCTTCATCTCTGGGCAGAAAAAGTATGCTCTGAGGTGTCCAATGACAAGTGCTCCAAAAAAAGTCCACTAAAATGGCTTGAATTTTACTCAAAAGTCCATTTGGAGGATCAACGCAAGCCAAACGATGCCACAAAACTGAAGCTACCAGATTATTAATTATTATAACCCTCCCTCTAAATGACATTTTTGGCAAAAGCCATTTCCATTTTTCCAGCTGCCCTTTTACTTTTTCTAGAACTCCTTCCCAATTTTTACTTAACATTGATTCATTGCCAACATATACTCCTAAATATTTTAACCCGTCCCTTTTCCAGGATAAACCACCTGGTAGTTCAGGAAAACCATAAAGCCATTTATCAACTGCTATGGCTTCACTTTCACAGAGAGAGAGAGAGAGAGAGAAAGCAGAACCCAGCAAGGAATGATCGCCAAGAAAAGAGACAGAGCAACAGTCACAATCTTCTTTTATCCCTTCCTACCATGTGACTAAAAATCAAATGTGAGACATTCAAACCGACTCTAAATTGCCCTTTTGTTACTGAAGATAGGGTTGGGACAGGAAAGCAGAAATACAATACATATACATTTTCTACTAGGTCTACATGTTTGCTCCTTTATCTTTTGCTGGTTTGAGTGGCATACACACATTTGTTTAATGAAAGTCATAATAGACTCACTTGAAGAGAAACAGTTCTGCATAATGAAAATGTGCGCCTTGAATTAATTCAGTCATGTTTAAATGATCACTAAACGTTTGCCATGACATCTCTCTGCTTGTATGATTGTATAAAAGTCCATGATCGTGACAATGATGAATTTATTTTTAAAAATTATTCATTTTATATTTTAGAACACTGCATAAGGCAAATAGTCTAGAAACACAAATATTTTCCTTACTCTGTTTTCTCCTTAAAAGAGAAAGATTTTTAAATATTTATTTATGAATAAAATATTTGTTTATTAGAAGATATATAAATATTTATTTATCAGATCACAAAAGGTCCCCAAACTGGGACTTGAACTCACGTTGCCCGAAGCACAACCGCACTACATTTTGAAGCACTGCCTGTACGAGGGTATCGGCTCCAACTGTTAGAAGATATTTAAATAAATGTTAAAATCATAAAAAAATATTTTACTAGTTATACAAGGCATATTTGTGCAGTGATAACTACGAAAAAAACAGAGAGGCTGTAAAACCATAGACATAACGGTCTTCTCAAGTAACTGTATGAACTTCTGTTTAAAGCCCCGCCTTCTTCCGGTTTTATCTGAATGCATACACGAATAATTTTGTGATTGTTACAGATACAGATACAGATATTGGCTCCACTGCACACCCCTACAAATAAGTAACCAGCATATATCTGAAGACCAAAAAAAGTGGTCTGCAATTTGTGAATTTATATTACGCATATTATATTATTATATTACTGCATATTACATTTGGCATAAAAACATGTCAAAGCATGATGTAAGTGAAGACAATCATTCATATATTTTCATAAGTAACATTTAAATGATCAGCAAACAAAACAAAAAACACATCAAAATACATTTGTGAATATGTCGTATGATAATTAACATGTATAGCATCATGTATAGGACTATTACAACATTTTAAAAGCCTTCTGTAAGAAGTTTAATGTAACGATTGGATGAATCAGGGTTAGAAAATTTCCATGTATTTATATTATATATAATATTCTAAGTTCTGGTCTCACAGACAGTACGGTTTAAGATTCTTTGAAGGACCACATGCTAACATCACTGCTGAAGAACTGCTAGACTTCTGCCTTCAATAAATTATTCTCCCCACAAGAAGTCTGGTCAAGCTTACTTATTTTATGTATTAGAGACATCTAGTACATTGGCAAGCCACCCAAACTACTGCTCAAATACAGCAAAAACTAACAATTTGGCGAGCCAGCCAGGAGAGACTGACAAGAAGAGAACTCACCACCTGCAACAAGAAGTGAACAAAAGAGTCTTGGAGATTCTACAGTTTTTGTGTTGGAGATCAACAGACTGCATCTATGAACACAAGTTGTTTGAATCAACTGGATCCTTTCTCAGAGATCCTAATTTGGTGAGTGAAACTTATCAGCTCTCTAAAGGAACACTTAAAGAACACTCTTTCATAAGTAAGCAGCTCTCGGGAGATGATCTGAGTTTAGCTCGCTTTTTAGAGTGCTTCCCTTTTATAGAACACAATTGTGAACACACAACTTTTCACTTTATTCACTTTATTTCGACAGTGTCTAATACTCCAGATATAGCTGAATAGGTTACTATGCAAAGGAAAGGACATGGAATGACATTAGGTTACAGGTGAATTCAGAAATGGTGCTTGCCTCCTTTATGTTTGTCTACCCTGTAGACTATGTGTGCATTTTGCAAAGTTATTGCATGATGATATGTTATTGTATAGTATTTTAAAGGTCCCATGGCATGAAAATTTCACTTTATGAGGTTTTTTAACATTAATATGAGTTCCCCTAGCCTGCCTATGGTCCCCCAGTGGCTAGAAATGGAGATAGGTGTAAACCGAGCCCTGGGTATCCTGCTTCGCCTTTGAGAAAATGAAAGCTCAGATGGCCCAATCTGGAAGCTTCCCTTTATGTCGTCATACGGGGAAAGGTTACCTCCCCTTTCTCTGCTTTGCCCGCCCAGAGAATTTGGCCCGCCCATGAGAAAATGAGCTACTACCGTGCGAGGCGAGCGCAATATTTTTTTTTCCCCGAGAGACATCATGGCTTGCAAACGAGCGAAGCATGGCAGTTGCCCCGCCTCTCTCCTCCTCATTAGCATTTAAAGCTACAGACACAGAAATGGCACGTCCTAAGGAAAGCTCATTGTGGGACTGGCTCGTGGCTGAAATTCTGCACCAAGGCTGAATTTCGGGAAAGAGACTTCAGATACAGTACTAGGGACCACTTAGACCTATATAAAAGCATCCAAAAAGCAGCATGTCATGGGACCTTTAAATATAAATTATTTTATATACTCTTTGAATTTGCATTGTAAATGAAAACCGTAATCATTGAGTACAATATGGGGCGGTTCCTCAGACAGGGTTTAAAAATGTAAATCGCATCATATGACCCCTTTAAGCCAGGAGTAGGCTTAATCTAGAATAGTTAATCATGGTTTAAAAAAAAAAAGCTTTTTGAAACACAGATTAAGTGCAGATTACTAACTCCTGGACTATGGAGTCCTGAACTAAAATAAACCAGATTGATTTAAAACCAACTGTGCTAATCTGAATTAGCACAACAGAGGTTGCCTATAAAACATGGAATCAACCAAGAAAAGCTTAAAATTGTATGGAACTGAGAAGCAAATCCAAGGAAAACATAACAGCTGAAAAAAGACTGCAATCAAAAAAAGAAAAAAAAAAAAAACTTTACTGAACTGAACTTTTTTAAAGCAAGCAAAGTGAACCGCACACATCAGGTGTCAAATAAAAGAAAAGGAATGCCTAGACATCTCTTTATAATGAATTCTTTCATAAATTCTTGCAATCAGCTGTTGCCATCAGTTTTGCGAAAAACATTTTTAGTATTATTATTTATTATGTTGTACATAAAGTAGCTGTTTCATAGAGAGAGAGAGAGAGAGAGAGTCATGGTCAGAATTATTTTGGCACGCTAAGAAAATATGATCAAAGAAGGTTACGAAAGGAAATCACAAAAATCTAACTTTTCAACAAAATCACATTATGAAAATATTTTTTCTCTAATGCACATTATTTGTTGTCCTAGAAATTATAATGAGTAAAATATCTGAAGATCAACAATCCCATTTATATTTACATTTGTTAGCACACCAGGGTGACTAGGAACATGGAATTATCCAGCCATGACTTCCTGTATATATATATATGAGGGAGCACACGGGCCAAATTCCCTTTATCACCCATCACAATGAGAAAAAAACAAAGAATGGTGTTCTGATGTGAAGTAACAGATATGCTTTAGAGAAGCTTGTTAAGAGAACCGAGAGGCTTGTTAAGCTTCTCAAAATATGAAGTCGAGAAATAGCACAAAATAGAAAGTCAAAAAATGTAAAAAAAAAGAGCTAAAGCATTGAACATTTCCATTTCCATCATTAGGACAATAAGTAAGGAGTTCCAATCAACAGGAAATGTTACAAATCTGCCAACAGTATATTGACTGTGTCTGTACTGTCTTAATGCAACTTGAGGAAAAAAGACTCTCCAAGGATCACAGCTGGATAATTGCAGAAAATAGTTGAGTCTTGGGGTCAGAAAGTCAACACAAAAATGGGTCACTCAGCACAAAACAAAGGTTCTGCCATGGCCATCCCAGTTCCCTGACCTGAACCCTATAGAAAACTGAATAGGAGTGAGTATCAACATGGAGCTGGGAATCTGAAGAGTCTGGAGTGATTCTGTATGAAGGAATGGTCTCTGATCTCTTGTCAGGTGTTCTCCAAACTCATCAGGCATTATAGTAGAGAGATTTATTTTATTTGTATTTTTTTGAATAAAGGATCGAAATCAAAATGAACAGTGCAGATTTATTTCCACAGGCTTCTTTGTTCATATCTACCTAGGGTGCCAATAATTTTGATATATAAAGACTGGAAACACAAAAAGCAGCTGTTGGTCAGAATTATATTGGCACCCTAAGAAAATATGATCAAAGAAGGTTGTGAACATAAACCTGTATTTTTACCCTTTGATCTTTCAGAAAGTAAATAAAATTTACTTTTTGGAATAAAAAAATCTAACTTGTTAACAATGCAGATATATTTTCACAGGCTTATTTGTTCATATCTACCAAGGGTGCCAATAATTTTACATAAAATGACAAAATACATAAAGACTGGAAAGGCAATGTTAATTTGAGGTTAAACCTGCTTCCTGGTAGGTTTAATTTAAGCCTCAATTTAATCCTGAAGTAATTCTAGTCTTCCTCCAGGAAATCAGCCTATTAAATTCTGGACTAGACTAAATCTAGATTTCTGTTAATCTGGTTTAAAGGGCCATTTTAGTCTAGGACTAGGTTTAATCTCTGTCCAGGAAACCGTCCCTATATGCCAAAGTAACATATTCATTATGATACCATCACTGTACCATACAGTGATAAAACCACTGTTGCTGATCTCAGTTCATCTACTGACAAACAGATGGCATTTTAACTTTTTTTTTTTTTTTAAGTACAACAAGATTTTGACACTTCATTTCATGCTCGGACAAAATAAGGAGAAAACATCCCTAATGTAACACATGCTTTATTGATTCACCATCATCATTATCTTGCTTGTACTTAATCAGATCTGAAGTAACTAGTCTTTTCATTTGATACTTTTTTACTTTTACTCAAGTAATTATTACAATTATTACTTTTACTTCTAATTGAGAAATTATTTCTGTAAGTGCTTGTACTTTAATTGAGTCCAGTTTTTGACACCCGCCTTTGCTCGCGTCTCTAAACACTGACAATCAGGGGACGTTGTGAGGACGTCACTTCCGCTGTTCAGTTGCTTTGACACAATCTGTATTGTTAAAAGCGCTATATAAATAAAGGTGACTTGACTTGACTTGACAATCAGCACAATAAACTGACGAGTGTTTATCACTGAACTTTAGCATGAGAAGAAATCATTCTGATAAAGATTTGATCATGACAAACACTGGGGAAACTATGTGACAAATAAAGAGCAATAAATAAAACACAAATAAAGTGGATTCTAGTATTTTCATTATCAATATTTGTGTTTTTTATTGTTCTTTAGTGTTTGACTCAAGGTTTTCTAGCATTATACTTGAGAAAGTTTTAATGCAAGTTTTGTTACAATTTAACCTGAAGAAATCCTGATGTTGTTCTTTGACCAAACGGTGATCATAAACTCCACTTAACAGATTGGTTTGTCTGACATAATTACATGTGAATTTATTGACTGGAAAAATACACACAAACACAGAAATATTGAGTAGAAATGTTGAATATATGCATTTATTTAGTATAATTAATACATTTATACACTGTAAAAAAAGTTGAGCTAACTTTAAAAAAAAAGCAACCTATCACACTGAAATTGTTAAGTTAACTAATTAGCCATCTTGATTTTTTTTTTTTAAGGTAAGCTCAAATTTTTTTTTACAGTGTACCATAGTTTACTCCCCAAAGCCTATGAATTTTTAGAAATATGCATTTAAATTTTTTTTATTCTGGGAATGTGAAAACCGCTGAAAAACATTAATGACTCTTGTGAATGTCTTCAGAGTTTTGTTCAATCAAATATTGTCTAGATTCAGAACATCCTTCTTGTCATAACTGGAGTGGCATGTTTCCCTCGCTTTTAGAAATGACTTAATTCTTATAAAGACATTTTAAAAAATATGAAACTGTTCACGTGAATGAAGCCTCTGATTGCTGGTTGGCTGAATCCCATTGGCTAGCGCTCACCTTTACCATCCACGCTTTCACAGAGACAACATGATTAATATTCATGAGTCCAAATGTTGATCTGTGCATCTACCTGAGGGAAAACGTGAGCAAAAAAAGAAGTCATCTTTGACTATTTTAAGTTAATGTTATTAAATAGATGAAAATGTTACATTTTATAAAGTAACTTTTAGCAAATTTTTAATTTCAGGGCCCGTATGTATAAAACTTCTCAGAAATGCTCTTAAGAATAGTCTTAGACTTTACTGAAAGTTGCTTTTAGCTTCTTTATAAACGTCTCCTACTCTTAGAAAAGTCTAAGACTGATTCTTAATTGTTGACTGAGGAGACACTTAAGGCTTGCAAACTAAGGACTACAATGATGTTAGCCCAAAATGGCCGACCTCGACCTCTGAAACAGCCAATAGTGAGCCTGCTCATGTGAAGTCACAGCAGCACAACACCAATCATTTGATGTAACTACAATAAAATCATTTAATTAAGACACTGAAATATTTTAATATTTAAAAGTATTTTTTTTTAAATGCTTTGCATTGTGCAAAATTATCACAAATTGTTACTGATGTTTTGAAATTGTTTTCTCTTTTACAGTTGGAGCACTGATGTGAACATGAGTTCCATCAATGGCTCCAACAACTCCAGGAAAGGCCTCAATCCTCATGAAAGTGGCTTGTTTATGCAGCGTGGCTTGACGGTCAGTTGGAAAGTCGAAGAACTGCCATATAGTAATGGCCAAAAGTGATGCCGGCCTAGGAAATTTGACATCTTCACTCTTAATAAATTTTTTTAAAAAGTGTTAAAGATTTTGGAAGCATATTGCATAGTTGCTTAGAATCAATTGTTTTATTTGTGATAAAAATGCGAAGAAACATGCCAATGAGGTCATAATTTTTGGCCATGCTGTCATACAAGGAAATTATGAACACATGCAAAAACAAGAGAGGACCAACGAAATATTAATAACTGATCATGTTGTAGTCAATGTCAGTGTGGCCAATTGAGTGATTTTGTCACTAGATTTAGTTACTTCCTCGCACCTTTTGAGACTTTTTTCAAAAGCCAAGCAACAAAATAAATTTCTTGGACAAACCTTATCTAGATTCCAAAACTCTCCCACTGATCTATATTTATATTTATATAGATCAGTGAACTCGCCATAAAGACGTAATCTAGTAACATTTAGACTGTTTTAGCTACTTTCATTTGAAAGCAGTTGGCAACACTGGTCAGTGTTATTTTTCCCCTCATATGTTGATGGATTAAGTGAAATGTGGGGTCATTAAAAAAAAAAAACACACATCACTTTTGGCCACTGTTGTGTTTGGTGGGGTTAGTGTCACAATATTTAAGACCCTCATCAACGGTGCATTGCTGCATTTTTCCAATTTTCCAGCCAACAAATGTTATTACTTAAAAACCTCCACACATCACTTTTGGCCACTGTTGTGTTCGGTGGGGTTAGTGTCACAATAGTTAAGACCCTGCTTACTGTGTCATCACCGGTGCATTGCTGCGTTTTTCCAGTTTTCCAGCCAAAAAATTTAATTTCTACTTTCATTTCTGCAGTTAGAGCATTGATTTGTAGAGTGGAAGAAGTTACAAAAAGAACTGACTATCTTGACGATCGAGTTTGTATCATTTTATCAAATCCATATCATCATATAACTCCAATACGTCCTATCTTCATTGGAAAGTGTGTGTCTCCTCCTCTTTGCTGCCATCTTGTTACTCCGAACTAGGTTAGTAGGCCTCTCCAGCTCTCTTAAGTAATTTAGGAGCTGAGACCTAGTCTTAACACTTAGGAACCTATATGAATCACACTTATTCTTAAGTCTAGGAATAAGAGTAAATTTACATCATTCTTAGAATTTTGACACACTTAAGACTAAAATTTTACTCTGCGCGGCTTTATACATACGGCCCTAGACCTCATTATTGTTAGTCTTTTTTTTCACAGAAACACTGAATGACCAATAATGTCTCAAGCACCAGCAGCCCTTAATTCTGTTTAATATGAAATGTATGCATTTTCATTCAGACATTGTTGCCAGGTTTCAGGGGCCGTATGTATAAAGCCGCTCAAAGTAAAAGTTTAGTTCAGTCAACATTTAAGAATCAGTCTTAGACTTTACTGAAAGTTGCTTTTAGCTTCTTCTACTCTTAGAAAAGTCCTACTTTTTACTAAGAATTTTTTGACACTTAAGTCAAAGCTTAAGACTATTCTTAAGAGCATTTCTGAGACGTTTTATACATACGGGCCCAGGTCTAACGTTTATATAAAATCATAAAATGCTTGACTGATTGATGATTCTTAAAAGTTCATGCTTTCAAATGATATCACATATGAATCTATCTTATGTATCTTTGCCATATCACTGTCATTTTGTGAAGAAAAGCTGAAGAGATTTATGTGTATTTGCCTCTTACAGAGACAGAGCATCTAAAAGTTCATGCTTTCAAATGATATCACATATGAATCTATCTTATGTATCTTTGCCATATCACTGTCATTTTGTGAAGAAAAGCTGAAGAGATTTGTGTATTTGTCTCTTACAGAGACAGAGCATCTACTGCTACAGTACTAGTACTTCAGAAAGTTTAAGTTGTAGTTAACTAACCCACATTAACACACTCTTCATGCTGCTCCAGAATCAGCTGTGTCTTTGAGGTGATTGAAGTGAATGTGATGTGATTTCAGTCTCAAGCTGAGCACATCTGCAGTTCTGATCCTGAATGTTCTTCCAGAGTCCAGATCTCATCACAGCCGGATCCACTATGTAAAAGTTCTCCTGAGATTCTGCTAGTGTGAAGATCTGAGGAACCTCAAATGGCGTCTTAACGATGAGTGTCTGTTCAACTAGATAGATAGATATATAGATATATAGATAGACACACGTAGATAGCCCTCTGGGGTCTGAGTTTTGACATGCGCTGATATTTGTGCTTTTTTCAGTATTTTAAAAACATTAATGTCTAAAGTCTGATTGACACTATTCAGCACAAACTGTGCTACAGTAATATGTAAGCAACATGAATGTACATGTCACTGAAACAAGGCCATAAAACACATACAGAACATTGTAAGACAGGTTTTGTGTTAGAAAGGCCGAATGTGAGGGAGTGACAATGGCCCATCAGTGTGACTGTGACTGTGAGGCAGATACGAAAGAATGTGAGAAGAGTAAAATAATGGGGGTTTTGATTATTTGTGTTTTATTTGCAACACAGTATAATCCAAATATACACAGTGTCGGTCAAAGACACATTATTGAGCACACTGATCTAAACACTGAGACACGAACAGTAACACAAATTTATGCCATTCCTGGAAACAGATCCCTTTTTTCAGTATTTTAAAAACATTAATGTCTAAAGTCTGATTGACACTATTCAGCACAAACTGTGCTACAGTAATATGTAAGCAACATGAATGTACATGTCACTGAAACAAGGCCATAAAACACATACAGAACATTGTAAGACAGGTTTTGTGTTAGAAAGGCCGAATGTGAGGGAGTGACAATGGCCCATCAGTGTGACTGTGACTGTGAGGCAGATACGAAAGAATGTGAGAAGAGTAAAATAATGGGGGTTTTGATTATTTGTGTTTTATTTGCAACACAGTATAATCCAAATATACACAGTGTCGGTCAAAGACACATTATTGAGCACACTGATCTAAACACTGAGACACGAACAGTAACACAAATTTATGCCATTCCTGGAAACAGATCCTGTTAAACTTTTGAAACAAGTAAACCATACCTGGTATTTCCAATCTGTTTGCTGCTTTTTTCCCCATGAATTCAGGTGCTCTCATTGCTCTCAGAGAAAAACAGTTTGAAGTGAAGTCTTCAAGGTATCTGGCGTGTATTCCAGAAAGCAAGGTTAACTTACCGTCACATATACCCTGAACTCTCGGTTGATTATCCCAAACCTGGTTTACTTGAGGTATGCTGGTTCCAAAAACACGTGCGGGGTAAGTTCAGTCAACTCAGAGTATGTTCCTGGTTAACACACGAGACATTCTCAACAGAACGACGAATCGACGAGTCACCATGGAAACCGATGCTGCTTCTTTCTTCTTCTTTTGTTCAGTGGTCATTTACATACTTACTGCATATCGCCACCTAATTGATGGTTGTGCAATAATTAAAAAAAAAAATTTGTTTAATCTTATTATATTGTTTGTTTGATGCTAATTATATAATAAAAAATATCACATGCGTATTTTTATTATAGAAATACATTATAGAAAATGCAGATCCACGATGTGTGAGATGACAATAAAATATAATAAATATATTAGAATAAAATGAACATTGTATTGAACAACATATATATATATATTGTATATTTGATAACTATATTGTAATCATATATAATATTATAAGGTGACACATGTGCTGATAGCTCTGAAGTAAACTAACCCTGAAACAGAAGCTACTCCGGAGCAGGTTATGTTCAGAGAGGAAGTTGCTATGGCTACTTACATACCCTGAGAGTTACCTCAATTTATGGAACGGAAAGCTGAGTTTATCTGCTTACTTACCCTTAAACACACCCGGGTATGTCACATAACCTGCTTTCTGGAATAGGCCTCTGTTGTGCGTCTCAGAAACACAGCAGTGTTTCGTTCCTGAATGAATCTACGTTACGCTTTTGAACAAATCATGTCAATGATTCAGTGAGCAATTCATAAACTTGCTTTGTTTCTGAATTAATCTGTTTGGAGGAGTCGGTTGAGTGACTCATTAAGACGGTGACCTGCCGCCACCTACTGGACGTTTTAGTTTCATATTTTGAGTGTCAATTCATTTAAAACAATAATTTAATATTTAAATATTCATTTTTTAAAACCTATTAATGCCCATCTATTATCATTATTTATGCAATGTTGAATCAAAACATTTCTTTCTAAAGCCACTTTTTGTAATGTCTAATTCAATGCTTTACTCATCTTACACAATAATGTTTTAAAAAAAGTATTTTCGGGGGTGTATTTTCAACTAAAATTTACGTGTGATTAATTTGTGATTAATTAGATCTAGAATTAGATTAATTAGCATCTAGTGGCTACATCATGGTGATGATTTTGAATATGAACATATATCAAATGTATGTAAAATTAATAATTTGACATATATTTGAAAGTGAAAAGTGTAAGTGACGTGACGTACTCAAAATATGTGCTCTAACCCATCCAAGTGCACACACACAGCAGTGAGTAGTGAACACACACAGCAGTATTTATGTATTTTTGTATCTTGGACTGACACTGTATACAGGCAGAGGTGGAGAAGTTGAGCTAGAATCCTAAGTATCCCTGGAACATATTTTGTCTTTAAAATGCAACCCTGTAAATAGGATTTTTAAGGATGAGAATATATTTGCAACAGTTAATGAAATGACTACAGACTCGACTCGAACTTGTGATGAAAGACTCGAGACTTGACTTCAGACTCCAGCTTAAAGACTTCATACTTGACTCGGACTTCAGATGAAAGACTTGTGGACATGTCTATATTATACACTGTCAATTAGCATAGCATTATAAATATACTTTATTCTTATGAAAATGAAGCTTGAAGAACACAGATAAACCATATATTGTCGCAGTTGTGTGTTCATTGTCTTCAGATCTAACAAGTCAAAGTGTATCCTAAATAATTGTTATTAGTCAGATTGCTCTATAAGTACAACATTTTGAGGTCAAATTGTGCAGCCCTACAAGTAGGCACAACAAACCAGGGCCAAGAAAGCACCTCAGACCCCAGAGGGTTAAAAAAACAAAACAGCATTACCAGCTTCACCTTTTACTTTCCAGTTTGACTTTATTTCTGTCATATACCTACAGAAGTTCTTGTTGAGAATGAACAGAGGTTTAGATATTGATGTTTTATTGTTTCAATTGAAGTCACCTGTGTTTGCTTTAGTTGGGCTCTTGACTCTTTATGAATTTCTTTGGTTGCTTAAACAATGTGTTTATAAGACATATTTTCTGTCGCAAAGTAATGCCAATGTAAGCTGAAATCAGTTTATATTGGCTACGTATTGATGATAATAGCATCATCATCATCAAGTTGTTTGACTCACTGATTATAGGTGTGTTGTGCCATTAATAAGTTTACATTTTGTATTACCAATCCTGTGATTTTGCAGCTTGAGATCCAGCAGTCGCAGCAATCAGTTATCATATAAGGATTTTTTGAGCTACTGTATAATTCAGACACACACAGACATAAACAATCAGCATATGAATCTCTACAATGGGAACAATCAACAAAAAGCTTCATGCCCCAATGCATGCTGGGTGCCACTATAGTACAAAACTCCCAGCATGCATTGCAGCATGAATAAATTATTAAGCTGAATTGTCCTATTATTTTAAGTCTTACTATTTATTTTTATTTTTTTCTGCTGTTTTTGTTGTGATTTTTAACAGCTTTGACATTCAGAGTTGATCTGTTTATCTGAATATTTTGTTTGTCACCATTGCTGAGGTTTGTATGACTGTAGATGTCTAAATGTTCTTTAGTTCTCAGTTCTTCCACAAAAGATGTTGTATATGCTTTAAAAAAAACAGATTTCTCTCCACCTTATCACAACGGTAATAAATTACAGTGAACTTTTGATCACAACGGCATGATTTACCGTTCAGTAACACCTTAACTTTCGTTTATAAAACATAATTATATTTTATGACACTCATTCAAATGTCATAAACATTTAACTTCAGCTGATTTTTTTCTCTTTCAGTGTCTTTATGCTTCAACATGCTAGTTTTTTTTTTTTTTTGTAAAACATTATTGTAACTCCTGAGGTCTGTTTCAGAAAGGAGGTTAAGTGAAAACGTCTCTGGTTACTTACGTAACCTCAGTTCCCTGAAAGGAGGGAACGAGACACTGCGTAGCTAACGCTTGGGGTTATCCCCCTCCTCCCAAAATACTGAAGCCTGATTGCATCGTGCCGGTAAATTTTACCGGCCAATGACGCTCAAGTGCTCGATCTAGGGGCGGAGCCACCCGCTATATAGGACGGCGCCCAGCATCATTACCTCGGAATCTTTCGACTGTTCAAATGGGTACTGAGGATTACAACACAGCAGTGTGCGCAGTGTCTCGTAAGTAACCGGAGACGTTCCCTATCAAGTTCGGTCTCTCGACACTGCGTAGCTTACGCTTGGGGAACGCGTACAATCCCGCTGTGTTGTATTCCCCACATTTGGTGAAAAGAGTCTTAACGAGACAGACTTCGATAGCCAAGCCCGTTAACTACTCCATAGCGCACTCAGGGGAAAAAATGCCCTCCAGCTCGAGCTGAGCGGGACTAAGCACAGCATATAACACAACACTACACATAGACTGGCCGCAGCTCCGCTGGAGCCATGTACATATGCAGCATATACCATTTGATACATAAGTAAAACAGCGCACTCACCGGGGTCGACAATAACTCAACGCATATAAGAGCCGCTGACTACAATGTACCATTGTAGGCATGTCCTGGGTCCACCAGACCTAGTCGAAACCACCCTGATTGACTGGGGGGCGTGGTCAGATGCAGGCAGCAGCCAATATCAAGCTGTAGAAACATCACTGCACAGACATTAACTACTCCATAGCGCACTCAGGGGAAAAAATGCCCTCCAGCTCGAGCTGAGCGGGACTAAGCACAGCATATAACACAACACTACACATAGACTGGCCGCAGCTCCGCTGGAGCCATGTACATATGCAGCATATACCATTTGATACATAAGTAAAACAGCGCACTCACCGGGGTCGACAATAACTCAACGCATATAAGAGCCGCTGACTACAATGTACCATTGTAGGCATGTCCTGGGTCCACCAGACCTAGTCGAAACCACCCTGATTGACTGGGGGGCGTGGTCAGATGCAGGCAGCAGCCAATATCAAGCTGTAGAAACATCACTGCACAGACAGAACGAGCGGTGCGAATGACGGAATCTCCAGGTTGTAAAATCTGGTGAAGGTGTCCTGTGAAGACCATCCTGCTGCCAGACAAATATCTTAAAATCGACATATCTTTTGCCCAAGCCCATGACAAAGCCATTTTTTCTCGTGGAGTGGGCATGTATGTACCCCCACGGACAGGCCTCATTTTTAGAAGCATACGCCAACGCGATCTCTTCCACAATCCAATGTGACAGCCGCTGTTTTGACGCTGGCAGTCCTTTGGTAAAGCCACCGAAACAAATAAACAGCTGCTCCGCCAGTCTGAAATGACTAGTCCTCTCCAGATAAACTCGCAGAGCACAGACTGGGCATAGCGGGTGCGTCGCTGGCTCTGAATTCTGAGGCGCAAATGCCTGTAGCGTAATGACCTGTGCTCTAAACGACGTAGAAAGCACTTTAGGCCCATACCCCCATCTACGCTGCAGTCTGACCATACAGTCATCCTTACCAAACTCCATGCATGCACGATCACCGATAGGTAAATGGAAAACTGATATAGCAGCCACATACACTTTTAGAGTAGATGGCGTGCGTCCAGTGTCCAAGCAGTCCTGCAGAAACGATAGAATGACAGACACATCACAGCCGGCTGGGTCCTCATCCCTCGTCATGCACCATGTAGCGAAACTTTTCATTTCAGACTATACAGGCATCTGGTAGATGGAGCTCTCGCTTCTGCAATTATATCCAAGACTTGCTGAGATACATTTAGCATCTGCTCTCCGCGCTGACCTGACAAACATGCAGATTCCATAGCTCCGGCCTGGGATGCCACAACGAGCCCTTTGCCTGAGATAATAGATCTCTCTGCAATGGAATCGGCCATGGGGGAGCCAATAGAAGCTCTATCAACTCTGGGAACCATGGCTGTTTGGGCCAGTTCGGCACGACCAGAAGCACCATCCCCTTTTCCTCTCTGATTTTTTGCAGCACTAGCGGCATTATCTTCACTGGTGGAAACGCATATTTGCACTTCTTGGGCCAGTGACTCGAGAGAGCATCCCCCTGCAGGGGCACGTTCGTCAGCGAGAAGAACGGCTGGCAATGCGCGTTCTCCTCTGAGGCAAACAAGTCGATCTCCGCCTCTCCAAACAGGTTCCAAATTATCTGAATAGTCTGCGGGTGCAGCCTCCACTCCCCATGAACTGGGCCACCCCTGGACAGCATGTCCGCGCCACAGTTCTGACTGCCGGGAACATGTACTGCATGAATCGACAGAAGGTTTCTGTCCGCCCAAAGTAGGGGTTGAACGACTTCTGATTTTTTGAAGTCGACTTTTATGTGATGAAAGTCGAATCGAAGTCGACTAGTCGCTGATGATGTCATTAATGAACAAATAAGTCTGGAGCTGTGACGAACACCTTGTGCACAGCTATGGCATATGACACAGCGCTGCCCATATGGCTATTGCTCCTATCACAGCTTTTTTATCAGTCCTTTTGTATTTGGGTCGTTATAATTCTCACATATTTCTGCTCATTCTAAATCAGATACAGATAACGGCGATTAACTTACCTGTGCAATAAGCTGTTTAAAACGTGCATTCTCCCGTTCAATTTCGAGCATCCAGTAATATAATCACACATGTCTTGTGGAGCGCTTTCAGAATATGCATTTATTTGTCATTTGAACTGTTTGGAAACGGAGCATAAATGTAGAAGTCCTTCAAAGATTTATTATCCTGTTGCACCCTCTATAGGACCAGCGACTAGTCGACGTCAAGCTTAAAGCGTCATGGCAGAGAATTGAAGTCGACTAGTCGATTAGTCGGTGCAACCCCTAGCCCAGAGGAGGAAACGTTCTGCCAACCTTTGAAGTGAGCATGTACGAATACCTCCCTGATGGTTGATATAGGATACCACCGTCGTGTTGTTTGTCCGAACCAGGACGTGTTGATCCTTTATCAGTGGAAGAAAGCCTTGCAAAGCTAAAAATACTGCCTTCAACTCTAGGCAATTTATATGCCACTTCGCTTGCACACTCGTCCAAGTGCCATAAGCCGGTCTGCCATCGCAAAGGCTCCCCAGCCCGTCAATGACGTGTCCGTAGTGACGATTTTTCTGCGAACCACTCTGCCCATCGAGACTCCCTGCTCGAACATCTTCGTGTTGAACCAGGGGGCTGGCCACCTGCATGCATCCACGAGTCACCAAGACACGCAACTGACCGTTTTTCCATGCTTTGCTTGGTACCCGGGATTTCGCGGCGGAGGTGCAGTGGACCGATCTCTCTTCGGCGGAAAGTGGCTCATCGCCTTTGACTGTTTCTGGGCCTCCAGAAACTTCTCAGAAAACGAGCACACCGCATCACCGAACAAGCCGAGTGGAGATATTGGCGCGTCCAACAGCTGAGCCTTCTCTGATTCCCTCATTTCAGTCAACATCAGCCAAAGATGTCGCTGCAGCGTGACGAGACTGCCCATACAGCGGCCGATTCCCTGGGCCGTCTTCTTCGTGGCTCTGAGCGCCAAGTCAGTGGCCGAACGCAGCTTTTTGAAAGCTGCAGAATCTGGCCCCTCCTCATCCAGCGTTTGCAACATCTTGGCTTGGAAAGCCTGGAGAACGGCCATAGTGTGAATTGCGGACGCTGCTTGGCCGGCTGCCATATAAGCCTTTTCCGCGATGTGACTCGTGGTGCGGCACGGCTTCGATGGCTTCTTGTCACAGTTAACACCCTCCACATTTCGTTTCATTAACTTCCTATCGTAATGGAAAGAAATGAAGTAGCACGTTGATCTGCCAGCTGTGGGTTTTTATGCAGAGAATTCTGCTCATACTTTTTGCATAATGATGCATTTAAAAGTTAATGGCCAAGCGGATGTTTACAATAATTCACATTGTTGTTGTAGATGAAATATCCTAACACAGATAACATTAAAGAAAATTTTTTACAAGTTAAATGTTGATTATTAGTAACCCTTTATTGAACTCTTTATCTAAACCTCTCTAGCCTACTTAACTGTCGGTCGCGCACATCCGCCATGTTTGTAGTTAAAAAAAAAAAACTTTTCGTGTTTGTAAGTCTGAACCGAATCATTCGTCAAAGTGCAATGGATTGTGGGAAATATTAGCCATCAGAGTGTGCACGGATCCACACTTCAAATATCGACCTGAAATAGTAGACCATCCGGGGACTTCCGGCATACTCTTTACAACATACTATGCTTTGGGACACACTTATTTTAATCTCACATACTACTTAGGATGGATAGTATGAACATTGGGATGCAGGGTCGGAGTCAGCCTACTCAGGATGGATTGATCTAATTCAATTCAGCTGTTCTGAACCCGAAAACTCAAGAGTTTCCCATCTCAGGGTAAGTCAACTCAGAGTTCAAGTTTTAACTCACAGTTGGTTGAACCTTCTTATTGAAACAGGCCCCTGATCACCATAATGGTGACTTCAAACAGAACATTTTCATTAAGGGTGTGTCCACACTTGTAGTTCGGTTCGTTTGGTTCATTTGTTCATCATGTCGCATAGCGTCGCATATTTTCATTACTTCCTGTTTTTGGTTCGTTTAGAAGTATTTGGTCCGTGTTGCGTTCATATATCATTCGAACCACACCAGAGTTTGTTTGGAAGCGGACCGAGACCCATCTTTTTAGTGGTCTCGGTCCGCTTGTTTGGTGCGCACCAGGGTTTGGATGGCAGCGTTCACACTTACTCAAACGAACTGCACTAACAGAGCAATCGCACCAGGGTTCGTTTTAATCGAACCAAACATGACACGTGTGAACGCACCCTAAAACATCAACATCTAAACTTGAAAATGTAATTTAATTTTCAATAAAAACTTCTGTAGATGTATGACAGAAATAAAGTCAACCTGGTTTTTAATAATTGAAGCTCATAATGCTGTTTTTGGAGTTGTTTAAACCTCCTCCGCTGAGATCTTGAGAGATTAAAAGCCCTGATATACTTGCAGCAAAATTATTTTTCGTTCTTCATTTAGGGGTAAAAAGAAGTTGGAAATACTTATGCAGCCACCCATACTGCTGAGAGCGGCATTTAAATGATTATATAAATATATTCTGCGCACTTTCCTCACAATAACAATATAAACAAAAAAAATACAGCAGTGAGAAAACAGCAGTTAAGGAACCAACTGATCACAGCGATGTGGATGTTTGTCACAGCTCTGCAATTTGGCACTCCAGTCAAGAACAGTCACGTCATGTTGATTTATATAGCACTTTAAACTAAACAGCTTTACAGTGTGAATCATGAAAAAACCGTGTCAGTGTTGCCTTCAATTAGAATTACACTTCTATTCATTACTACATTTCTACTATAAATCAGCTCTCCAGTGTTTATGTTTTCACTCGCAGATGTCTGACCTCGATGGACTCATCAAAGGAAAAGAACCGGAGAAGACTTCCACATCAAAGTGGGCGGAGCCTCAGAGCGCACCTGCCTATTACACGTGGGTTTTGCTAGACCCCATTTACTGGGGCACGTGCCCTAGTCAAAATCTGCTGTGCCCCAGTAAAATCTCGAGTTATAATTTACTTTACTTGTCAGTGTATTCATTTAGTATAAATGAATCTATATGCAACAACCAAATTAACGCTTGTAAAAGCAACACAGTTTAACCGAAACAAGCTGACGCATGTAAGATCCACACAATTGGCCCAACGGTGGATGAAGGTTTCCTGCGCGTTCGGTCTTTTCAGTGCTCAGAGTTATTAAATTTTTATTTGCAACATTTTATTATGACCTCGAATTTGGATTGTAATGCAGATTGGTTGTTTGTCCATTTCTAATTATTCTTCTTCTGACACTTGATTATTCTAGTGAACACTTTATTTTATATTGTACTCGTTCGTTCGGTTGCCAGAGTCGCACAGGGTCCTCGCACCGGCCGTTCATTATTATGCGGGCCCACGATCACAAGCTCGACCGTATAACCAGAGGTTATGGCTAAATCAATTTAACAATGCTGCCCATGCTTGCTATTGTTAAAAGGTATCCATGTAGCCCCATACAATCGCCTATATAACAACTTAGTTAGCTCAGACAGTAAACAGGGGTTATGATCAGTACCATAAGGTAATATACTAGAACTTCGATAGTATTTTATCTGACCCCATATAGTTAATAGTATAACTATATAACAACTTATTTAAAGCAGAGGCAATGACCAGAGGTTATGGCTAACACTATGAAAGCCCCATATAGTGGATGCGATTGCATAACAACTTAGTTAAAGTTAAGCAGTTAATTCAGAAATCAAGAATCTCGCTTGATGTGCCCCATGCACCATACAATCCAAGATTATAGTATATACTTAACCCTGGTCGTAGACTTGCAGTAACAAAGGATACATCGTAATCTACTAGAGCCAATAATTTCAGAGTAAATCTGAATTAATTAAAATCTAACAATTTATTATCAATCAGGTAAATATGTATTATGCCAATTAGCCAATTCAGAGGTATCAATAAATCAATACAAAACATAAAATTCTCAAAGATAAATCTAAGAGCAAAGTATGCATACCTGACTTAAGAAAAATACATAGTATGGAGTGTATGGACACACTCCAAACTACGGGCTCATCTGGCTTACAGAAGCACCCTGATCTCCTTGCAACATTCACTTAAGTACTCAGACCAAGACAAACATCTCCCAAATGGAGACAGGAACAAACCATTGAAATTTGCATTGATCAAGTCCTAGACATGTAGAGTTTACACCTTTTGAGGACAGATGGTAATTTGCATGAAAGACACTGGGAAATGACACACCCTCTACAGTGAGCAAAACATCTCTAAACTCTTAGGGTTTGTGTTACCTTTTAGTCTACTTCTTGTAAGATTGAGACTATTGTACCAGTCGCACAGAGACAATTCAAATGATATCAAATATGACTGTGAATATCACTTGCATTCATGTAGAACATGATATTTTGCTATTGACCATTCTGAGTGAGCGGAGTGAGGGGAGATGGGTGAGGGGAAGGAAGTGGATATAAAAGGATAGGTGAGAAGGGGCTTTTCTCGCATCTTCTCTCAGTGAGACGTCAAAACATATGCCTGTATGTTAATAAACTGTGTGTGTATTGTCCGGAACACAGAAGATCAAAGTGTCTGAGGTTCTTCAAGTCTTACACGCATGCACGCAAAAATCCATACACGCAGCCTTTCATGAAGTGTTATGAGGTGGGCTATGAATAAATGTCGAAACCAGAGCTCGAAGTGGGCTGGTACACACCTGTACGCTGTTGCAGCACTTTTATACTTTTACCCTTAGCGTACCATGAATTTTGCTGCTGTTCTTAGCCGGCACTTCTTACATGCTGCCCTGTGCCCTCCCAATTTCCACCGAGAGGGATCCCCCCAGCCCCCGAACATGATTTCCCTCACGGCAGTTTTGTGTTTCCACTTTAAGCACTGGACGAAACTAAAGTATGTCTAAATTCAGGACTGACACCCATTATTTTTAAGATTTTCTCCTAAATCAGCAAGTTATCCTAGTAAACACAGAGCCTTTTTTTAAATCTCCAGGTGATGATACATGGGGCAATGTCAGATCGGTCGTGGGCCCTGTGTCTGACATTGTTGCCCGTTGACAGCAACATTGTTGCCTGGCAACATTGCTCAAAAAGTAGCCCCATGTATCATCAGCCTTTGAAAGGACACAAAATTTAGAAGAGCCATCAGTGCAAGAATGCGCCTGTCTCTAACGCTACGATTCCTTGCTACAGGCAAGTCAGTTTAAAAAATAAAAAATAAAACATACAGTGTATTGTGAAAATAATGTTTGTAAAAACATACAGTGTATTGTGAAAATAATATTTGTAACCAAACAGATGTGGGGCACCATTGACTACCATAGTATTTTTTTCGTACTATGGTAGTCAATGGAGCCCCACATCTGTTTGGTTTCAGACGTTCTTCAAAATATCTTCCTTTGTGTTCAACAGAACAAAGAAAAAAATTATACAGGTTTAACATAACCTGAAGGTGACTAAATGATGACAGTACTTTTATTTTTGGGTGAACTATTCCTCTAATTTTCCTGTAATTTAATTACAGCTACTTCTGAGTAAATACTGCATAGACTATAGAACAGTTCAATATAAAATAATAATGGATGTAACGATTTAATGTCTAATGTTAAAATGTATGTTTTCATTGTAATCTCCCTTTAAATACTTTGGTTAGTTCAAGAATATTTTAAATTCTGTCGTGGTACTCCCTCGATGACACATCATAAAGGCAAGGGTACTGTTGCCATAGCTCCACAAAGCTTTCTTCCATTTGGTAAGTCCACCTAGCAGCAGAGTCGTCTCGCTTTCGTTTTGCCATGTTTAAAAGCTGTGTACAGAAGAGATTCTGCGCTTCTATTGGTCAACGTCAACCATGTGACGGAACCCGTCGTGGACGACGGGAAAAAAATTAAACATGCTAGACTTTCTGTGTTGATGTCGTGAAGCGTCGCAGACATGGCATCGGTTGTCGTGCACTATGACACACTACACGAGATGAAACGATTGAATCGTGCGTCCCGACGCCCATTGTCTTTTACGAATCCCCACGACACCCTACGTCAAGCAGATCGTGGCAAAATCGGGCTAAAATCGTGTAGTCTGAACGGGGCTTTACAGACACTTCTTCAGATTCCTGAACAAGAACAGTTTGTAAAAAGCTACTTTCCTTCATGAAAGAGTAAGCAAACTACAAGTGATACATATGCATTATAAGTAGGGATGGGTACCGAGAACCGGTATTTTTTGGACCGGTACGTAATTGGGTCGATACCGGAGTACCGATAAGCTTCAGGACAAACAATACTGTTATCGATACTTGCGTTGTTTTATCTCCGTATACTTCAATGTTATCGACGAATTAGAAGCTGCTGCTTGTCATTTTCCTTCACTGAATGATGTGGCCAAGGTTTTGCTCGACGTGCGTGTGATACATCGCGGCAAGAGTGAAATGTTAAGAGTTTTATTCAGGTGCTGTTCTAACGTGTTTATTCAGAGCACGTACACCCAAAGCGTGCATACACTAAAAGGCTGGTCAAACGGCACCTGATTACTTAGTTATTGTCTGATTGCGCTAATACTGTCAAAAACACACAAGGTTTAACATTACATATAAACACAGTTAGTTATGTCTAAAGTGAAAGTAAACAGTTGAGAGAGAAATGGATGCGTGCATCTCTTAAAGGGACAGTACTAAACATGCTGCCGCTTGTCATTAAAGGGATAGTTCACCCAAAAATTAAAATTCTGTCATTATTTACTCTATTCTACCAAACATGCATTAATTTTTATTCATTCTTGTGCTGAACACAAAAGAAGATATTTTGAAGAATGTGGGTAACCAAACAGTAGCTGATCCCCACTGACTTTGATAGTAGGAAAAAAAATATGAAAGTCACTGGGGACCAGTCACTGTTTAGTTTCCCACATTCTTCAAAAATAACTTTTTATGTTCAACAGAAGAAAGAAACTCATTCAAGTTTAAAACAATTTGAGAGTGAGTAGATGATGACACAATTTTCATTTTTGGGTGAACTACTCCTTTAATGTTAATAAAATAAAACACAGAGAAAAATAACTCACTGCTCTTGACTGAAGAACTAAAAATACAGTTGCTAAAGTCCAGCAGTAATAAAATAACTTGATATTTTCAACAAAAATAGTATCGATAACAGTATCGATAAGTACCGGTACACAATAATATAATTTAAATCACGAAATAAAATGATACACAAGAATAAAACTCTCTGAAATTGTTCGTTGGGGAGGAACTCCATCTTTGAGTTGATCTGAATCTCACAGTTGAATCGGCTGGTTTTGAAGATGAAGAACTTTATTCACTGTGAAGCTTTAGATAATGTTTCTTTGTCATGTCACTTGTAATGTCTGGTTAGGACAGATTTATCCAGATGATATTTTATTGCTTGCTGCATTATTGTGTCTCATTTGGTGAGGACGCAGCATCAGATCTGAAAGTGCTGATCTGAAGATGATCTACTTACTGTGATTGTTTTTTGTATGTCTGTGTAGAGCAGATGAATTATTGAAACACTTCCCACATGCAGTGCAGTGATACGGTTTCTCTCCAGTGTGGATCCTCTCGTGCAGTTTTAAAGTTTGCTGAAATAAAAGTCTTGTCACACTCAAAGCACATGTACTCTCTCACACCAGCATGTATTTTCTGATGTTCTTTCAAATATTGTAGATGTGAAAAACTCTTTCCACACAAATAACATAAATATGGCTTCTCGTTTGTATGAACTTTCAGGTGATTCTTCAGGTCTGAAGCCCACAAAAATGTTTTGCCACACTGATCACATGCGTATGGTTTCTCTCCAGTGTGGATGGTCATGTGGCCCTTAAGGGTTGATGATTGTGTAAAACTCTTCCCGCACTGATTACATGTGTACGGTTTCTCTCCAGTATGAACTCTCATATGCTTTATAAGGCTTCCTTTTTGTGCAAAATTCTTCCCGCACTGATCACACTTGTCTGGTTTCTCATGTGTTCTTTAAGGTTTGCTAAGTGTATGAAACTCTTCCCGCACTGATCACATGCGTATGGTTTCTCTCCAGTGTGGATCCTCTCATGTTTTTTCAGGATTCCTGACTGACTGAATCTCTTGTCACAGTGTGAACACTTGTACGGTTTCTCTCCAGTATGAACTCTCATGTGAACATCAAGATTATATTTGCATGTGAAACTCTTCCCACACTGGGTGCAGGTGAAAGATTTCTTGGTTCTTCTTTTCTTTAAATCTTTATGTCTGGTTTGAGAGCAACTCAAAGGTTTTTCTCCAGTTATGACATGATTTTTCTCTTCAACTTCACTCAATTCTTCATTCTGCTAATTTTCTTCAATCAATTTAAAAAAAAAAAGAAAAAAAAAGAAAAATCATTAATTTTCAGTAACTTGCAAAAAGCAGAGAAATGTGGACATAAAAGTGAACCCTGATATAACAGTGTAAAATAGACAATTGTTATACACAATGTTGGTCATTTTGATGCATTTTTATAAATGATACGTCCCTAAAACTTTCCATGAATGAGGTACATTGATCTTTCATTTATTATTCACAAATCCCAGGTTTTTATGGAACTATTAAATATGTTTACATACTTAATACACAATTATCTAACTACATTTTTTTAGAAAAAAAAAACAACCTATTTTGTAGAAAGTGTCATTATTTGTGGCTTCATCTACATTATTCCAACAGTTCTAAAGATTTTCCTGTTACAACAAATCTTAAAGGAGTGGTTGAAACGTCTACGTCCCACCCCTCAGCTCAGCAGCATGTGCTCCGGCTGCATTGTAAACAATGGCATCGTCTATATTGCTTATCAGTTTGAGCCCGATTGAGATGCAGAGAAAATAAGTGTATAAATGGAACAGTTCATTGTTGGAGCTGAGCTGAATGAGAGAACGAGAGAGAGAGAGAGAGAGATGCAGAGCGTGTGCAGAGCAGGGGACGCGAGGAACAGGATTGAGAACCGCTGCTTTAAAACATTGATTTTGAAACGTGTGAATCCATTAGAATCGTTAGAAGACAGAATCGCGATTCATATGTGAATAGATTTTTAGGTGCACCTCTAGTTTTCTTTTCCTCTTCTCTAAAGCGGCGCAGCATGGCCTCGCCCCCTTTGCTGCGTGGCAACTTTGCAGATATTGTTTATGCTCAAACAGCAACATTACACACTAACTAATGTTAAAAAAAAGTGAAATCGCAATCAACCACCCCTTTAAATTAAAACTGCTTGAAGCTTTATAACCTTCAACATTATTATTGAAGAATCAAGAATAAACACCAACCTGTTTGTTCTTCAGTATCTTCAGTGGGTTTCATTCTGCAGGGTTTGTGGGAGGAGCTTCACAGATGATGTGATTGTTGTGGGAGGAGCTTCACTGATGATTGATTGTTGTGGGAGGAGCTTCAGAGATTATGTGATTGTTGTGGGAGGAGCTTCACTGAACATGAATTTCTGTGTGGAAGCAGATTTCCTAAAATCAACAATAAATCGCTTTACTTTTTTTTTTTTTACTAATTTTCACATTGAAATATTTATGTAAGTGAAGCAGATGTCCTCCAAATTCTATTTTATAAGAGACCAGAGCCTTACAAAGTGTTGTCTCTTTGTAAATCATTATATTACTATATTAAAAGAAACAGCATCGACACAAGGAGCACATTAGTTTAAAATGCTCATTCAGTAACACTGCACTCACATATGTGCTAATTCACACTTTCTATGCATTTCTGTTTTGCCTGGCTTCTATTGTTAACATTTGTATACATATTTTTTTCACTCTGCCCTGTATTAACATATAAGATATTTGTCTAGAAATAAAGAAAATACTATAATGTTAATTCTTCCAAATATAAATAATAGTACGATAATTGAAAGCATAAACACAGAAATTTTATGACACCCATCTTCATTAACAACTACAGATAAATAACTAGAGAACACAATATGTAAATATAGTTAGATTTTCTAGTAACTATATTCAGAGTTATAAAGTTATGAAATGATTAACATGTTATAGTTTTATATGTGCAGAAACTAATGGTGATCATACAATCTTATTTAAACAGAAAGAGCAAAATTTTAAGAATGCAGATTATATAACCATTGGTATTTCATTGATAAAAGACGGTTTTATTTAATTTTAAGATATTTCGATTTTAAGATTTTAAGATATTTATATAAGGTTTTTATATTTTAAGACATGTTATGTGTCACAGCAGTTAAATCTGTGTCTATATTGCACGTTTAAACCTTAATATCCTTCATATCAACAGGTTAATAGATGTTTCATCCAGGAATAATGAGTTTGTAAATGTTAGAGGAATGCATTGAAGTGTAACTAAACCCATTATATTTTAGTCGACTAAATCTACTGTAGATAAAGCACGCTAAAGTTATTTTAGGTTCGATATTCGCTTTCCCCTGCCCCTTGTTCAGTAGAGCTGACAGTCTTACAAAGATATCAATATCACAATTAGTTTTAACAAATGCAGCTATTGTATACAGTTATAGCCAAAAATATCGGCACCCTTGGTAAATATGAACAAAGAAGGCTGTGAAAATTAATCTGCATTGTTAATCCTTTTGATCTTTTATAAAAAAAAAAATACACAAAAATCTAACCTTTCATTGGATAAGAATTTAAAATGGGGGGGAAATATCATTATGAAACAAATGTTTTTCTCTAATACACATTGGCCACAATTAACGGCACCCTTTTATTCAATGCTTTTTGAAACCTCCATTTGGCATAATAACAGCTTTGAGTTTTCTCCTATAATGCCTGATGCATGTTGGTGCTTCTCCTCTTCAGTTCACCACACTCATCTTCTATAGGGTTCAGCTCAGAGGACTGGAATGGCCAGAGCAGAAGCTTGGTTTTGTGCCCAGTGACCCATTTTTGTGTTGTTTTTGAGGTTTGTTTTTGGATTATTGTCCAGTCGGAAGATCCAAACATGGTCCATTATAAGATTTCTAACAGAGTCAGTCACTTTTTGATTTTTTATTCCTGTTGGTATTTGATAGAATCCATGATGCCATGTATCTAAACAAGATGTCCAAGACCTCCAGCAGAAATACAGGCCCACAACATTAAAAATACAGCAACATTTTTATATAGAGCAAAATAAATTTCATTGTACACATGGGGTACTTTTTATCCCTGTGTTCACCAAACCCATCTTGAGTGTTTGCTGCTAAAAAGCTCATTTTTTAGTTTCATCTGACCATAGAAGCCAGTCCCATCTAAAGTTCCAGTCGTGTCTGATAACTGAATATGCTGGAGTTTGTTTTTGGATGAGCTAGGAGAATTTTTCTTGAAACCCTCCCAAACAACATGTGGTGTAGGTGCTGTTTGACAATTTTATTTTAAGGTTTTCTGACCCCGAGACTCAACTATTTTCTGCAATTCTCCAGCTGTGGTCCTTGGAGAGTCTTTAGCCACTCAAACTCTCCTCTCCCAGGCAGATTTGTAACATTTTCTGTTGATTGGAAATTCTTCATTATTGCCCTGATGGTGGAAATGGGAATTTTCACTGCTCTAGCTCTTTTCTTAAAGCCACTTCACTAATTTGTGAAGCTCAATTATCTTTTGCTGCACCACTTTGGTTTTTCTCATTGTGATGATGATTAAGGGAATTTGGCCTTTGTTTTCCCTCCTATTTATATTCCTGTGAAACAGGAAGCCGTGGCTGGATATTTTCATGTTCATAATCACCCTGGAGTGCTCAAAATTGTTAATATGAATGGGAATATACTTCACAGATATTTTACTCATAAGAATTTCTAGGGGTGCCAATAATTGTGTCCAACGTATATTTGAGAAAAACATTTATTTCATAATGATATTTCCCCCCATTTTAAATGATTATTATCCAATGAAAGGTTAGATTTTTGTGAATTTTTTAAATAAAAGATCAAAAGGATTAACAATGCAGATTCATTTTCACAGCCTTCTTTGATCAGATTTACCAAGGGTGCCGATATTTTTGGCCATGACTCTATGTACTGTATAAATTAACTTGTACGGAACATCATCAGACTTAAGCATCTGTGTGCATTTGTGTGCATTTTATGGTCATTGCGTTCGAGACTGGATGCATAGTGTACAGTAAAGTCGCCGCAGCTCACGTGCAGCGGTACAGTGGATGTTGAACGGGTCCGACAGTGTAGGCCTATGTATGATTTCTAATTAAGTGTATTTGCGCTCAGACTCTGATTTCTGCAGTATAACACAATTTAAGACAGAATTTTGACAGCCAATTATTAGCTTCTAAGCAATCCTCCCCACAAGCTTTACGGAGGTGCTAGAGGAAGAGTCGACGCTGTAAAACTGGCGAAAAAGATTTGGCAAACGAGCAGCGCGCATTTGTGTTTTCAGACATGTTTAATTCCATGAATGCAAAATCAGAGGCATTAAAGTGCACCCACCGCTCAAAATACGGTTGATTTTGTCCAGTGCTGAGTTCTGTGCACTCACGAATCCTCTTATTACAACAAAGTGTAAACATGATGTAAATAAGAGATTTATTGCATAGTGTGGAGAGATTGATTTTAACGAAATTTAGTAATCGCAATAAGCGAAGATTAGTGACAGTTTTTTAGCAATTATAAAGGGAGCGCTCTTTGTGCCATAGCAATGGATGGGACAAACATATAGATCAAAATAGATTTGCATTAAGGTTAGAGAACCCTCACTATTTTCAGAAGCAACCTAAGTGATTTGATTCTGAATCGCACCTGCCCCACTGTTATTAACGCTATCTGTTCCAAGCGGGCGATTTTTAAAGGGCTTTTTTAAAGATCATTATTTGGTGTATTTGGTGTAACAGAATATGGTTTTACCATCAGTTCAAGCCCGAAAGGGCAACAGAGTCGCGTGACAGACACAGTGATGATGCAGTACACAAGCCGTGGTTAAGACAGCTGACGTGCTATGATTTCTGACAGACAGTTCACTCTCCTGTGATGTGACCCTGTTCCCCTCTCACACACACACACACATACAACCACACACGACGCGTAAAGGCCCTTTCACACGGTACGCGGCAGTCGCGAGTGTCTAGTACAGTCTCAATGGGAGACATGCGGAAAGTGGCAAAACGCTTGCGGTTTCGCTGGCGGCGCGGAGGCGGAGCGCAAGCGGTGCTTGTGCACCCAAAATCCTGCCGCTTCCACGGGCACGGTGCTTCGCAGCAGGTGCCGCCAAAGATAAAAATATTTTATCTTTTTGGCAGCGGCAGCCGCGTCGGTTTCAACCAATCAATGATCAATAAAAACAAATTCTCTTGTGCCAAACGAAAAAAAAGGTAAATAATGACAACAATTAATGGCACAAACACAAATTTCCGTAATGTTTTATTTAGATGTTTTAATGTTTTATTTTATTTAATACAAAGGTGATGTTGACAATTGTAACTATGGCAACGTCTGCTCCGAGACCGCAACGCGACCACCGCCTCACGGAAGGCCAAATAAAGTGCTTTTGCTTTCACGCTGAAACACACAGCGTCTCCCTGACATGGCCGCATCAACACGACTGCTGTTCCTGAAACCACGCCTTCTTTCTTTGCGTGAACATTTGGGCGGCGTTATGCAAATCTTCCCACATAGTGACGTAGATATGTGGGGGCGTGTTAGAACGAGCCATTTTAGGTAGGTGTGGCTGACTCTTAACTTTTATAAAGAATATCTCTTTGGATTTGAGACTTTAGTCTTTGCAACTTTACAGATCTTCTTTATGCACCAAGAGCTTGTAACACTCCAAAGAGAAAGGAAAAAATGAAATCGCTCCATATGACCCCTTTAACTTCTCAATAATTATGTCATGTAATCTGTGTGTTTAAATTAATTCATGAGTGGTATATTTAATCTAAATCTGTAAATTTAAAGCATTGTTTACTTTATTACATGTGTGCGGCGCTGCGCTCATAGTTTAATTACGCCATTTACTGTTGATAAATCCTGATTCTGACAAGGTTTATATAGGCCTAAATCAGGCCTGTCTGACAGGAGCAAATATATTTCGTGTTACATTAATTAATTAAATTATGAAGAACCACTGAAAACGGATTGGAGATGTTATTATCTGTCATCCGATCAGGAAAACTCTTGGCCCCTGTGAAATGGTTCTGTGAGTGGGCACCTTAACTTTCCTCATGAAATGTGTGTGTAGGTCCGACAATAGCCTTCACAATGTCATCACTCGTGGCCAGCGCACTCTTAAGCAGTTATGAGCAGCAGGCTGTGTAATATGTGTGAAATATTTTATTTTTGTTATTACTATGGCCATTTGACTTATAGCAGTGGCCAGTGTTTCCTATACATTGAGTTATTTGTGACGGCTCATCACTATATCAAAACTGACCGCCACAAATAGATTTTCCAAAAGGCTTATACTTTGTTGAATAAAATGAGCGCTTCACGTTTCAAAATTAAAATGCAGCGCGGGTGTTTTTATATGAATGTATCTTTGACTGTCTTCAGAAAAGCTTCTATGTCATTTCGTCTTTCCTCTAATGCCTGATAAAGTAGCGCTTATTAGATTACAGCCATTACCGGGGAAACCGCTTTATCTCCCGCTCCAGAAGTGCCTCCTGCTGGCAGAGAATGAATTTGCAGTCTGTGGGAAACACTGGTGTCTGTCAGCAAACATAAACAAAAAGCATGCTTCAGAACTGTTTTGAGAAGGTGCTTAAGTTTTGAGCCATGTATTATTAGGTCGTATTATTATACACGGCCTCCTTAGCCGTGACAGGACAGGACGAGGATTCACAGACGGCCTCCATAGCCATGACAGAACGAGACTTACAGAAACAAATTCTGTAATCATTATGTAAAATTAGCTACAGGACCCACATACGCCAGCGAAAAAGAAATTGACCACACCATCCCCTCTGAATTTTTTTTACAATTCGACCACTGGTTATGTGTGTGTATTAGTGTGTGTATATGTGTGTGTGTTTGCATTTATTCTCCATCTTGGTTGTGATATGGTGTCACTCCATCATTTCTGTGTGTGTTTTGCTTTGTAGATGATTTTTATTTGACAAATTATGTAAGAGAAAGCCACTTGTGTCATGTCACTTTTTCATTCCTCATGAGTTGGTTTTATGGGTGTTGGGGGCCGGGGTGGGGGCCATGTGTGTTTTTCCTCCATCGTGGATGTGCTGTGGTGTCACCTCTTCAGTTTTTGTGTGTTTTCTGCATTGTAACTGACATTTTCGACAATTTATGTTACAGAAATCAATATTTTTATAGTCTCCCATTGATGTCTATGGGTGATTTTTAGGGGGTGGGATGGTGTGTGTGTGTGGGGTTGTAAACACAAATGTTGCATTGTGAACATGTGGAAGGGTTGCCACTTCATTTTTGTATAGTTTGTGTTCTGCATTGTGGTGGATTTAGTGATTTTACTTGACAAATTAAAAAGGAAAAGTATTGATTTTATTGTTCATTTCAATGTGCGGTTTTCCGAGACCCCAAACATCATGAGTGTGACTTTTTTCTTTTCACACTAACATACAACCAAATATCAATCCAATTAAATGTTTTATTTGTAGATCTAGCAAGTGTTGACAACTATACAAAATCTCATGCCATTTAGATAAAGGGAACTTTCGTTTTTTATTTTTTAGCTAACATCATTTGGGGTCAAAAAGACCCTGAACAGCATCTAAATATTAAACATGGCAAACATTATCACCCCAAACATCGAAACAATCATTCACACGAACATACATAAAACACAGAATCGCTCAGGTCTGAATTAACTCATGTTTCCCTCACACGCTTGTTGTCTGCTGTTCTAATAGTGCTTAAGTCAGCAAACACACAAACAGCGCTGTACTCGATGAAAACAAAGCAGAAACAGCCTCATATATTTGAGCTTAAATAAATTGTGCAAAGTGTATTTTACAGTTGTTTTAAATGTGTGAAATACCGTGAACTGCTCACCTCTCCTCAGAAGACTCGCTGCGCTGCGTCTGAAAGCTATGATCACGGTTCTTCCCGAAAGTGATTTCAGACAGACTTCTGAGACAGAATAATGCTTTAATGATGCACAACAACAGGGCTTTGCTGAAAACTAAGCGAATATTTAATTACTACTGTCATGGAAAAGTCTAAATCTGTTGTTAAATGTGAGACTGAGAGTGAAAAACTCAGAAGCTCTGTAGTGAGAAAGACCGAAGGCGGTTCAGTACAGTCTCTTCTATACTGATAAAGGCTGTCCAACGATCAAGCTTGACCTTCAACAGTATCTTCTCAGATTAGCTCTAACCGCTCACAGCCATTCTGTTAGAGGAAAGCTGACAGGAGAATTAGCCACATACACCGCTTACAAAAAATAACTGCATTACAATGAAGTACAACTGGAGATTTTCAGTATTATGAAGTATAGATACAATATAACTTCAGTTCAGTGATGCATTGAAATGCATGTGAAGATTTCATATGCAAAACTTCTAAGTCTGTCTGATTTATTCATTTTTTTTATTTTTTTAATGAGCATTTTTAAATTAAGCTCCTATGATTTGGTTCAGTAATTTCACATGAATGACAATGAGGTCCCTTTCATTGCCATTAAAGTAAGTCTTCATGTATAGGTCTACCACTCGTTCTACTCTGTATTGTTATGCTGTATTGTGCAACATGTAGCAAGTGCTGTGGTTACAGAACACTTGGCCAGAATTTATTTATTTATTAAATGAATGAATGGAGACTTCTGTTATGTGCAGTACTATATACAAACACACGACGAAGGGGTAATCCAAGAAAACAGTCTTTACTAATAAATCCATAGAGAATAAACACAAGTAATCCTGGGGTGTATTCCAGAAAGCAAGGTTAACTTACCGTCACATATACCCTGAACTCTCGGTTGATTATCCCAAACCTGGTTTACTTGAGGTATGCTGCTTTCAAAAACACGTGCGGGGTAAGTTCAGTCAACTCAGAGTATGTTCCTGGTTAACACACAAGACATTCTCAACAGAACGACGAATCGACGAGTCACCATGGAAACCAACACCAAGAAAAGAGCGCCTTGCTGCTTCTTTCTTCTTCTTTTGTTCAGTGGTCATTTACATACTTACTGCATATCGCGACCTAATTGATGGTTGTGCAATCATTAAAAAAAAAAAATTGTTTAATCTTTTAATGACTGAGAATAAGAATGATATTGTTTGTTTGATACTAATTATATAATAAAAAAATATCACATGTGTATTTTTATTATGGAAATACACTGAACAAAATTATAAACGCAATACTTTTGTTTTTGCCCCCATTTTTCATGAGCTGAACTCAAAGATCTAAGACTTTTTCTATGTACACAAAGCCCTATTTTTCTCAAATATTATTCACAAATCTGTCTAAATCTGTGTTAGTCAGCACTTCTCCTTTGCCGAGATAATCCATCCACCTCACAGGTGTGGCATATCAAGATGCTGATTAGACAGCATGATTATTGCACAGGTGTGCCTTAGGCTGGCCACAATAGAAGGCCACTCTAAAATGTGCAGTTTTACTGTATTGGGGGGTCCGGGGGGGTCCGAAAGCCAGTCAGTATCTGGTGTGACCACCATTTGCCTCACGCAGTGCAACACATCTCCTTCACATAGAGTTGATCAGGTTGTTGATTGTGGCCTGTGGAACGTTGGTCCACTCCTCTTCAATGGCTGTGCGAAGTTGCTGGATATTGGCAGGAACTGGAACACGCTGTCCTATATACGCCGATCCAGAGCATCCCAAACATGCTCAATGGGTGACATGTCCGGTGAGTATTGTGACGTCTTATTGAGTTACTCTGTGTTTATTCCCAAGTCACAGGTGATTGGCTGACGTGGTGCTGCACCTGGACTAAATCAACTGGTCTTAAAAAGGACTTGCAGGAACAATGAGAGGGAGAGGAATAGTTGTTTGTTGTTGGCGTTGGTGCATGAGTCTGCCAGAGAACTCACGGGACGTAGAGGTTATGGGAGTTCGCCATTGCACTGGAGAAGTTTCTGCCTTGATTAATCTCTCCCTAAATCGGACGTTTGGTTTTGAGTTTTGTTATTGATGTCTGCTTGGACTGATGTCATTGGTATTCCTTACAGTTACTTCCTGACATACTGACTTTTATTTACACTGACTACATTACATGTTTATTTTCCTTTGTAAATAAATTTATTGTGTTAAGCAGTGGTTGTGTGCGGCGTCTCCCTGGCTTTTTGTTGCGATCTGAGAAAAAGAATCATAACAAATGGGGGCTCGTCCGAAGCTTATTTAATTAGTTGTTTATTATTGTAGCTTTTGTTTATATTAGGCCTGGGTTGGAACGTGCTCGGGAATATTTGTGTAGAATGTCCCGTGGGTTCGACGGTAGTCATCATGAAAGGTAAGTGCATTTATGTTAAAGTACAGGTTGTACATTGTTCTTTTTCCCCGTTAGGGATCAGCAACGCTTTGCGTTGGTCTGTTATTTTGCCTTTTTTATTTTTGTGCAGGCTTTTGGGTGAAGCACACCGCCGTGGTTGCGGGCTGGACAATTTCGTTCAGTGTTGAAACCATCGGTAGCTTGGTGTTTAATGTCACTTCACTCTGGGAAGCTGCATGAAGACTAGGCATAGAACAGTTTAGTGGGTTGTTAGGTAGCGTAGAAGGGAAGAATTAGAATATATGTTTAATCTGTACGACTTGTAAATGCATTGCCTTTAAATTGAAAATAAGCCAACAATTTGAAAAGTTAAAATGGCATCCGTTGATGAGTTTATTAAAGCGCCTTCAGAAGATGTGTTAGATTTGTTTGTAAAACAACAGTTGTGGGAGATTATAGAGCATTTTAAAATTAGTGATGTGGACAAACGAGTAAAGAAAAGCGAACTTCGTTCTATTGTGAGAAACTGGTTAATTGAAAATAATCTTTTGATTGTTTCCGCACAAGTTGAGATAAAGGGTTCGTTAAATATCTTCTCAGGGTTGTCTTTTGAACAAAGAAAAGAGATCTTGAAAATGCAACAACGTCATGATAAAGATTTGGTTAAGGAAAATAAACGATATGAATTTGAGATTGAAAAATTAAAAACCGAAAGTTCACTCAAACAGCGCGAATTTGAATAGAAAAGGTTGGAAGCTGAAAAATCGGTGTGGGATTTAGATTTACAGGTGGAACGTTTAAAATTGGTAAAGGAAGGAAAACTATTCTCCGAGGGTAGTGAGAGAGCTGTAAATGTGTCGGGTAGTTTTGACTTGGCGGGTAATTTAAGACTGCTCCCTTAGTTTAATGAACATGACCCTGATGTTTTTTTTCTCTTTATTTGAGTCCATAGCTGAAGAAGGGAATTGGCCAAATGCGGTTCAAATTGTTCTGCTTCAAACTGTGATTACAGGCAAAGCCCAGGAGGCATATGCAGCTCTTACAATGGAGGACAGAAGGGACTATCATAAAGTTAAAACTGCAATCCTAAAAGCCTACGAGTTAGTTCCTGAAGCGTATCGCCAGTGTTTTAGGAACTGGAGAAAAAGTGATCGTCAAACACATTCTGAGGTGGTAAGAGAACTTGTTTCGCACTTTGACCGCTGGTGTATTGCTTCCAATGTGGACAATTTTGAGAAGTTACGTGACTTGATAATTTTAGAACAGTTTAAGAACATTGTGCCAGAGCATATTGCTACTTATATAAATGAGAGAAAGGCAAAGGATTCGACTGAAGCTGCGGTCTTGGCAGATGACTATATGTTGACACATAAAAAAATATTCAGAGAAGATAAGTCAAGCCATAATTACGGTAACTTCGGTGAATGTGTTGCTTTTACGGAGACGGAAGACGTGCTGCGTGAATCAAAAGTTGATCCTATAAAACACTTTACTCCTTTTATCACTCAGGGTTTTGTTTCTTTGATTAATTCTGAGGATAGAGTCCCAGTTAAAATCTTGAGGGATACAGGGGCTTCGGAATCGTTTATTCTTGAATCTGTCCTGCCGTTCTCTGACAAAACAAGTGAAGGGAGAAATGTTTTGATCAAAGGAATTGGACTACAAACTCTTTTTGTTCCTTTGCACAGAGTGAAGCTGACCTCTGAGTTGGTCTGTGGGGAAGTAACTCTGGGAATGCATCCAGATTTGCCTGTGGATGGGGTTACGGTAATACTTGGAAATAACTTGGCTGGAGGCAGAGTTTGGCGAGATGTAACTCCACCCCCTGTGGTAGTGTCCACACCATTGATTGAAGAATCTGATCCATTAAATCAAGAGTTTCCTGAGGTTTTCACAGCGTGTGTAGTAACTCATTCAATGAGCTGTGATGCTTCTGTTGAAGAGAAAGATGTTTCAAAGTGTGTTGTGCCTGTTTGTCTGCTCTTCCTTTTATTTCTCATAGGGAGTTGGTGACTGCACAACAAAATGATCCTGGGTTACAGAAATTGTTTGAAGATGTTATTTCAGCTGAGGAGGTAAGGAGTGCTGTCAGTGGGTATTTCCTCCAAGATGAGCTACTCTTAAGGAAGTATGTGCCTTGTAAGAAAAACTATTCAGAGTGATAAAGGGACGAATTTCACTTCACAAATGTTTGCCGATATTTTGAGGGTGCTTAAAGTAAAACACAATCAATCAACTGCATATCATGCTCAAAGTCAAGGGGCCCTTGAGCGATTCCATCAAACGTTGAAAGCATTGTTGTGTTCTTATTGCGTGGAGTTGAATCGGGATTGGGAGGAGGGATTATCTTGGTTGCTGCTTGCAGCCCGAGAGGTTCAGCAAGAGAGTTTAGGGTTTAGCCCAAACTATCTAATTTTTGGTCACAGAGTGCGTGGTCCACTTTCTGTTTTGCGGGAGGGATTGGTGGAGGAAGATCCGCCACAAAATTTGTTAGAATATGTCAATGGTTTTCGTAGGCGCTTATTTTTGGCTGGAATAACTGCTCAGAAAAATCTTGTTGGAGCACAAAATAAAATGAAAAGCCACTTTGATAATCGTGCAGAGTGTCGTGTTTTTACACCGGGTGATCAAGTGTTGGCTTCGTTGCCTTCACCAGGATCTCCTTTTTGTGCACGATTTACTAGTCCGTACACAGTTCTTCGTAAAATGTCTGACCAAAATTATCAAATTGCAACTCCAGATCGGCGGAAGGTTAGGCAATGTTTTCATGTGAATTTACTTAAGCCTTATCATTCCCGTAGATCAGAAACTCAAGTGATTAATCCTGTTACTGTAGCTTCTGTTTCACTTGATAATTCTCAATCTCTTTTTGTAGGAGGAGAGGAGGATATGGTTGTCCCTGAGGATTGTGTGTTACTTCCTAGGTTAAAGAATTCGGAAACTCTTCAGAATTTTGATTCTTTGCTCTCACATTTGTCAGAGTTACAAAGGTTAGAACTAAAAAAATTGGTACTTGAGTTTCCTAGTTTGTTTACAGATGTACCATCTCGTACACATTTGATCCAGCATGATGTAGAGGTGGGAGAGGCTCGGCCCATTCGTCAGCGTTTTTACAGGGTTCCTATTAGTAAGCGGCAAATATTGGACTCTGAAGTGCAGTATATGCTTGAGAATGGAATAGCTGTTCCTTCGTCTTCTAGTTGGGCCTCACCATGTTTATTGGTAAAGAAACCAGATTCTACATACAGATTTTGTACTGATTATCGCAAGTTAAACTCTATTACTAAACCTGATGCTTTTCCACTTCCTCGAATGGAGGATTGTGTGGATCAGGTGGGTGCAGCGAAATTTGTAAGCAAATTGGATCTCTTAAAGGGATATTGGCAAGTGCCATTAACTCCTCGTGCTCAAGAACTAACTTTGTTTATTACACCATCCGGGTTATATTCGTACTCTGTGATGAGTTTCGGTTTGAGAAATGCCCCCGCTACCTTCCAGAGGTTGATGAATAAAGTGGTATTTGGTCTGGAGGGTTGTGCGGTGTATTTGGATGATGTAATTGTATTTAGTGATACTTGGGAACAACATTTGGTTCGTCTTCGTGTGCTGTTGAGGCGTTTAGTGCAGGCATCACTTACAGTTAACCTGGCAAAGTGTGAATTTGCCAAGGCTACAGTAAGATATTTAGGTAAAGAAGTGGGACAAGGCGAGTCCTATTCAAGCTAAGATTTTGGCTATACAAAGTTTTCCTCCACCCTCAACAAAAAAGGAGCTAATGCGTTTCTTGGGTATGGTGGAGTATTATCGAGGGTTTTGCCCAAATTTGTCCACTGTTGTGTCCTCAATGACTGACTTGCATAAAATTCTGTTAAGTTTGTTTGGAGTGAAAAATGTCAGAAAGCTTTTGACAACGTTAAACTGTTACTAACTACTGCCCCTGTCCTAGCTGCCCCTAGGCTGGATAAGTCATTTAAGATGCAAGTGGATGCAAGTCAGGTTGGTGCTGGAGCTGTTTTATTGCAAACTGGTGTGACTGGACTTGATCACCCTGTTTGTTTCTTTTCCCGTAAGTTTAATACCTATCAGAGGAACTATTCTGTAATTGAGAAAGAAGCATTATCCTTAATCTGGGCTCTTCAGTACTTTGATGTTTATGTGGGGGGAGGATTACCTCTGGAAGTTTACTCTAACCGCTGACTTGGGGACTGTAAGGAATGCAAAAAAGTTAACGGGTTATGGTCAATGCGTTGGATTCTATTTTTGCAGCCTTACAGCTTGACTATAAAACACATCAAAGGAGCTAAGAATGTAGTGGCAGATGCATTTTCGTGTTCCTGACCCTTATGAATAGTGTACTGTTGTGTTTGAATGGTTTCTGTTTTTCCTTTGCTCTCTTTGCTGTCTTAAATTGCTTTCAGGATCCAGATTGCTGGGGGTAAGGAGGTAGCTTGGGAAAACTGACGTGACTGTGAGAACACAAGAAAACAAGGTCACTGAAGGTGGACTGATGCCATGGAAAAAAAAAAAAGGAATTTTTTTGATTAGTTTCACTTTTGATTTTGTTTGGTGTTTTAAGGATCCTTTATTGGATGCAGGATATTTTTAGGGGGAGTGTGTGACGTCTTAGTGAGTTACTCTGTGTTTATTCCCAAGTCACAGGTGATTGGTTGTCTGCAGGTGATTGGCTGACGTGGTGCTGCACCTGGACTAAATCAACTGGTCTTAAAAAGGACTTGCAGGAACAATGAGAGGGAGAGGAATAGTTGTTTGTTGTTGGCGTTGGTGCATGAGTCTGCCAGAGAACTCACGGGACGTAGAGGTTATGGGAGTTCGCCGTTGCACCGGAGAAGTTTCTGCCTTGATTAATCTCTCCCTAAATCGGACGTTTGGTTTTGAGTTTTGTTATTGATGTCTGCTTGGACTGATGTCATTGGTATTCCTTACAGTTACTTCCTGACATACTGACTTTCATTTACACTGACTACATTACATGTTTATTTTCCTTTGTAAATAAATTTATTGTGTTAAACAGTGGTTGTGTGCGGCGTCTCCCTGGCTTTTTGTTGCGATCTGAGAAAAAGAATCGTATGGATGGATTATCTCGGCAAAGGAGAAGTGCTCACTAACACAGATTTAGACAGATTTGTGAACAATATTTGAGAAAAATAGGGCACATTCTGTCGGTTGCAGCTCTGGCACCTCTGTCTCAAAATACTGTACAATGCGACATACATTCACATCAGATGTTAACACAGCAGTTGAGTTGACTCGAGACACTACACAATCACAAAAGTGCATTATTTACATGTACTTTAAAACCTTGCCAGTTAAACATTGCATTCATGTGCTGTTCTGACCTGCATGCTTTTTGAGCGTGTACAGCTGAAGCGTGCGCACACTAAAACGCCTGTCAAACAACACCTGATTGCTGAACTAAGTTATGTATTGCATCTGATTGCACTAATACTGTCACAAACGCACAAGGTTTACATATAAACACAGTTGGTTATGTCTAAAGTGAAAGTAAACAGTTGAGAGAAAAATGGATGAATGCCTGTATATTAGATGTGTTCAGGTCTTTAGTTAAAGGTGCTATATGTACGTTTTTTTTTTTTGTTTTTTTTGTTTTTACTCTACTAAAGCGTAAAAAGACCATATGATTGCAGATATTAAAGAAACATGCTAAGTTAACATACTTGTTTATCTGAAAAACAAAGCTACAGTCAGTTATTCTATTTTTTAACATTTGCGTTCCGTGCCGGAACGTCGGTCTTTGTTTTGGACTGTGTAACCCACACTGCCAGTTTACCCAATTGTATTTCGGCATGCCGGGTTGCCAGTTGGCGGAAAACAGCGCATTTCATTGCATTCATCGTCATGTGCGCTCATTCTTGTTGGTGTCGTCAATCTGGCATCCTGCGTGTGCATTAAGTCTAAGGAGGGGCGGGATGGAAAAAAAACCTCTCCAATATTTTGAATTTGGACTGCAATACCTAGTTCAACCAATAGGTGTCAATCCTACATACAGCACCTTTAAAGGGACAGTGCTAAACATGCTTGTCAAGGTATTGTTCACCCAAAAATTCCAATTCTGTCATTATTTACTCACTCCCATTGGGGCATTTTTACTGTGTGATAAATATGAGCAGCATGGCACACTACATTCAGATTCATCAATCGTAATGAATTCAGTCCGATTGAACCAAAAATTGTGCATGTAATGCCGAGTTCGCACTGCACGATTTTAGCCCGATTTTTCACTCGCCGACAGGTTTTGCGAAATCGCCGACAAATGCCCGAAATCGGAGGCAAATCGGTGCTCGTTCACGCGAGTGACAATCACACAGTGTGAATTATCAAAGACGCGATCTGAGGGAATCGCCGACACCCGCAAAATATTTGGCATGCTAAATATCTGGAGCTGTCGGCGATTCTTCCTATTGTGAAGTCATGCAGTGTGAAACCCCCTGTCGCCGATCCATCGTGCAATGTGAACACAGCAGCAACTGAATGCTACCCCAGATAGTCACGCAGTGTGAAAACAACGGCGATCCGACGAGTTTGAAAATCGTGCAGTGTGAACTTGGCATAAATGTAGCCACGGAGTCAAAATAGTGTTGGCTTTTTGACCCGCTGTGTGGCTGTGCCTGTTGATTCAGTAGTAGCTATTCGCTCATGTGCAGGATCTGCTGCAAAGTGTCAGGAGTGTGTAACATTTAAATGATGAAATGACTCTCAACAAATGCTGACGGGCCTGATCTCTGGGCCAGGTGTTTGGGGGTCCCAAGTGTGACCCCTAGTGTCAGCACTCGACATCACATTGAAGTGACTGACAGCCCTTGGCTTTTATCAGTCATACCATACTAAAGGTACTTAACCATGAACTGACTGTATAACATCTACATCTCTTATTTTCAAAAAGGAAACAATGGACAATACGGCTGGAGAATGCAGTGAAGTCGTGGAATCTGATCCACCACAAACGGTATTGATTTATGTGCTACAAGTGCAGTTCACACCTGTAGTGACTTTAACTGAACAGAAAGTCATGTTTATGATATTTTTGGGAAAATTAATCAGTGGTAGTATATTATTGATTACTTTGCCATTGGTTTACTGTGGATTAGGTGGTTACAATTAATTTGTAAATTTTACATTGAATTGTCGCACAGGAAACAATGGACAATACGGCTGGAGAATGCAGTGCAGTCATGGAATCCTATCCACCCCAAATGGTATTGATTTATGTGCCACTTTTAATAAAGTGCAGTTGCCACCTGTGTTGACATGACACTTAGTTTGCAGTCATATTTAAATATAATTTGTCAGTACTCGTGCAGTTTTTAATAATTACATTTGATTAACTTCTTAATCTTAATTATTTATCATGTTAACATGTCACAAAGGAATCAATGGACAACACCGTTGGAGAGTGCAGTGCATTTTTGGAATCCACTGATCGAACCCAAACGGTATTGAGATATATCTCCACACATGTTGCTCACCTCTATCTGCTACTCCAGCATTTCCCAATCCCAGTCCTCGCGCCCCCCCCGCTCTGCATATTTCGTATGTATCACTTATCACGTACAACGTTTGTTCTATTCGACTGTAAGTGCCCTACGAAGTGGACATCACAGGATATTCCGCCATGATTCCAGTTCGAAACTAGTGTATATGTTCCATTCAAAGTGCATTAAAGTGTGCTAGACATGAATTTAAATTGTATTTATTTACAGAGGTATATGATGTCCACTCGTCTGTGTGTGCAGATGCTGCAGGCATTAATGTTCCGAAGTTAAGTAAACTTAAACGGATTTCCCCTGCTGAGGGAGTAGGGAGCAATGAACATGGTGTAGGGATCATATCAATTGGAATGCAGTTTATGCAAGTAGCTCTCTACTAACGAGCTGGTTATCTGAATCAGGTGTGTTAACTAATGCCGAGTTCACACTGCACGATTTTCAAAGACGTCGCATCACTGTTGGTTTCACACTGAACGACTATCTGGGGTAGCATTCAGTTGCTGCTGTGTTCACACTGCACGATGGAACGACGACAGGAGGTTACACACTGCATGACTTTATATATTTTTTTTACATTTTACCTTATTTGTATAGTTGTATTTTATATTTAATCTGTATCTATCTGTATTTATGTTCTACTGTTAGTGTTATCTGTCTGTGTGTATGTGCTGTACATGTGGAAGAATTGACAATAAAGCAGACTTGACTTGACTTGACTTGACTTGACTTACAATAGGAAGAATCACCGATAACTCTGTCTGGTGCAAGGTTGCCAGGTTTTCACTACAAAACCCGCCCAATTACTACTCAAAACTAGCCTGAAAATAGCCCAATTGCTTTCGAGGGGGGTAAAATACAAATTTTTTGGCGGGGTTCTTCTGGTACAATTCACATTCCAGGGCCTAAATATCACGTTATTGGGGTCGCTTCAACCTGCTGACATAAAAAACAACCGGCGGCAATCGTGGATTTGGCAACACTGGTCCGCAAACTACGTTTCATATAACTCCTCCCCAAACTTCCCGCTGCCCTGTATCTTGGTCTCTCATTGGCTGTAGGTCATCGCCGATGTGTTTTTCAGTCAGAACTCATTGCACACAGCGTGATTGTGAATCGCCGATTCCCTCAGATCGTGTCTTTGATAATTCACACTGCGTGATTGTGCTCGTGAACGAGCACCGATTTGCCTCCGATTTCGGGCATTTGTCTGCGATTTCGCAAAACCTGTCGCCGAGTGAAAAATCGGGCTAAAATCGTGCAGTGTGAACTCGGCATAAGAGACATGCAAAATATGCAGGTTGGGGGAGGACTGGGATTGGGAAACGCTGTGCTACTCAATGTAAACATACTAGGATTCCCTTTGACAGTGAATGTAAAACAGGGATCCTCAAATCTGGCTTGCGAGATCCACTTTCCCACAGAGTTGAGCTCAAACCCTGATTAAACTCACCGACCTGTGATTTTCTAATGATCCTGAAGACACTGATTAGCATGCTCAGGTGTTTTTAATTAGTGTTAGAGCTAAACTCTGCAGGAAAGTGGATCTCGCAAGCCAGATTTGAGGATCCCTGATATAGATGAATGTTTAAACTTTAAAGGCTACATGTATTTTTGTAGTTCTATTTGTCTGAGTTTGCTTTATTCATTTTTTCCTTGTTTGTTACTAGGATTAAATTAATCAACATTTTTATATCAGTGTCATGCTTTGCCAAAGAACAAAACGTCCAACCAGCTTTATAGTCATTAACTTTCAGTCATTAACACTCTACAAGTGTGGTGGTAGAAAGACATTTATTAATGCTACTAAAAGTATTGGGGTGCTTTACTGTCAGTTGCATTTCTATGTGACAAAAATGCAGTAATCATTTTGGAAAACACATTTGCGGGAAATTGTTTCTGCTTGTTGTTTATTCATTCATTTAATTAGTCTAATTTAAGTTCCCTAACCCCAGCAAAATGTTAACGGGGGACCTTGTAGGCAGTCTAGCCATGGCCAAAAATGTTTCTTGCTGTTTTTGTTTATGAACGAATTATCGTTCTATTCAGTGTGATAACACAAAAGACTGCTATTAATTGCTGTACATTTTAGGAGAGTCTTCTTCAAAGAAGAAACCTTATACTTGAGCAAAATGCTGAGTTCCAAAGATGTTTGGAAATTGATCGACAATTTATCGACATCTTAAAAAAATAATTTAGAAAAGAAAATAAGTATTTAGGAAATGACTGCTGTGTCCACAGATGCAGACACAGAGAGAAACGCACAATACTGCAAAACTCAGAGAGAAGGCGTGTAGATGTAAGTATCAATTAGTTTTGTTTTAACTACCCTAGCTTTCTTTACAATGCAGTCATGTAAAGATGTTTAGATAAAAATGTAGAAAAATTTCTACATTTAGAAAAAATTCAATAAATAAAAAAAACTAAAATTTAAAATGTAACCGATATTTGCAAATTGTATAAAGTGCAGCTAAATTTCATTAATCACTTGACAACTACTTTTGAAGGATCTGTTTTGATGAGCAAATGACCTTTTCAGCTGTAAGGGAACAATCAACAGCATTGGATAGCCGCTGTCTCTATAACTATGGTATTACAGCAAATGCAAAGGCATCTGAATGTGATTGTTTTAGACAGTTGATCAGTAAGAAGGAACAAGAGAGTATTGAAATGAAAACATTTATTCAATTGTTCAAAAGGTTTATTTCCAAAAGATAAATGTAGAAAATAATCTGTGGCTAAAGAAGTTGTCCATAATTTGTAATTGATTAAGTTTTTGTTAAATCGTTAAATTGATTGTTGATTTAATTTCAACCACGTCAGTTTTTTTCTGTTAATGAATCTTATTGAGGTGTACTGTAAAGAATGAACTCAATGATAATACACTAAAAATATTCACATTTTTGTATGCCAGTAGACACATTTATGCTGGCCATTCCTTTGAAATGTTTAATGTAATTCATCTTAACACAGATTGTGAATCAGAGAATGGCAGATGCAGAAAAGGTTTCAGCAACAGATGGTCCTACCTTTCAGTTCCGCTATTCAGATGGAAGTTATCGTAGGAGGAGTTTTCATCTTGATAGCCCTATCCAGGTGCGTGGAACAACCAAAATAGTGTTATTATAAAGCTACCTGTTATTAGCTTTAGACCTGCAAACAAGAATGCTTATGGCATTGAAGCCCCTTTACATTGGCATAGTTTATGCAAATGGTTGACTGAAAGTTAATTCTTTTAAAAACTCATGTATTCCTCTTCATCAGTAGGGTTTTACTTAAAAAAAAAAACTAATTTGCTATCAATGATGTGAATTTTGAAACAGTGATGTTTCTCCTATCTTTCCTATCATTTCCCATTATCCAAAAACTACAAATAACAAAATTAATATGGATTCTCTTACATATTAAATGGTGTAACTAGAGCCACAGACAACCAGGAAACAGTGAGTTGAACCTATTTTCTATTTTGTGTATGCATGTGATTATGCAAATTATGTGAATGATGATTTGTAAGTACATCTGCAATACAGATGCAATACAATTCACAATACTGATTTCACAATACAATTTCCTTATTTTTATGTAACAACATGTTGCATTATAAAATTATAAATGAAAAGATGTCCTTTTATTATTGCTTGGACAAAATGCTGAACATTTCTTTGTTAAATCGAAAAACAAACTTTTAAAACAAACCTCAAATCAATTAAATAACACAAATTAAATATCTTCATATAAACAAACAAAGGCTTTGCCTGTGCTCTTTCCAATCAGTTAGAGGCAACCACTGTATTTTAATCATGATCCAAACAGATGCTGCATACGTGCAACATGAGCCGTTTTTATTCTAAATTGGATTATATAATTTTCGAAATCTGAAGCAAAATACAACTGGTCTGACTTTAACTTTGTGAAATTATGCTACATAAAATATCTGAACGAGACAAAAACAGCAGTCGGGCTGAATGAGGCAGAAATTCACTCTCTGACAGCAGGTGGCACTTATGGAACAGCAGTGATACAGTGTTTCCTTGGTTACCACTATAAACAAAGCGGTGCAGTGCTTATGAACGCTGGTTTATTATACATTCTACATGTGTACATGCTTGCATATACATGCATTACACATATTATAGAGTCAAGATTAAAAGAAAATATCATTTAAACTTTTCTAATGACAGTCAGTTCCACTCAGAGATACAGTCATAACTCATACTCCCAACTGTATTGCGATTCCTTTAATATCCCAACCAATTTAAATCGACACGTATTTGTATCGATTTTAAACCGACTCCTGGTGCATTGATACATCCCTACAATATTTGCACAGTACAGTACCATACATATTCTACTACTAGTAGATTTCATCTTAAGGATTTACACCACACTTTGCAAATGAACGTTCCTGTTCATTTTCAAGCACCTCTTAATCACAAGCAGTGCAAAGAAAATTATACTTTCAAAGGGTATTCAAACCACACAGTGAACACCTGCCTGTGTTTTTTAGCTCCCAAGAGAAGTATACTTAACTACCAAATGGTGATTCCCAAGGGAGATTAAGTAGCAGGTTTTATGTTAATTCTGTTAAAATTACAAATACATACATACATTTATGTATTGTATGTTATGTTAATATACAGATGGGATTAGTGTGGTGCAATTACACAATTTACTATGTGAACTGCTGTAGTAAGCCACAAGTAACAACACCACGTTTATCAAGATAATTAAAGGGATAGTTAACCCAAAATGAAAATTCTGTCATTTACTCATCCTCATATTGTTCCAAACCTGTATGAATCCCTCTCTTCTGTAAATGATGACAGAATTTTCATGTTTGGGTGAGCTATCTTTTTAAGACCAATTGTGTGTTTTTGTTTTTGTTTTTTCTTCGTATTGTGCTACTTGCCTTCACCTATTGTTTGACTTCCATACTTGGCTATGTTGTTGTTTGTTTACAGAGTCTAATTTCTTTTGCTGGGGCTGTTCCCTCTGCCACAGAGGATTTCCTTTTAGCATCTCCAAGTCCGGTTTTGCACCTCCACAGTCAACAGACCGGAACCCTAAGGGAGTGTGGTTTGTTGGAGTCAACAACTATATTTATTCACTGGACACCCGCTGGTCAGGTTATTTCAATTCTGTTGATACTAATCGTCTGGAATTACTGCAATAAAACTTTTAAGTTCGCTCCATTTCATAGTGGTACTAAATGTGTTTTTGAAAATGTAAAATTAAATTAGTAGAGTTGGAAAAAAATTACTAGCCATGATAATAATAACACTGAATTGACCAAACTGATAGTGATCTTAGCTTTGTATGCTTTTAGCACAAATGTTTTACACTATAACATGTTTATTGTCTGTCATAAGAATTCACCTGGTGCACTGGAGGCACAGTCTCCATTACGGGCTTTATCTGAGTCTCAACCTGGATCTCCACCACGGGCTTCTGCAGGGCCTCTACCTGGGTCTCCACCTTGGGCTTCTCAAGGGTCTCCACCACGGGCTTCTCCAGGGTCTCCACTGGATCTCCACCTTGGGCTTCTCAAGGGTCTCCACCACGGGCTTCTCCAGGGTCTCCACCAGGAAGTCCTTTAAGCTGTGATTCTGATCTAAGGGCAGTATTGCGTAATCTGCAATCAAATGTTAATTTTGAAGACATGCCACCAACAGCAAATAGGATTAATGTTGTGAGGGGAGACATTATAGAATCAGCTTTCAGAACATTTAGGAGGAGGCAGTTCAACCCTAATTGCAAATTGGATGTGGTGTTTGTTGACGCATGTGGTCAAGGTGAAGGAGCAGTGGACAATGGTGGACCCACCAGGGAATTTCTGACCCTTCTAATGAAGGAACATTTGAACTCGCGTAATTTTGTGGGGCCTGTATGGAGGAAGAACCTGGGACTGGACTCCATAGGTATGTACATGACAGGACAGCACATAATTATTAACATAGGGTTAGGGTTATATATGTATGTGTATGTATGTGTATGTGTGTGTATATGTGTGAATACAATTTTTTTTTTTTCAGGGTGCTGTATTTTGAAGAATTTTGAAAACTCATTAAAACCCAAAAGTAACAGATCCTTATTGGAAAGGGTTTTAACAATGCTTTCCATGCTTGTTTGATGAACCATGAACAATTATGGTCTATGTACCTGTGAAACAGTCCTAAGACACTAACAGTTTACAGACGTTAGAAAATTAGTCACAATTACAGACCTGCCAACCTGTATGCATTTTGCATAGCGGGTACGCATTTTGACCTTGAAGTACGCTGGTACGATTTCTCACATTAAACTACGCAAAAACCTGGTGACCTGTCCACGCGCAGTAAACAAGCAACAGAAAAAATGAGGAGTTCAACCAAGCAGAGCGTTTTTTCCGGTTTTGCATTTAAATAATTTCTGTGTGTTTTATTTCTCTCCAAACTGGCTCTGTTTGTATGTCCGTGAGTCGCGCGCTGAGATGAGGAAACACGTGCATGGTGCATCTGAAAAAGAAACATAAGCCTAGCATGACTTGTAATGCGGAGCGTTTCTAAACCTGTTGTCCAACAAAACAGAACATTATAACATGCATGGCTCCAGACTGCGACCATTTTTTCTGCCGGTGCGACTAATTTTTGTGAGCGGTCGCACTGGCGCGACCACCGCGTTGTTCAACTCGTAAAGCCCAATTTATACTTCTGTGTCGAACCTACGCCGTAGCTTACGCATAGACGCACACCCATACGCCGTAGCCTTACGTGCATCTCTCCAAAAATCTTAACAGCGCATCAATTCTATGCAGACTGCAAGCACTGTGATTGGTCTGCAAGAACCCCTCCCTCCATATGTACTTGAGTTTTGTGTGTGTTTATGTGCACTTTAATATATTTTAATGTTACACCTTCTTATATAAAATAAAACAAAGCAAAGAACAAGTGTCTTATCATTTATTATACTACATAGCATTATACATCAGTAGTTGTCCGCAACAAACAATGTTGATCTGCCGTGGTATAAGTCCTTGTGGAGATTGAAAGAATGCCAGTTTGTAGTTTAAAAAACATTTAGTTTTAAATAATGATTTAATGATTTGATATTTATTTGCCGCCATCACGGCTATAATGCTTCTCCGACGAGCAGCTTCTTCTTCGGCTTTTGCCGTGCAACATGCAGCAACATGCCCGTGGACACCGCTGACTAGCGGTTTGCATGTGTACTGCACGTTGACGCGGACAACGACGCAGAAGTATAAATGAAAACTGATGCATAGCCTACGGCGTAAAGGCTACGGCGTAGGTCCGACGCAGAAGTATAAATCAGCCTTAAGCGCTGTCATTTCTGTAGCATTTGAGAAACATCAAGCGGCAATAGAAACGAAAGCGAAACTAAACCGTGCTACGTTTCAGCTGCGCAGCGCGGACCGTTTATCAGCTTGGACCGCGACGCAAACACACTTGTCTAAGCTCAGAACAGCTTTACTCGGGGAGCCAATGTTGGTTTCGCGACACTGTAACTGCACAGATGCACAGTGCTGCGAGATCCAGTGAGAAGCGTTTGAATTCGCCGCACAATGATAAGGTTGCTGCGAGATCTAGTGAGAATCATTCAAATTCTGCACAGAATTCTCTGTTATAAACAGCGCTGACACACCTCAGGAAACCAGAAGCGGTAACGCTAACTGTAACCGTGGTGTTGTGGTAGAAATAGTCGAATGCATTGCATCGTTCATTTCAGCGTTTGTACAACCTTCTGAGAGAGTAATTCAAGCACTTTTCAATGACATTCAAGCATTTCACACAACTATTTCCAGCACTTAAAGCTCTAAACTGATCCAGTTTGAATGTTATTTTTAATGGGATGACCAAAATATACTTTGTGATAAACAAACGCTTATGTAAAATAAAAAAAAATACATAAAATCACAATTATAACCAGTAGACGGCAGCAGAGGAGCACTTACTGGCTTATTAGTCATTCATTTCTACTTTTTCTCTATATTTTAAAATTATAAAATCACGATTATAAAATATCAAATCATCAAGAAATCAGATTTTGTCTGAATTTTACAGTTTTTGTGTATGAAGTTAGAAAAGTAACAAAGTGCCTTAAAAAACAAACTTTTCTTCAATTTACTACTAAACCACTGCTCTCAAATGTTAGTCTGGAGCCCTGACATACTCCACAACATCAGACAAATGTTAGAAATAACTTCCGTCCTGATCTGATGTGGCTTCTTATCACAGAATGACGCAGAAATATATTCTATACTCATACTGTAATAAAGGCTATGTCGATTAGCAATGGACTATAAATATACTTATGAAAATACCCGAGGTGGTTTTAAGAACAGAGATAAACATTGTCACTGTTGAGTGTTTATTGTCTTGATGTTCTCTTTGAATGTCATCATTAAAAGTGTTTCTGTCTTTCATTCAGTTATAGCAATAGCTGCTTTTGTCCATATTAGGGATTTCCTGGAGCGTAGTAAGCACTATTTCTTCAGTGATGCATATGTGGACTTTCTGCACAGGGGCGCCCTCTAGTATCCAGTAGGAATAAAACAGACATTACATGTGTTTATAACACTAAATAATGGCCAACCTATAAAAATAATACTTCTCTCAAAAGAAATTTAAGGTAGACATGTGATAATCCATGTTTTTCTACAGTGTACAACAATGTACTGGAGTTTTTTTTTTAATAGCATTTAAAATTGCTAAAAAGAACTCTGTTGTGCCAAACCATCAGAACCAAACTGCAAACTGTGGTTAAAAAACAGGTATTTATTGAACCTTGGGCTAACTGTATTGTTGCATTCCTACTGTTTACTCTAAAATACCGTATAACAGGAATATCACAAACTGAGTGCAGACTCGGAGTACTAACCTATGAAACATTTTTAACATGAAGTCTAGCATTTTGCACATTGTGCAATTACGATTTTGACATTAGCCATCAAGGAGCTTCAAGTAATGTAGGAATAGGCTATATGACCCCCGGTATCATGCCCCCAAGGTCCCACTGATGGTACTCAAAAAAAATGTCAAAGGTTGGCAGGTCTGCAATTACAAATACTTAGGACACTAAAGAGACCTTTAGACTGACTCTGAAAAACATGATGAGAAAGATTTCCAGGGTTCCTAATGACCTGTGTGAACATTCCATAATCCTGCTGCAGGGAGCCATAAGGACTTCAGATGTGGACAGACCAGTAAACTGCAATGTCTATAATGTAAGACACTTAAGACAGTGCTACAGGGAGACAGGAAGGACAACTGATTGTCTATGCAGTGCCAAACTACATATGACCATATGTGCCCCTAGAGTTGTTTGAGAATATCAAAGTGCCTTGGTGGAAGAGTGAAGTCAAATTTCACAGCAATAAATGGGTCATCTATTGCAGTCCATGAGGATGAGATGAATCAAGATGTAGTTTCCTCAAACAACAGTTACAAAAAGGCCAGTTGCAAATTTAAACAATATGCCACATTTTTAAGACATTTACCATTTTGACACAATTTACCACTTGTACACTCATATCTGTGCCAGATGAATGCATTGAATTGCATTACGTTTTTTAAATATTTTTAGATTTTGGACATGGTAAGACAAAATTAAACACATGGATCACATGAGAGTATTAACTTCATTCAACAGTATGACAGACAATTGCTATTGTTGTAGTATTAATGTGAAATGCTTCTGAGCTTATGTCGTATGATTGGTTGGTACAAATCAAGGTTTTGTACTGCAGCATACATTTACCATGGTGTATGAAATAAACTGCATCTTTTGCAAGATTATATTGCAAATTTAGGGCATGACTGTCAGTGTGAAACAATAGTGGGGAATCTACTAAACCAGTGGTTCCTAACCACGTTCCTGGAGGCCCCCCAACACTGCGGCTGCATCCGAAAAAACCTAGGCAGCTGACTTGCTGCCTCGCTGCCGTATGAGGCAATGACTTTGCAGGCAGCGTTTTTGCACAAAGGCACCTCATGAAACTGGTTTCGGACAGGCTTCTGAGGCAGCATAACGGTTTAATGATCTACAACAAAATAGAACGAGTTTTGGTGATAACTAAACGAATATTTTATTACTATAATACTAATTTCTCGCTAGAAATAACATCAAAAGTGCACAAAGTTAATCAGAAATATATATTTACACACAAACTAACCACCAAACAAAACGTTCAGATGTCATCTTTACTTTTTAGCTCAACCGTCATGGAGTGGAACGCACAGGATTGTGGGAAACCAAAGGCAGCGAAGGATACATCTATGCTGCCTTCAAAAATCCATCAGATGAAGGCATCTCATGAGACAGGAAGTGAAGCTAACTTTGAATTCGGACATGCCTTCCTGCCTCTTCCGAAGGCAGCATTTTTCAGTTTTCGGATGCAGCCTGCATGTTTTCCATGTCTCCTTAATCAAACACACCTGATTCAGATCATCAGCTCATTAGTAAAGAGTCCAATACCTAAAATGGGTGTGTCGGACAAAAGGCTTGTTTGAGATGAGCAAAATCTGCACAGAATCGATCACCGGTGATCACTAACCGAATGCATGCCGGTTTGAAAAGTGTCCAAGTTACGTCCGACTTGCTCTGATGTCATGCTGACGTGTGACAAAAACTCTGGCGACGGCGAGGTGGCTGTGTCGGATTGTGCAGTTGCTCTCCACCGACTGCGCTGATCTAAAGCATGATGGGAAACGACTGACACAGCTTAATGCTCATTGGTTCAGAAAACCGTGATGTTGCGTTCTCTTATAAAATGTTAAATTTTTATGTCTGATATTATGTGATTATGTGTTTAAATTATGCATGAATATTCCCAAACACTGACAGTGCGATCTCTGTGTGAGATATGACTGTTCTCATACTTCTATAAAAATCTAAAATACATGTTTGTATTAAAGTAAAAATGGATGATAAATGCACCTTTCGTATGGGATTAAATAGCAAGCACTTTGAGGGTCTTTATCATCAATATATTTTCATATAAAGCAACAGAACTGAAATTATATCCTGTTTATCAGCAGCACAGCACGTGAGTGAATAACGCGATATCCACCTTTGATCTACTTCGAGAGGTCAGAACTGTCCGTCTTGACAGCGCTTATTTCACTCCTCCCCTCACTGCAGCCACCTACTCTAACCTACATTTCAGGCGAAGAGCACCTCAAACAAGCCTAATGAGAGATGCAAAATGTGCAGTGTTGGGGGGCCTCCAGGAATGCGGTTGGGAACCAGTAAACAAATGCTATCATGCAATTTTAGGCATTTGTACTGAAAGAGGACAATACTCTGCCACTGAGTAAAAAGACAACACATCTCAGATTTTTAATTTGTATACCTCTTTTAGTCTTTTGGTTACACTTGGGTCCATTGCACATTTCAAATTTGATATCTTGGTGAACATATGTACGTAAACTAACCATTATAGAAAAAATTAAAATGTCAGGTCCACCCGTTCCTTGCTTTGCACGTACATTCAAAGTTTAAGTCACAGACTGGATGGCAGTAATGTTTTGTGTCATTGAAATCAACCAACACAAAATTAAATTGTGACATTAATTACCAACCTGTAAAGAACAGTAAAGACAGTTGTTTGTTCATTGTAGATTCAACAAGCAAAAGCAGTTGAAGAAACCCAGGAAGCTGTAGAGGAGGCAGCCTCTAACCTTGTTCTTCTGGGATCCTTAACTCTCATCAGGACGTTAAAAGACCGTGATGAGGTTTTGGCTTCATCTTTTAAATTTTATCTGGAGCACCCTTGAGACAGTAAGTGTTTGGATTGTACCTGTGGTTTCTTTGATATAACCTTTTTGTGCTTGTACATTCCCTGAATGTTTTCATAGGGGCTTTCACACCAGAGGAACCTTTTCATAGTTCCTAGAACTATTGGCGGAAGTACCAGTTTTTTGGCGTGTTTGCACTGTTTGGGGAAGCTAAAGTAGTTCCTACTTCACAGTAGGGTCTAAAACCGTTCTCTAGGAACTACCAGTGACATAAGTGTACGCTGATTGGCCAAACGCATACGAAATACCAGCTACCCGGCATTTTTAAAAAGCCATGTAAAAATATTTTCTCCACAAACATGGAAAACGGCGATAACTGCATTTACCTTTTCTCTGCAGCATTGTGTTTTTTCTCAGGCTCAATGATAGCACTGCAAGGTGTCATAAGCAGGGTTTCCGTGGGTCCTTAAAGTCTTAAATGGTACAAGAAAATCCTAATTATGATTTAATTCATTTGATTCATTCAAACGGCTGATTCATTCAGGAATGAATCAAACGGCTCTCTTTATGAATCGATATTTAAATCATTGATTCACACGATTCGTTCAAAACACTGATTCAACCAGAAAATAAACACCGCTGTGTTGCTCGGAGACGCACAACAATTCTGCTATGGCTTTAAAAGTAATTATTTTCTCTGCAAAACTGAGCAAAAACACATTGTGTTTAAAATATAAGGCAATATCAACTTCTTTACTGAACTGTAGTACAGTATAAAATCACATTTAAACTCGTGATATTGTGGACAAACAGCACTCGTGTGATATTGCTCTCTCTGCTCCTGTGATATCGCTTATCGTATGATATAAATATGAGACAAAAACACATACTGGGTCATTTTTGCACCAATATCTTGAATTTTAGGGTGTTACTGCATGTATGGAGTTGTTGCCCTGCATCATATTTCTCAACAGTTAACTGTATGAAATGTAAGATGATGTACAGGTTTGGGGGTGTTGCCAGTGCGTTAACTGTGTTAAAATATTTTAATCGCATTATTTTTTTGTAACTAAGTTAATGCATTAAACTGACAGCCCTAATATTAATATTAAATTTAATATAATAATTTTTACTTTTGACTCATCCATTTCCTTAAAAATGGTTTAAAAGCTGCATTGTGAAGTTTATCATTTTATAAAACTTTTTTTGTATCTGAACTGTAAATCGTGTTTTTACAGTCATTTTACAATTTAATGTTACCATAGACATTGCCCCACCCTGCTCTTATGGTATATTTTTATTTGTGTAGGTCTTAAACGTCATTAAAAGTCTTAAATTTGAGCTAAAAAAATCCTGCAGATAGCCTGAGAGATTTAGTCAGATTTTCTTGCTCTTTCAATTGCATAAAATGTGCATTTACATTCCATCTCCGTTATCATGAAACTGATGACACATAACAAAAACAGCTCCGATCACAGCATCCTACATTCACCGGTTGTTGCCGTTTGTAAATGCCGCTTTAGAGTTCCTGCTGCTGGTGCGAATGCAACCAGGAAAATGGCCTGAGGGAGAAATTGGTTCTCTAGGAATGACACTACTGGCTAGTTCCTAGAACAGAGTTCCTACAACTACGTGGTGAAAAAGCCCCTACTGTCTTCATAAGTTTGGCAAATACATATAAAGATGTAATTGTCACAAGCAGTTGATCTGTATTTACACACGGCTAGTAAATTAACAATTTACTAAAATAATTGTTTTCTAATGTCTTTATTAGATTGCAGGAGGGCTTGGAAACACTGGGGGTGCTAAAAGCACTACAAGAAGACACTAGCCTATGGGACTTGTGTATTGGACGCCCCCTGCTCCACTGACGGCTCAGCAAACAACATTCTCAGATGTTTTATATATATATATATATATATATATATATGTATATATATTATTGAAGCCTTTGAGTTCAAAGGCTTTGACATTCTTAAAGGAAGTAAATAGGGACTTTATATTGGTTATAATGCATGAATACTAACATTGTAACTTCTGATCAAAAAGACACAGAGAAGAAAATACAGAATGCAGGAAAGTGGGCCTCTTGGGCTGGAGGTGAGAAACCCTGCTCTAAACAGTCAGCTACTTCAGTTTAAAGATAAAGGCTGTGATATTGATGTTGCCCACTAGAGGGAGCCATAGGATACGGATTCATATAAGCCTAATGTTTGGTTTCTGGAAATAAATATATTGATCTAGTTCATTTGTAAGTATGGTGTACTGACAGTAAACGTGAAACTGGAATAGGCAGTGATTTCAGCACTGTCAACATAAGAGGTGCATGATGATGCGAGTACTACAAATGTTTTACAATGTGCTAACATAGACATTATAAGTACATTTTATTAAATATTTAATAATATTCAGGCCACGTACTATGAATTGTGACCAATAAATGTAAAAAAAGAGTAAATGTAACAAGATGGTTAGTGGGGGTAGAATTAGAAAACTGGCTGTCACTCAAATATATTTTTTACTTTGATCAGTTGCTGGATATAGTATGTAATTCATCATCTAAAAGTGGCTTCAAAAGATTGTGGTGATTTAATTACAAGCACAACAATTATGCTGTGGAGCATTAAGATCATCTCCGGTGATAGCACTTAAGGTTGGATGAAATTTATCAAGATATATGGATAGGTTCAAATTACACTTGTACAAAGCTAAAAGGCTTCTGAAATGCTGTCAAACTTTATTAAATTCTTGATCATTGAGAACAAAAAAGATTAAAAAATGTTGATTAGCTCTAGTTTTCAAAATATGGTATTGGGTCAGTACTTTACTCAGTACACTGAGTAAAAAGACAACACATCTCAGATTTTTTATTTGTATACCTCTTTTAGTCTTTTGGTTACACTTGGGTCCATTGCACATTTCAAATTTGATATCTTGGTGAACATATGTACTTAAACTAACCATTATAGAAAAAATTAAAATGTCAGGTCCACCCGTTCCTTGCTTTGCACGTACATTCAAAGTTTAAGTCACAGACTGGATGGCAGTAATGTTTTGTGTCATTGAAATCAACCAACACAAAATTAAATTGTGACATTAATTACCAACCTGTAAAGAACAGTAAAGACAGTTGTTTGTTCATTGTAGATTCAACAAGCAAAAGCAGTTGAAGAAACCCAGGAAGCTGTAGAGGAGGCAGCCTCTAACCTTGTTCTTCTGGGATCCTTAACTCTCATCAGGACGTTAAAAGACCGTGATGAGGTTTTGGCTTCATCTTTTAAATTTTATCTGGAGCACCCTTGAGACAGTAAGTGTTTGGATTGTACCTGTGGTTTCTTTGATATAACCTTTTTGTGCTTGTACATTCCCTGAATGTTTTCATAGGGGCTTTCACACCAGAGGAACCTTTTCATAGTTCCTAGAACTATTGGCGGAAGTACCAGTTTTTTGGCGTGTTTGCACTGTTTGGGGAAGCTAAAGTAGTTCCTACTTCACAGTAGGGTCTAAAACCGTTCTCTAGGAACTACCAGTGACATAAGTGTACGCTGATTGGCCAAACGCATACGAAATACCAGCTACCCGGCATTTTTAAAAAGCCATGTAAAAATATTTTCTCCACAAACATGGAAAACGGCGATAACTGCATTTACCTTTTGTCTGCAGCATAGTGTTTTTTCTCAGGCTCAATGATAGCACTGCAAGGTGTCATAAGCAGGGTTTCCGTGGGTCCTTAAAGTCTTAAATGGTACAAGAAAATCCTAATTATGATTTAATTCATTTGATTCATTCAAACGGCTGATTCATTCAGGAATGAATCAAACGGCTCTCTTTATGAATCGATATTTAAATCATTGATTCACACGATTCGTTCAAAACACTGATTCAACCAGAAAATAAACACCGCTGTGTTGCTCGGAGACGCACAACAATTCTGCTATGGCTATAAAGGTAATTATTTTCTCTGCAAAACTGAGCAAAAACACATTGTGTTTAAAATATAAGGCAATATCAACTTCTTTACTGAACTGTAGTACAGTATAAAATCACATTTAAACTCGTGATATTGTGGACAAACAGCACTCGTGTGATATTGCTCTCTCTGCTCCTGTGATATCGCTTATCGTATGATATAAATATGAGACAAAAACACATACTGGGTCATTTTTGCACCAATATCTTGAATTTTAGGGTGTTACTGCATGTATGGAGTTGTTGCCCTGCATCATATTTCTCAACAGTTAACTGTATGAAATGTAAGATGATGTACAGGTTTGGGGGTGTTGCCAGTGCGTTAACTGTGTTAAAATATTTTAATCGCATTATTTTTTTGTAACTAAGTTAATGCATTAAACTGACAGCCCTAATATTAATATTAAATTTAATATAATAATTTTTACTTTTGACTCATCCATTTCCTTAAAAATGGTTTAAAAGCTGCATTGTGAAGTTTATCATTTTATAAAACTTTTTTTGTATCTGAACTGTAAATCGTGTTTTTACAGTCATTTTACAATTTAATGTTACCATAGACATTGCCCCACCCTGCTCTTATGGTATATTTTTATTTGTGTAGGTCTTAAACGTCATTAAAAGTCTTAAATTTGAGCTAAAAAAATCCTGCAGATAGCCTGAGAGATTTAGTCAGATTTTCTTGCTCTTTCAATTGCATAAAATGTGCATTTACATTCCATCTCCGTTATCATGAAACTGATGACACATAACAAAAACAGCTCCGGAGGCCTGTTTCATAAAACAAGTTTACCAAATAAGCCAGGCTTATTTCCGTCTGACTTATTTTGCACCAAATCAACTGGCAGTAAGTCAGATAAACCTGGCTTATTTGGTGAACTTGTTTTGTGAAACCAGGCCCTGCTCTGTCTTGTCTGTCGGAGTGTTGTGATTTTCTAATGTCTTTATTAGATTGCAGGAGGGCTTGGAAACACTGGGGGTGCTAAAAGCACTACAAGAAGACACTAGCCTATGGGACTTGTGTATTGGACGCCCCCTGCTCCACTGACGGCTCAGCAAATCACAAACCTCTTTAAGGTCTGTTTGTCAGAGCGAGGGTAATAATCACAATGTAGCTTTTTGTTCATTTCAGTTTATTAAAACTAACAGTTCTACAAATAGTAGAACAATTATAAGAAATTAATGCCTGTTCAGTTCTGTAAACTTCATTGAAGTAAGAAAAACTAATGGAATTATGAAATGTAAAAGTCACTGCTTAGTCTTTAGCATATTTATTACAAATTAACTGATCGCTCAAAAGCAGTGATTAACTTTTCTCTTTTATTGTTTGTTTCACATTAATGACTGAAGGCAGCATATTATGACCATATGCATGGATCTAATATAATGTTAACACATCAGATGTTTTTCCTCAAAAGTTCGCTTAAGATATATCCAACTGTTTTGTGTGAATACTCGCCCAGACGGGTATTGTGTACCGACTATTCAAGCGCAAACTGAAGTCAGGATCGTGTGTTGTCTGAGAGGCGTTACATTAAATTATATATTAGATTATATTCAATTAAATGTGAAGTATGTTAACTGTTACAAGATGATTGACAGGACAGTTTATGGTCACAGGATGCATGTAACTAAGCAACAGAACGTCCATAAAAGACCATTTTCTGATGTGGCAGTATGTCCTAAAGCTTGTCTTCTGTTTTGCTACACATTTAAAAATTCTTCACCAAAAAAGTACATACTGTTAGTGTTAGGGCGCAGTATAAATGGGCGAATTGGGATGGAGCAACCATTTCACTCAGATATACGTCACAATAGGGAAGAAAAGGCCAGCCCTGTTTTTATTTCATGCAGGCCTAAAAGATTTCAGTAGAGCCACAAAACGGTATTTATTGTTTGAATTTCTTACAAAAAAAAAAGACAACATTTTAAAACTGAGACCTTATTTCATACCAGAAGTAACTTGGGGCCTGTTTCATAAAACAAGTTTACCAAATACCACAGGCACAGATCGAATTCCTCCACTTGGGTTTGATTCACTAGCATTTCTACATGACCCAGTAAACGGAGTGAAGAGAATTTATCCGGAGGCAAACACGTGTGCACTGATTCTGAGGCTCCCAATACATGCCTTGCATGACAGCTTCAGCAGACATATGATTTTGGGCATTGGGCAGTCCCCACATTTTGGGCTAGCCTGATGGGTTATTCGTGTTGTTGGGTTTTTTTTTTTACTTGTTCTGGTGTTTTTTGTTATTCATGTTGAAATATTATAAAGTGTTTGACAACAATGCTTTTGTTTTTTGTTTTTTTATACTTATTCTGGTGTGTTTTGTTGTTCATGTTGAAATATAAAATGTTTGACAACATTGCCTTTTATAGTATTTATTTTTTTTTTTAAGTCTTCAGATTAAATGTTGGATAACAATTAAAATGTACTCTGAATTTTATTCTTAATATTTTTAGCTAGTATTTTGATAACCCAAAACTTCAAATGTGTTGGTTAGTAATGATGATGAATTTAAGACATTATAGACAACTTCTCCAAAGCAATGCCAATGTATCATTACTATTGTACTTTATTCCTGAAAATGAGCAAGCAGTACAAACAGTGGCTTGAAATAATGACAATTACAAAAGTAGGCAACAAGACAAAAAATAAGTAATTGCACTGGAAAAGAGACACAATAAAATGTAAAAATATGAGTTGTATTCTAAATGTTAATGGTTTCAGAAATTTTCAAAATTTTAGTGAAATAAACCATTGTGTTTATCCTACAGGCCAAAAGTCATATTTTTAAAGGACATGGAAAAGTTTTGCGTCTCCATACATTATGTTCTAAAAAATAAAGAAAAAAAAATACGTTTGGAACAACATAAAGATCCCTATTCCTTTAACACTTTGGTACTGTTCATTTTCAATTAATAAAAAAGGTAAATTCAGGGTATCCTCCCGGTCTTGACTAGATCTCGTGCCTCGCAATATTACAACGTGTGGATATTTCTTGTCGAGGAGAAAATGTGTCTCGCAATATCAGCATAGTTTGTGGCTAAACATCTGACAAAGCATGCATTATTTTATTCTGAATTGTACCGTTATCTGTTAGTGTTGTTCAATGAAACCATATGATTACTCGCTTTTGATGTTTTATTTAAACCAATTATTATTGCCTCATCGTTACAGATATTTTAAGTCTATTTTTAAAGATTTACAGTTTAAGCTACTGTTCATTTAAGTCTATCTATATTACATAAAATACCAAATCATCAGTAGATTGCTCATTTAACAAAATAATCGTTAGTGACAGCCCAATTTAATGTTTCAAAATGCACCTGCATTGTTTACACACTTCTTTAACAATTCTATTAAAATACCGTTTCACCACCTTCTCTTGAACAACATGATGTATCGACTCATCTCCTGAGCTAATGTATTCGCACAACTGTGAGCACCATACCAGAGTGTTAAGTAAAATTATTAACATATAACCAATATATCAAAAGTAAAACCTCAGAATGGCACATATCAGAATAATATGTTAAATAATTAATGAATTTATGTGTGAATTTATGTGTCTGTAAAGTTGATGTTATTGTGAAAATACAATTAATTTTCAGCTCTGTTGATGGTGTATAATTTGTAGTAAAATAATAATGTAAAACCGAAAATAATTTAATTGAACACTATTTGAGGTATTTGGTGTCACAGTCTGTGGAGGCGACGTACCCTTCTCACACGTAAAAGTACACGACTGTCAACTCCGGCGGGTAATCCTGTCACATTGCACTCGCCATACATCAGTGTAACAATGAAATACGGTTTGATGAGAGATGAGCTGCTCGTCACGCGTGCATATTGTTCACACGTTGTTTTCAGTGTTTAATGATGAGAATGAGGATAAGCTGACGTACACGGAGATCCACCGGCGGTACAAGCAGCTGGTGAGAGCCGCGCTGAATGCTGTTCTGATCGGTGGTGATCTGTTGTGCTGTCGAGGTGGAGCGCCTGCTGGAGAGCCACACGCAGGAGGTGGGCATCAGTGAGCAGCTGTTCCTGCACGCCTGCTCCTCTTTCACCAAGTCTGAGACTCTACAGGTAAGAGGCCCAGAGTAGATGCGCTAGAACGGGTGGCGTTCACTGAGGATCTGATGGAGCTTGTGCTGGGCTTCTCTCGTGTTTGTACTCGTGTTCAGGCTGGATCGGTTTCCTCCACTTTGACACTGATGAAGAAGGAGCTCACACAATACTTTATTTCTGGTGTTCGGGTCAGAAGTATCGCGGCCTGAAGCTGCAGATTTTGGACTGAGAAAAGCTTGAGTGCTGAGAGAGTAAGTTTCTGTGACAGGCAGGTTAAGGCAGTTGAGGGAGATTAGTGTGAGGTCGACCTGGGCTGCAGACAGACCCGGATACTGCCGGTCCTGATCACACCAAATGCAGATATTCACCGTAAACAAGAGTCTGAATAGATTTAGTCACCAATAAACCAACAGCATTTAATATTAATAATAATAATACATTTTATTTGTAATGCACCTTTCTCAAACTCAAAGCGCTACAACATGCAGGCTACAGAACAAAGTAACAAATCAAACCAAAAATATATATAAAAAAATCACAGTAATAAATCAGTAATTAAAAACTTTACTAAATAGATGAGTCAAGCAATTTCTTAAAACAATCCAAAGACGCTGCATTCCTAATAGATGCAGGCAATGAGTTCCATCATTTAGGCACATTATAGGAAAAGACCCTATATAAAATCAAAATTTTAAATTCAGTACGTGATTGAGTGCAGTTGCTGGAGCACAGGAGTAATGTGATGGCGTGAGGATGCGAAAGACTGAGCTTTGTATTAAACTGCAACCTCTTAATGGAACTTGCTGGTAAACCCACAAAGAGAGAATTACACTAATCAAGCCTCGATGTGATGAAGGCATGAATAAGCCTCTCAGCATCAGGCCTAGAGAGAAAGGGAAAAAAGCTACTTTAGTTATATTTTTAAAATAAGAATTAAAAGTCAGCTGCGCATAAAAAATCACGCCCAAATTATGCACCTGCACTGAAGGGGATATTTGGGTATTGTCCACTGTGAGTTTAAAATTAGTACACTTATTAACATTAGATGGAGTGCCAAATAATACAATTTCAGTTTTGGAACAATTTAGCTTGAGAAAGTTGTTTCTCTTCCATGCCTTAATTTCCAGCAAACAGGCAGAGAGAGTTAAAGAGGAAGACGTGAGATCAGGCTGAGTGCTGATATAAATCTGGGTGTCGTCTACGTAACAATGATCGCTCAGGCCATACTTCTGAATAATCTGCCCAAGAGGCAGCACATAAACACTAAATAAAACAGGACCCAAAACGGACCCCTGAGGGACACCCTGACTCAAAGGCACAGTCTGAGATCTGTTAGTACCCAGGTAAACATACTGGGAGCGACCTGAAAGGTAAGATTTAAACCAGTTCAACACGGCTCCAGACAGACCGATCCACCTGTGTAATCTGTCCAGTAATATGCTGTGACGTATAGTACCGAATGCAGCATTAAGATCTAACAGAAGCAAAATGCCATAAGCCCCAGAATCAGCTGTAAAGAGAAGCTCATTTGAGCTCTGCTCTTGAAACTGCTAGATTTTTACTGAAGTAATTACGGAGTTATTTGCTTGAAGTATTCAGCAAGCATGCACACCTTTGCTCTGAGAGACACAGCTGATCCACGTTACGGTTACATCTTCTGTCCTTTGCACCAAATACCTCATTAAACTGAGAATTAAATGAATTGCGATCTATTTAATGATGATGTTTTAGTTGGTCTTTTTCTGTGTTTTTAATACGTTTGTAAGCATTCACCATGTTTCATTTGAAACACATGTATTGATTGGAATTATTCCTCTTGTCTTATTTTTCAGCTCAAATATAGCGGTTTACATTTTCTTTTTAGCTGTAAGGATACCGTACTAGAACTGGACAGTCTCTTTCTGTTGTTGATACGGTTGATGTTCACACAGCTGTGTGGAAGATCAGCCTCATTGTCATCTGATCACTGGATCTCTCTATCAGAGTTTAGCCGACTGAACATTATCCAGTGAAAATAATGCACCCAAAACTGACAATGATGAAAATCCTAATGCTTTTCCCTTTCCTGCATCCATGCGTATGTGGTTTTGGTTCTGCATGCAGACAGCGGGCAGAAACATTTGTGTGCTTTCCTCATGGCTAAAATTAGCTTCCTGAATGTTTTCTTCTTCAATCAGGCTGTTTTCCAGCCAGTTCTCGCTACAGATGATTTTCAGATGTTTCGCTCTCTGATGGTCCAGAAGAACATGGAGCTTCAGCTGCAGGCTCTGCATGTCATCAGAGAGAGAAACGGTACTCAGCACATGTTCACACGTGCATTTGTTGTTTTTCGGCTGTCGAAGCATTAACGCTGCGATTAGTTAAACTTCATTACATTTATTGCATTTGACATGCTAGCTGATTCGTTCTGTTCTCTTCAGCTGTCTTGTGTCTCTCGCATCAAACCAGCTCCCATTTTTCTGTAGATAATAGAGAAAATATGGAAGCCTGTTAAGTAGCCACTTTTGAGTACTTAGCACAATTCTGAGAAGAAAAGTCAAAATTGTGAGATATAAAGATAAAGAAAAAGAAAGAATTTCTAAATTCAAGCCCAGACAGGATGTTTCACAAAAGTCATTTGCACTGTCTTTAGTGGTTAAGTATCATTAAAACAAAAGATGACCTGCGTCGTCTTCTTCAGTTGATCTGTTGGTGTTTTATTAATGCTGATTCTGTCAGGACATGTGTGTTTCAGGCGGGCTGCCCCGGTGTCTGACAGACGGAGTGGACGTCGTGAGTGAACTCGAGCAGTAAGAAATGAAGATCCTTCAGGAGGTTCTCCAGTAATTTCACCACCTCGCCTCGCTGGCATCAGACGTGCTGCTTGTATGATGAGCACCGTCTCTGACAGCTGGAGATTACATGCATCCCTTCATAACCGTGGCCAGTGGCTTCGGGGTTCAGTCATAAACTTTGACCCAGCGCACACGTGTGTTCCAAAAGCATTTCAATCATCTTCCTGCGAGGTTACTTCAACTTGTAAAGGGATTGATAGCGTTCACAGTAAGCCAGGTGTATAACGCCGCAGCGAGACCACTGACGGTTAAGCAGCTTAATGTCCCACCGAAACAGAACAGTGTCATATTCTTAGCGTGCTGAGTTACTGTCCCAGCACTGCCAGCAAGATTCACATGATGCGGCTCTGTCCCGAGGTTTCTGTTTCTATTAATGAAGATGCTAACGCTAATAAATGCCATTAACAGATCAGGGTTAGATCACATTGCTCAGGACAAATGTTTGAATCCAAACCTGGATTTAGATCCTGCTCCGTTAGTGTTGCAGAAGACCAATCCAAGTCAATCAAAGACGGTGTGGAGGAATGGACTGGCTAGAGATCATAGAAGTTTAGATTTCAAAATGAACATTCAGCCTAAATCTGGAGCCTGACTGCTGCGTTCACTTTCTGAGCGATCACAGTCCAGCAGTCCAGGACTTTTGCTAAGCTATTTCAGACGTCACAAACTTCATCCAACAGCGATTGACCAGCATTTTCTCTTCGCAGCATGTAAGCAATCGAGAGTTGGGCTTGTGATTTCAGAAGTTAGTATAGTAGTTGCTGTATGTTTCACAGGCACATTTTCCTTTACATATTCACCTTCTCAGCTGTGTAACTCTGTCTCTGTGGATTTTACGTCAGTGGGCTGTATAATGTTGTGGGAGTTTGGAAGGCTTAGTGGTTTTTTACTGGGAGTGCGTTCCATCCGTCTCTCCAGAGTGAGTGCGTTTGTTCAGCAGATGTCCTGTGCTCACTGAGTAGAGTTTAGGGACCCTGTCTGTCAGTCGAGCTTTGTCAAGTCTCTCAGTGAATAACACTCATACACTGCTTGTGTGTCTGCAGGAGGTCAAAGGAGGAGTATGATCTGGAGATGGAGCACAGGGTGCAGGAGAAAGAGGAGCAGGCCTCCACCTCCAGCAGTCTGTCTGAGACTCCTCTGTGTGTCTCTGTGAGCCAGCAAACCAGCGCAGTGAGTCTGAATCATCTCCGGCGTGGCCGCCAGTGTGTGCTATTATATAGGTACTGGAAATAAGCAAGTAGTACGTAAACCTGATTTAATATGGCTCCTTTCAAGAGCAGATGTCACAGATAAGAAATAAAGTGGTAGCATTGAGCATCTGAGCCCTGGAGGTCACTGTCCTGCAGCCCTGAGCAAATGCACCTGAACCAGCTGATCACTAGACGGTTTCAGACAGGCCGGTTTGATCAGGATCCTGCTGAACTCTGCAGGACAGTCACCTGTTTCACAGCAAAAAGCATCACTAGCCCAACTAATGCAAGTACTAATCACTGATTAAAGAAGAACAGAGGAAATGGTTGCTCTATTGCATTTATTTGAGCTATTTCTCATAAAGATGCAAGTGAAATAAAGAGAGCAATACGTTTTGGTTGTCTATCAGTAGTATTCATGAATTGAAAAATCAAATGTAAAATGTAAAATGAAACGCTATACTTCACTATGCTAGTTAAATATAATTGACTCTTATTAAAGTTTCAAAAGTTATTCAGTCAAGAGCAGCGAGTGTTTTTCTCTTATTTATTTTATATGTAGATAAGGTATATTAGGCTACTGCCGCTTTAAGACTGAATGTGTGGATGTAGTTTAATGATACACATCTGATTTACCTTCTTAACGGACTGTGTTTGCAGGGAGATTTGACATTGTGTGCTGTGCGACTGACATCTTTAGACAGTGCCAGAGTAAAATCACCTGAAAGTGTGAATTAACAAGGCTTATAAATGCATGCAAATAAACTTTTGTGAGGACTGTTCTGAGCCTATTGATGTTTTGCTGGCAGTAGCAGGTGGAAGCAGGAGCATGTTTGTGTCTTTCTGCTGTCCACAGACCGATGGCAGCACAGACACCAGAGAGCTGAAGTTAAAGGAGTCTGCAGCCACGCCGTCACGTGAGTGTGTGTGATCACAGCCGGCACGCCTCACTAATCTCACATATGAAGCACATCTGTTGATGACCATGCGATCAACGGCCACGGCTGATTTAACGCTCACATAACAATCGTTTTTGTTATCATCAGTCTTCATTGAGTTCAGCTTCCGTGTCAAATTAAGTGCTGTTATGAAGCTACTGATGTGACGAGTCTTGATTTGAAGTGTGAGAGGGTGTTTGACTGCAGCTTCAGCACAGTGCGGTGTGTGTGCAGGTGAAAGTGCAGAGAGGACACCTGTCCAGGGTTCGGTGTCTGCAGACAGCCACACGCCGACAGATCAAGTCAAGTCAAGTCAAGTCTGCTTTATTGTCAATTCTTCCACATGTACAGCACATACACACAGAGAATTGAAATTGCGTTACTCTCAGACCCTTGGTGCATACAGATAACACTAACAGTAGAACATAAATCAGATAGACGCGACGAATACGTACAAAAACACTGCGATTCACAAGACAAAAAACACGAAAACACCTTTCTGTCAGATGAGTCCAGAGTAAGACACTCTCATCACTGACCCTTCACACACACACCGCTTCTGACCTGTCTTAATCTGACACTTCATTTAGAATGACCGCTTTAATGTTCAGTCCAGAAATGTATATCAAAGGCATGTTTTGCTGGATTGTTTTACCTGATTACACTGCACCATTAACCAGTTAAACCTTTGATGAACATGTGATCAAACAGACAGAGCTCAAGTGTTGTTGTTTTTCAGTTTAACTCTTTGGTGTGTGTGTGTGTGTGTGTGTGTGTGTGTGTGTGTGGGATGAGCAGGCGTTACAGTAGCGCTCTGAGTATCTGAAGCAGCAGAGAGACAAGCTGCAGGCCCTGAAGAGAGATCAGACACTGCAGAGCCCGGCTGACGCTGCTCCTGCGGCCCCGGAGCCCAGAGCCCCTGCTCAGGTACTGAAATCCTGCTTTAGCTCCAGAGCTGTGAGTGTGAGAGACACGGCCCCTAGAACAGCCACAGCGGTGCTGCTCGTCTCTCACACGTGTATGACACGCAGCCGCTCACAGTCACATGGGAAGACATGACCAGATTTCTTCTTTTGACATCATAAAAGGATGCATTTGCACATCATGATTGGTGCTGGGGAAATGAAAATGCTAATTTTCCCTCACTGCCTCTGGCTGTGTTTCGTGCGTCTCCTGCCTCATCATTTTGTCTGGTCTCATGAAACACTTTTGATAATGATTTCAGAAGCACCAGTACTTCGCTACCAAACTGATCCTGAATGTCTGCTTTTCTGCAGTACTGGATATATTGGGTAATCAGAGTAGAGCACGTGAATGCAGCGGCCAATCAGAGCTGTTGGAGTCTGAATCCACTTCTGCACACTCGCAAATCCTCTCGTTAGAGCGTCTGTAGAGGAAAACAGCACTATTAACATGAACTGATAACTTTGATAACATCTCAGGAAATGTAGTTCGGTGCTTCATGATCCTTTAAGGCACAGCTGAATGTGTTAATTTGTTATCACTTGTCTGATAATCTGCAGTTTTGTCATTCCACTGCTGCTTTTGGATAGTCCTCCTTTCCAATAATCAGTTTTCTCCTTTTTTTCATATTCCAAGGAAATCTCTGTTGAAGAGAAGAAGAAGTTGCAGAAGACAAAACACCTGGCAGAGAAGCTCAAAGAAGAAGTCATCAAGAAATGAAGCTCAGGTCGTCTCTGTGATCATAGAGCGGGAAACGCACTGTAAAGCCATGACACTTCAGTTTTACTGCGGCGCCGCGCGGGAGACAATAACATGGAGGGATACAATTGTGTATATTGTTTAATCTATATTTTTTTATGTACCTGTCGTCGCCTAGCATTAGGTGTGATCTCCGGTTACTCTCTATGAACACCTGAGAGATTGTGAGGTGTGTGTAGCAGCAGTCAATGCAGCCAGTGTTGCCAACTTAGCAACTATGTCACTAGATTTAACGACTTTTCATACCCCCCTAGCCCCCCTAGGGCCACATTTCAGTCACTATTTCATATTTATCCCGTTTGCTGACAACAGAAACAGTAAATTATATAAATGAAAACCGTTTTATTGAGAATTTGGCTGAATTAAAATACAGTATGTGAGCAGCACAGAGAGGCAAACAAATGTAAAAGGAAATACGAAGACGTCATTAATATGCTAATTAGCACATGACATCATCTAGCAACATTTAGCGACTTTTCAAACTGGCTTTAGCTATTTTCCATTGAAAGAAGTTGGCAACACTGAATGCAGCGTTCACACTGGACTTGTGTCAGACCTGTTGACTAATAGAGATGTTTGCTCAAATCTCTTTGAATGATCAGTTTATCGACACAGTGACTGCAGTGTTGTCTGTTTGTTTCTGCAACATGTTTAAATCTTAATGAACTTAATGAATTATTGTTATGCATTATGGGGACACTCACATCAGTGTTGCCAGACGTACGATAATTATCGTATTTGTACGATAATTTTGACCTCTGTATGATGTACGATCAATAATGAAAAAAATCCCATAATGTGCGATAATTTCATAATTTTATGACAGTTCAAATGAAGGTAGTTGTAGTCATAGGGCTTCTATATCCATACCCAAAATCGGCTCATTATAGACGCTCTAAATGCGCTTGTGCACACCTCAGAGTTTGTTAAGAATGCAGGAGGGTGCCCTGCTTTAATATGGCAAGCCAAGAGCATCACATTTACGCTATAGGTAAATCGCGTTTACATACAAAACGCCGTATTTGACGGCGTTTTAAACAATATTAGCGCCGTCAAATACGGCATCCTGATGGCAGACGCCGTAAAAAAACGCACGTAAACCGTAAAAAGTGTTTAAAAAGCGCCGCTTTTAACGCCGTTCGGCTTGCCACAGGACGCCTTAAAAAAAGCGTTCTGATTGCACAAAAGCGTGCGTTATTTACGGCGTTTTCCTTGTAGTATAATGAGCCCGCTGATTTCCACAGCCAGTAATATTGAACTGCTCTCACCCAATGATGAACAGAACCAGACCAGACTAATGTACCACAGATCGTTTTAGCGGAAGAAGTGCTGTGAACTGATAGGAAATATTTATGTACAAAGTAACTTTTTGTATATTTTCATCTCTACTAACATTGAACATAGGCCGATTCCACGTCTTTATCATAGCCTACTTATATGTAATTATTAATATTACATGGACAGCATTTTAGCATACCAACCCCATTGTATTTATATAATTTATTACACAAATACCTTTTACGTACATAAATAACAGGACATTATAGGCTATATTATCTTTGAGTAATTTAATTTCCAAAACAAGAAATCGTTCATAGTATAGGGTAACGTAAGTCAGAGAATGTGTAAAAGCTGTGCAGCTACAGAAGTTGGAGGCAATGGTCCTTAGCCTTTTTGTTAGTGATTGACCCACCACGATCACTGGTTCAAGTCCTGCGGTGACACATTGCTGCCACACGCATATTATTTTTTTCCGCTCAGTTATGTGTAATAACGAGATGTTATGTCGTTATTAAAACGACATATTTTCTTGTAATAACGAGGTTACGTCGTTAAAAGATGTGTTTTTCCCATTATAGAATGGTTACAGAGCACTTGTCCGCGCTGCTGTCGCCACAGTCCTGATGAGGATCTGCAGGAGGGCTAATAGAAATACGCTGTTTAAATGTATTTTAATGTAATGGTTTTAATTGTAGCGGCATGTTTATCAGGATTAATCTCCAATCTGTCTACAATATAATGCTATCCAATAATTGCACTCAGACCCAGAGGACATGACTTGTTTAAAATGAGATCTAACCGGTTATTTCTGAATAATCGACTCTGGGCTTGGAATATTTCTTTATTTGAATGACTTAAGTTTGATTTAACACCAAGTCGAAATACGAACAAAAAGAAATAAAGAGAAATGACAAACTGTTTGATTTTAGTATTATTAGGCTATTATTATTATTATCATTATTATTATTATTATTATGTCGTTCTGTTTGAAAAACGGAACGAAAATTAAGCTAGATTTTTCGTATTTTTTTGTTCGTGAAAAAAATAAAATAAAGAGCTTATGCATTTGTGCGTGAGCGGCCCTGAAACACCACTTTTCCACTCAGCCTGTCTTTACTGCCTGTGTCCCATCACGCAGACTAAGAGTTTATACCGCTCTGCAAATTAGTCACAATAACGTTTCTTCATACTGTTTGGCTGTTGCATAGGCTACAATTCTTGCAAATATACATCTCATATAAAGCGCAACACTGCACTTCTCGGATCCCTTGCATTGTGGTAACAGAGAAAATGAATATAAATGTCTGCTTTATTTTGTGCATTTCCACAATAACAACAAAAAAGTTCCAAATTGCTTTTGTAAAATAATAGGGTGCGCTTTCTGGCAGAGCCTAGACAGAGCTTTCTTTTGTGTAGGCATAAATTCTGCAACCTACCCATGAAATATTATCTCATAAATATTAATTTACTTCGCACCTGCACTCACAACTACCTACTAGCCTACATCATTGTCACACTGCCTGAATTATTATAGCTAACCACCTATTAAAATCTGTGTGGCAAAGCTTGGTAGGCTACTTTGGCACCATTTAAGCCCGCACGTGTTCCAAACAAGCCCACATGATTTATTCACAAAATATTAACATTTATTGGTTTTAAAGAAATAAAACAGCAATATATTTATTTAGTGAGATCAACGTATTTAAAAAAAAAAAATCATTTTAGTAATGTTTGCTATATAGCGCTCATCGACTGTACCAATAACATTCAACACTTTTATTTCACCAGCATTCCAGAAGACCTTAACATTGACATTGATGCACATGACCTTAAATTAAAATGACTACTACAACATCTTAACATATTTACATATTAAAATAATGACTATTAAAGTCATAGCCGCAAGCAGCACTTATTTGGGTCCATACAAATGTAAAAAGGTGACCAAATTTCATGTTATGTTTTGGACACAGTTCTTTTGGAGTCAAGAAATAAAAACATGAAAGTAATAATGTATAATGGGACATACTTAAACAAACTTGAAAGGTTAGCTCTATGTTTTGCCCATTTAATGAAAGTCAAACATAACATGCAGCCTTAAGTTCTATTCTGGGATGAACTCGTCCTTTCCTATGATTGATGTAAAGATGTCAAAAAAGACAAAACATTGCAAAGGATGTCTAATCCAAGTTCTGCTTGTGTCCCACCAAGTGGATTAAATTGTGCAACAAGTTGCTCCAAGGTTGCATTGTCCAAAGTGTAGTGATTCTGTGGTACTGGTATTCTGTCTGGCCAGTCAACCATTGCTGCCCCCTGCATTCTTGATGTCGTTTCTTCTTGTTCAGATGGTCCTTGAACAACAGTTTCATCTGCTGGCCCAGCTCTTCTGCCAAAGATTTCTTGCATTGCTGTGGTTCTTTGTCCTTGTTGTTCCAGGCAGCCTCGGACAAAAATCTGCATTGGGGTCTGATGTCTTTCAGTTCTCAGCCCATGGCTGTTCCATTGTCGGATGAAGGCAGTCATGTCCCTGTTGATCCTTTGCAAGTAGACAATGAAGAGCCCAGAGATGCATTTCATTGTCTATGTCCACTATACCTTCTCTCTCCAGGAAGTGGAAGAGATAATAAACATTAGTCAATCCCCACCACAGGTCACCCCAGAGCCTCTCAATACACTGGTTATGAGTGCTGCTGCCTCTGATAGCACTGCCTCTCTCTGAGCCCCTGAAAATGTTCATCATCACAGACATCATTGTTTTCTCCGCCATGATCTGTTCTGACCCTAGAAGGCACTCCATACCTGGCCACAGCATTCAAAAAGCAGTTCATTTCAGTGCTGCTGCGGTTGTTGCTTGAGGCACGGAGAAAGACTATGAGACGACTGAAGCCATCTATACCACCATGAATGATAATTCTCCATCTAAAACAACACAGAAACGCTGTTATAATAGAAGACATTAAGAACAAAAAGAAAATACATTACAGTACATCTTCCTATAACAAATATTTTAATAATGGGAAGTTCATGAATACTTTTTTATAATATATACTTTATTAAATGTTACATGTATAAAACAAAAAAGCATAGCCATGTAATGTGTATATCTACCTTATCAATTTGTGGTTGCCATCAAGGTGCCAAAGGGAGTTTGGTCCAGCAACACTGTACAATCGCCTCTGTGGTCTTCTTTGTGCCATTGCCCTTAGTGCGGCTGCCCTGGGGCTTGTTCGAATTAAACTCTTTCTCACTCTGTCTCTCTGCACCCGTGCTCCATCTGCCCGTAACTGTGCCTGACAGCCTCAGATCCAAGCTGATCATTCCCAGCCACAATATCTTTGATCATGTCATCAAGGGCATCATCAGTTACATCAGAATATGTCACAGAGCAATTCAAATTGAACCTCCTGAAACAAATACGAATACAAACATAACTACTGTTTATCATCAAGATAATGTTGATCATTGCCTAGAGATGTTCTCGTAGTTCAAATAGTAGAGCATGGCGCTATAGCAATGCAAAGGTCATGGGTTTGATACCCAGGGAATGCATGAATTGAAAACAATGCATGAGTTGAATGCAAATGCAAAATGTAAATACAATGTTAATTTTATGCACATCAAATAGTTTAAAATGAAATAATCTTGATGCAACTTACTTCATGCGTCGCTTGACTGTAGCCAAAGACACTTGCAGAATCTCTACTATTGAAGGAAGAGAAAAACCAGAAAGTTGCTCTCTAGTGATGCTGTAATGGGGCGCTCCTCTACCTCCACTACAGGTAAGTGGAGCCTGATAACTGGAACTGGCTGCAACAATAATAACAATGATAAATAATTGTAACCCTATCAAGTTTTATAAGTCACAAAGAGTGGTTTATGTAGAAACACAATATGAAGGGAATAAAATGTTTAATGCTCTTGTCAGAACAGCTAATGTAATAACCATGTCTGTCCACTATGTGGATCAGTGATCTTTGCTACAAGTTTTACTACAAAAAAACTAATCAAGGCAATTTAATACCCATGACTACTTATCTTACACAAAACAGTACTATCACTACAGATACAGATAGATTTTTAATCATTTAATGTATAGTCAAAGAGATTCTGTTAAATAATGTCTAAACAGTCTCCTATTGCAAAATGCAAAGCTTTTTAATTACTTACGTTGTTGTTCATGCTGCCTACGTGTGTTAACTTCTGCTATATAGTCCGCTATATCACGGAGTAACCGATCCGCTGCCGGCACATTGATGCACCCGTACTCCACCTGCCCGTAACTGTGCCCTGACAGCCTCAGATCCAAGCTGATCATTCCCAGCCACAATATCTTTGATCATGTCATCAAGGGCATCATCAGTTACATCAGAATATGTCACAGAGCAATTCAAATTGAACCTCCTGAAACAAATACGAATACAAACATAACTACTGTTTATCATCAAGATAATGTTGATCATTGCCTAGAGATGTTCTCGTAGTTCAAATAGTAGAGCATGGCGCTATAGCAATGCAAAGGTCATGGGTTTGATACCCAGGGAATGCATGAATTGAAAACAATGCATGAGTTGAATGCAAATGCAAAATGTAAATACAATGTTAATTTTATGCACATCAAATAGTTTAAAATGAAATAATCTTGATGCAACTTACTTCATGCGTCGCTTGACTGTAGCCAAAGACACTTGCAGAATCTCTACTATTGAAGGAAGAGAAAAACCAGAAAGTTGCTCTCTAGTGATGCTGTAATGGGGCGCTCCTCTACCTCCACTACAGGTAAGTGGAGCCTGATAACTGGAACTGGCTGCAACAATAATAACAATGATAAATAATTGTAACCCTATCAAGTTTTATAAGTCACAAAGAGTGGTTTATGTAGAAACACAATATGAAGGGAATAAAATGTTTAATGCTCTTGTCAGAACAGCTAATGTAATAACCATGTCTGTCCACTATGTGGATCAGTGATCTTTGCTACAAGTTTTACTACAAAAAAACTAATCAAGGCAATTTAATACCCATGACTACTTATCTTACACAAAACAGTACTATCACTACAGATACAGATAGATTTTTAATCATTTAATGTATAGTCAAAGAGATTCTGTTAAATAATGTCTAAACAGTCTCCTATTGCAAAATGCAAAGCTTTTTAATTACTTACGTTGTTGTTCATGCTGCCTACGTGTGTTAACTTCTGCTATATAGTCCGCTATATCACGGAGTAACCGATCCGCTGCCGGCACATTGATCAGCCTCCCTCTTACCCATTCAAAGCTTCTCTGCATTGTTTCCAGTCTGAAACACAATAACATGAAATAGTAGTGAATATTAAGCTAAAGAAGCACTAAATGTCTTTTTTTTTACTTTCAGATGCAGAGAAAAATGCCGCCACCAACTGACTCATTCAACTGTAATGTTACCCATGAAAAATACTATAGTAATTAATAGTAAATACTATAGTGTTTTTGAACCATACTATAGTAAAGTATTTCAAATAATTGTTGTGGTAATTCTATAGTTGTTGTGGTAATATAACAACTATAGTAATATAAACAAATTACTTTACCCAAAATTGTACTAAGTTTTCTACACCTATAGAGTACATTATACTACAATACACTACAGTTTACTGTAGTAACAACTAAATACTACAGTTTATCAGTTCACTATAGTTAATACTGTATGCTGTAGCATTCATTAACAACGTGTTGTAAATACTATACAGTATACTACAATTTACAATAGTTTACTATAATAAATACTGTAGTATATTTTCATAATGCCAGCATAACAGAGCATCGATTTGAAAGTGAGAAAGTGAGAAAGCAATCCTTACCTCACTAAAGTTGACTGAAGCACATTGGGTCCAGCATCCTCTGTTAACTGGCGAGTGCAAACATTTAATGTTCGCTTGCAGCGTAAAATGAAGTTTCTTCTGTCCATCTTAAAGCGAACTGTTTTTCTCCTTATTTAATGGCGAATAACTCATGCAAATTTGATTACCACAAATGATCTGTGCTGAATTGGTCTGGTCTGACTCAGTTTACCATTGATTGGGTGAAAACCGTTCAAACTTACTGGCTGTGGAAATCTGTGGGCGTGGCTCATTATACTATGAGCAAAACGCTGTAAATGACGCGCGCTCTGTGCAACCAAAACAGCGTTTTTTACGCCGTCATATGGCAATATGAACGGCGTAAAACGCGGCGCTTTTCATGCACACTAAAACGCCGTCAGATACGGCATCGTTGACGTATTTTCGTTTGTAATCACAACGGCGTATTTTGCGGCGCAAATACTGGTTAAAACGCCGTATTTGACGGCGTTTGGCTGTAAACGCGATTAATCGCGTCTTATATTAATAATTATACGAATAATTAGGGGAACTCGTGGCCTAATGGTTAGAGAGTCGGACTCGTAACCCCAAGGTTGCGGGTTCGAGTCTCGTACCGGCAGGGATTGTAGGTGGGGGGAGTGAATGTACAGCGCTCTCTCCTACCTTCAATACCACGACTAAGGTGCCCTTGAGCAAGGCACCGAACCCCCAACTGCTCCCCGGGCGCCGCAGCAAAAATGGCT
>NW_015544256.1:4116-8908 GCF_001515605.1 Sinocyclocheilus anshuiensis | reverse complement strand
GGGGGTGTGTTCACGGTGTGTGTGTGTTCACTGCTGTGTGTGTGCACTTAGGATGGGTTAAATGCAGAGCACTAATTCCGAGTATGGGTCACCATACTTGGCCTCACTTCACTTCACTTTAATCTATAGCGTAATTCTGACCCTTTTGGCTTGCCATACTTTAAAGCCAACGAGCACCATGTTGCGGTCCATGACGGCAAGAACCCCCTCAACATCTGGTAACACTCAGGCTTCCGATGATAGCGGCTCAGATGTGGAGTTAACAGCTGAAGTCTGTCTGCACTGGACGCGACAAAGCCAGCATTAAAAATCATTTAATACGTCATAAATAGAACGAGGCATCAGTTTACTGTCGGGTAAAAACCGTGTCGTGTCGCATTCAGTGCAAACAGTCACTGATTATAATGGTTTCTATAGTATTTTGTCACACTGCTCGCGTCCAGTGTAAACACGGTACACCTAGTTATCTATTGTGGTAATTTGCAGGTCATGTCAAAAAGTTGTTGGTTTAGATAAATAGCTGTATTCTGTACGTTTGACTCGAGTACGATGACTTTCTTCCAAATACGATAATTTTGAGCTTCTGGTACAATACTTGGACATTTCCAATCTGGCAACACTGACTCACATACTGTGCATAAGCTCATATTTCTGCGCATTATATGTAATTTCATGAACTGTCGACAGATGTTTTATGAACGTACCAAATAAAGTATCATTCTTAGTCAGAGTTGGAGTTTCTTTATTAGTGTTTACTATATATACAGTGGGAGAATCAGCCCCCTTTAACTTAATCACGTTGTTGCTTTGCAGCACATCAAAGGCAGCGAAGGATACATCTATGCTGCCTTCAAAATTCGATCAGAAGAAGGTACCTCCGGAGACAGGAAGTAAAGCAGAATTTGGATTCTGACGTGCCTTGATGCCTTCCTGCCTTGGAATGCTGCCTCCGAAGGCAGCATTTTAGATTTTTCGGACGCAGCCTGAGTGTTGCATTTTTCTCCATTCAAAACTATGGCTCTAAATAAGTATATACTCATACACGAAATCGGCTCATTACAGACACTCTAAATGCGCTCGTGCACACCTCAGAGTGTGCTAAGAATGCAGGAGGGTGCCCTGCTTTGAAGCCAACAAGCACTATGTTGCGGTCCATGACGGCAAGAACCCCCTCAACATCTGGTAACACTCAGGCTTCCGATGATAGCGGCTCAGATGTGGAGTTAACAGCTGAAGTCTGTCTGCACTGGACGCGACAAAGCCAGCATTAAAAATCATTTAATACGTCATAAATAGAACGAGGCATCAGTTTACTGTCGGGTAAAAACCGTGTCGTGTCGCATCCAGTGCAAACAGTCACTGATTATAATGGGTTCTATAGTATTTCGTCGCACTGCTCGCGTCCAATGTAAACACGGTACGCCTAGTTATCTATTGTGGTAATTTGCAGGTCATGTCAAAAAGTTGTTGGTTTAGATAAATAGCTGTATTCTGTACGTTTGACTCGAGTACGATGACTTTCTTCCAAATACGATAATTTTGAGCTTCTGGTACAATACTTGGACATTTCCAATCTGGCAACACTGACTCACATACTGTGCATAAGCTCATATTTCTGCGCATTATATGTAATTTCATGAACTGTCGACAGATGTTTTATGAACGTACCAAATAAAGTATCATTCTTAGTCAGAGTTGGAGTTTCTTTATTAGTGTTTACTATATATACAGTGGGAGAATCAGCCCCCTTTAACTTAATCACGTTGTTGCTTTGCAGCACAAAGATAGCTATATCCTAAGGGTCTTTTGAAAGGCTCGTAGACCAAGATAAACCATATACAGCTAGCCTCATATATCCAGGTAAGAGCTTCTTTCAAATCTGCTTACAATCCTAGCAGGGGAGATAGCACTCTCTAAGCGAGGGCTCAAAGGAGACCGCTACTTAAAAACCTTGCACGTGCCTCAAACAGAGGGCTTACAATGACTTACAAAGATACAAAAATATGAGTCCATAATCCATAATAACTCTTCCTGCAGTGAAAGAGTGCATCTGCTGTTGTCTCTCGCATCAAAATCCAGACACATATGTGTTTAGAGCTGTTTAAACGCTGCTTGATCTGTGCAGATTTCTCTCCTGATTCACATCAGAACACTTTTCACTGGAGGAAGCGTTTTAGTTAAAAACGTCTTAATGCTGGATTTGTTTCAGCTTTTGTCTTCTCCAGATGTTAACTGATGGACTGGAGTGCTGTGGATTACAGTAATAACGCTGTGAATAATGCTCAGTTTCTCACACAGAGCGATGGTTGGGCTTCACAGGGATTCATTCTGTGTTGCCCGATGGGCTTTTTTGTCTCTCAAAGTGCCGGCAGCCATTGACTTGCATTATAAGAACCATCAGATCTTCCTCACTGCTGTACTGTAGGGATGTTCTGGTTTGTGGCTGAGTGACGGCTGTGTCCCAGCAGAGCACACTCACACTCTCTGCTAGCACCTCTGGCTCTGAGCGTCCTCTGCTAGCACCTCTGGCTCTGCGCGTCCTCTGCTAGGACCTCTGGCTCTGAGCGTCCTCTGCTAGCACCTCTGGCTCTCTCAGCTCCGCTCAGTGTTTCTGAGCGACAGACTCAGCGTCTCCATCATCACAGACTCCTAGCGGCTCGTCTGCTGCTCGCTCTACATTTATAATAAACACTCTAAATGCACTGTGTACTCATGTAGAGTATGAATTATATGAGGTTATTTTGTCATTCATAATCAGAGTCTGATAGCTCCTCCCCCTTCATTATGTAATTAAAGCTGCGGCAGGTGAGTGCATCAAGTGTTTAACACGCCACACTCAGTTTTTTCTGTAAGTGCATCATCCGGATGCTCCCGGATGGTCTACTACTTCCGGTTAGAATTCGAAGTGCAGATTCGTCACACTCTAACGGCTAATATTACCCACAAGACATTGCGCGGTGGACGAGGATTCGATTAGAACTACAAACACGCATTAAAGTGTTATAAACTACAAACATGGCGGATATGCGAGACCGACGGACTGGTAGAGAAAGGGGTTTGAGTGATAAATAATCCAAATCTAACTTGTTGAATAAAAATATTTATTTAATGTTATCAGCGTTAAATTCCATTTGCAGCAACACTGTGAACTTTATAACGACACGTTTGGTCATTAACTTTTAAATTCACACACATAAGCAGAGTTCTGGCCTTAAAAGACCCGCGACTGGATCAACGTGCCTCTTCATTTCTCTCCACTACGGTAGGAACGAAATATGGATAATGTTAACTGTGACTAACTTAGATGATTGACAGAGCAGTTTAAACTGTGCCAGGTGCTCGTAACTAAGCAACAGAGCGCCGTTAAAGGTGCAGTTATGACGAAGGAGTTTATCCCAACGCTTGCATAGGCTACTATTCTGCTGCACACTCAAGAGTATGTACTTATTCTTCACCAAAAGAGTGTATACATCTGTTCTGGGAACAGCGAGCGCGGGTAACTATGGTAACTGCGGTCTGCCGACGCGGCCGCCGTAGCCCGTGCGCGGAAACCCCGCGCCATCAGAAGAGCGACAACGCAGCGGAAGACACACAAGATGGCGGCGATCGGCGGATAGACGAGCATTCGCGCAAACACTCCGACGATTCGGTGCTGAACTGAGAGATAATCGCGACCCGAGGGATGATGAGGCTGACCGCGCGGCTGCTGCAGGGACTGCTCGGGACGGCGCGAGGTTAACCGGTGTAGGTACGCTAGGTGACTGAGGAGAAGTTAACGGTAGTGCTGTGACAGAAACGCCCGGCTCTCGGCTAACGTTAGATTCGGCTCATTTAGTGCGGCTTAGGATGAGCGGCGGGCGTCAGCGCTAGTTCCGCTGGTGACGATGAGCGACACCCGGCGGCGCGTCAAGCTGTACACGCTGAACGAGGAGCGGCAGTGGGAGGACCGGGGCACGGGGCATGTGTGCTGCTCCCTCACCGACAGCCTGAGGGTCACCGGCGAGGCGGACGGTAAGAGCCGCTTCTCTCCTCCTCCGTTGAGTTCAGTGTGATGAAGGAGCTCTGATGAGCTGTGTCTGGGCTCTTCTGCAGGCTCTCTGCTGCTGGAGTCCACCATCCAGCCCGGCACCGCCTATCAGAAGCAGCAGGTGAGTTCAGCAGCTTCACTGGGGCTCCGCCGCAGGGGCCCGGGGTCTTGACCGCTGTGCCGTCTGTCTCCCCAGGACACGCTCATCGTCTGGTCCGAGGCGGAGAACTGTGACCTGGCTCTGAGCTTCCAGGAGAAGGCGGGCTGTGACGAGCTCTGGGAGAAGATCTGTCAGGTGGGTCTCTCTCTCTGTGGGATGGATGGTGCTGGGTCCCGTTGATGATGAGCGTGTGTGTGGTGTGCAGGTGCAGGGCAAGGATCCGTCTGGCCACGCTGTTGGAGGTGATGTTCTCCGACGACTGCATCATGGACGTGGTGGGCTGCCTGGAGTACGAGCCGGCGCTGCTGCAGCCCAAGAGCCACCGCCAGTTCCTCACTGAGACGGCCCGCTTCAGAGAGGTGATCCCCATCAGGGACTCGGAGCTGCGGCAGAAGATCCACCAGACCTACCGCGTGCAGTACATCCAGGACATCATCCTGCCCACACACTCCGTCCTCGAGGACAACTTCCTGTCCACGCTGTCCTCCTTCCTCTTCTTCAACAAAGTGGAGATCGTCAGCATGCTGCAGGTGTGTGTGAGTGTGAGTGTGTGTGTGTGTGTGTGTGTGTGTGTGTGTGTGTGTGTGTGTGTGTGAGTGTGTGTG
>NW_015544256.1:0-3623 GCF_001515605.1 Sinocyclocheilus anshuiensis | reverse complement strand
GTGAGTGAGTGAGTGAGTGAGTGAGTGAGTGTGTGTGTGTGTGTGTGTGTGTGTGAGTGTGTGTGTGAGTGAGTGAGTGAGTGTGTGTGAGTGCAGGGTGTCCCGGGGTCTTAAAAAGTATTAAAAGTTGATGAATTAATTTAGAGAAAATTAAGGCCCTTAAAAAGTCTTAAATGTAATTTTCCAAGGTATTACATATTGTATCTCTTCATTATGTATATTTGTCGAATAGTGGGGTTCTGTGTAGGTTATTTATAGACGTCGTCTGTTACGGCACTCACTGACTGACTGCGCCGCTGCGTGATCGCGCGGGGTTTGTTGATCCCGCTCTCGCTGAATTTCTAAAACATTCTAATATTGTATATAATTTTTTGCGCATCAGGGAGCCGCTATCAATATGTGGGGTATTTAAATCGCTTTTGAATGAGCGCTCGCAGTCGCAGTTCACTTTCGCGCGTGCACTGTGTAAAGGAAGCACACCTTACGATAAAAGATATTTGTCAATGAGCTCGGCATCTGTTGAGGAGCAAATCCTCCAGCTCCTTACTTTTGACTAGTGGTCGACCGATATTGGTTTTTGACAGCCGATGCCGATATCTTGGAAAGCAGGGTGGCCGATATAATTTTATTTATTTTAATTAATATTTAAGAAATTTGAAATCATTTGAAAAATTATATCATATCAAGATTATGATAAAATTTGTTAATAATGGTGATAAGCTCTGGACATTTCTGCTCAATATGGATTAATCTAACATCCCATCACACAACAGACCAGTCAGTGCATGTCGCTAGTAAGTGCATGTTCTGTGTCTGCGTGGAGTAGCTTCGTCTGATACACAGACTCAAACACACGTGACTCGCGGTGTTTTCAGCGTCTGCGTCTCAATATATGAGGACATGAACACATGCTCTTCATCTCCAGAGCTGCTCTGAGTCACTTCACCAGCTTTATGCAGTTTAATTTGAGAAAAATACCGTCATTACACGCTGAAACTAAAACTAACTGAAAGACCTTCACGGCAAACCCTCAAAATAAAAGTCCGGTTTAACTGGAAATTATGTGACTGAATATATTACTACTGTACTACAATGCAATTCTCAAAGTAATAATAATATTATTTTTAAGGAATATCATACAACCAAGTTATTATTTATTATTATTAATATATACAGTTCTGTTGTGCAGCATCATGTCTGATAAAATAAATAAAAATGCAATGTTTTGTTGTAAATTGATTTTCATTTGATTACATTTTAAAAGATTGATTAAATTGTTAAAGTTGTATTAATTCATTTCACTTTCATAAATTTGTAGTGAATCATAAAACACGGAATCCATAAGAAATCAAATGGAACACACAGAATTAAGGGAAAAATCAAGTGCATCTTTGCATAAAATGCAAGATATATATATATATATATATGTGTGTATTGGAGTATATCAAACAAGTAGCCCTTGAGACTGTTTTATCCCTTCAGGAAGCCCTCATTCACAAAAAGGTTGGAGACCCCTGGTTTAAATGATATAAATGTGTACTTGCTGAATGCTGACGGCAAACAAGAAAGTATTATTTTATACTATTATACTTTTTCCAGTACTCGCCCGATACCGATACTTTTATTTCTGGTACTTGCCGATACCGAGTACCGATACCAATATTTTCATTGCATTTATACATTTTTTTTAATATTGGGTACAGAAACCAAAAGGGTATGTATAATGTTAGTTGGTTAACTTTATTTATCAAATAGATACAGTCAAACCCAAATTTATTCAGACACCTTCAACATTTCTCACATTATCACAGTTTATTCGCTATAGTTTAGAAAATAACAAGAACTAAGAGTTAAACTGTGTCAGAACAAATTCAGCTTGATAATGTTAGATAACTTTGATAGAAAGGTATATAATGAATTACAATCAACTAGTGTTGTCACGGTACCAACATTTCAGCATTCGGTACCAATACCAGTGAAAATCCACGGCTCTCGGGACCAAAGCAAAACACAAAAACATGCGAATTAAAAAATGTGACTATACTTTCATTTAATCCAAACTGTGGACATATTTAATTTTAAAGGGCTTTTGAAAAGCTAGAGTTATTCAGCCAAGAATAACAACTAAGTTGGCTAAAAATAAAAAGCCCAGAACTTCTGACTGATATGACACAAACAATGTTAACCATTTGTTCATTCTCTAACATGCATATTTTAGATTCACAATTCATTTAAAAGCCTCTGGTGTGTAAAAATAGTAAATATCATCATGTCCTCCTCACTCTATTTGTGGCGGCATATATATGCAAATTCATGCTCTGCCAGCAGGAGGCGCTTGTAGAGCGGCAGAGATAGCGGTTTCCCCGGTAACGCTGTAATCTAATCAGTGCTGCGCTCACAAACGCTGCTTTATCAGGCATTACAGGCAAGATGAAGTGAGACTGACATCCATCATTTTCTGAAGCCAGTCGTTTCCTTCAGAAGTACAGTGATATAAAAACCCCCTCACGAGCAGTGCTCATGTTTATTCAACCAAGTCAAAGCCTTTTGGAAAATATATTTGTGGTGGTGGGTTTTGATATTCTGGCGGGCCGCCACTAATAAATCAATGTATGGAAATGAAACTTACCTGCTTGAACTCTTTCAGTTGATCCGGGTGTCTGTCTTTAAAGTGTTTTGTTAGTTTGGTGTGTTTGCTCGTTTAGATGTCGTCAGGTCTCAGCGCTTTTATGAAGAGAGCGCATCGGCGCAGCTTTTGGATAGCGCATCAAGAACCGGGTTGACCGGGTACTCGGTACCACCGGTACTTACAAAAACCTGGTACCATAACGTTTTCTTTTTTTTTTAGTCCCGACTTGGTACCGAAGTACCGGGTCTTTTGACAACACTACAATCAACCAACAATTAGACAGCTGTTAGTATGACACACAACTATCAACCCTTAGCCTTAATGACAGCCTGTAGTCTCCTGGGCGTGCTGTCATCCAGCTTCATGCAAACCTCAACTGTTTTTCCCAGACTCGGTCTGAATAATCTTTAGTCCCAAATTTGTATCAGTTTTACTGGTAGTCCACTGTATGAAGAAATTTTGGGAATGATTTGTCACAGTTTACTTTATTTTGCTATCCTCACTTGCATAAATGAACTATAGTGTCCTGCACCAACTAGTAAAAAAATATCAAAAATGATATCTGGTCTCTGAATAATTTTTGGTTTCACTGTATATCCTTCTGTTATTTTAAGTACTGTAATCACGCGCTTTGCTGTAATAATGCAGGGAACCACTCGTTATAAATCTCCTAACTGTGATATTTTCAGACATAGAAGTCGCGTTTTTTCATCTGAACATGCTGCGATTTATATTCCAAAGCCACTCATATAATGCAGAAACACTCAAGTAAGCAAAACACGCGCAACGCGTGCACATAATTGCACTGATGCAGAATGAGAGGACAGTAGCACAGCCTAGCGCATTTCACACAGGCTGCTAGATTCACTTTCGCCAGAAAGTCGTGTATGCCTAAGGTTCAAAATAGATGATGTTTATAGTGAATGCCCCATGAATGGTCTTATTTTACAATTTAGTTTTAATCCAAATGATGCGTGTGCTGAGTGAGTGAACA
>NW_015544255.1:295-1181 GCF_001515605.1 Sinocyclocheilus anshuiensis | reverse complement strand
TGTCTATTTAATAGGTACTAGTATCTAATGGACAAGTACTAGTATTTCACAAATAAGTACTAGTTCCTTATGGAATAGATACTAGTGGATGAAAAATAAGTACTACATGAAAATAGATATGAGTATGTTTTATAGATATATAAATGTCGAAATATTGCCATAAATACTTGCCATAAGGTATCATAAAATTGACTATGAAGACTTGGAATATACAGGTTTAGAATGACATGAGGCAAATTTTGAATTTATATTTTTTAATTTTTAGCTATACTGTTGCTTTAAAAAGGCGTACATTAAATGAAACAATTTTGCCTAACAAACAACTACCCTACTGACCATGTGACCTCTGATAAACAGACACTGCAGAGAACAAATCAATGGATTCTGACCTGTGGAATTGCTGAAGGTGGCATGTAGGTAGTTGCACTTCACAGCACACTCGTCCAACGGGTCCTTAGCTTTGAGGTGACACTCCACACAAGACCTGCGGGACACAAAGACAACATTTAAAAAAAATCCCGTCGACCCCACAGAGAGTTCGTCTCTAGGTAGCTAAAGAATAAGCACTAGTACCTAATGAATAAGTACTAGTACTTAATGGAAAATATACTAGTATCTAAAAAATAGGTACTAGTACCATGAAAATAGATACTAGTACGGCTTATAGATTAAATGTTACAACGGCTTTCCATATTTGCAGTCCCTAGCCCAGAATAAAACCTGCTCCGGAGCAGGGTAGCTGTGTAGCATAAGTTACCATGGTGACGAAACCCGCTCAAAACCAACCCATCTTCTTGAGCCCGAAAACTCAGATTTTGCTTAAAGGGGTCATATGATGTTGCTAAAAAGAACATTATTTGGTGTATTTGGTGTAATGAAATGTTTA
>NW_015544255.1:0-197 GCF_001515605.1 Sinocyclocheilus anshuiensis | reverse complement strand
TTTCTCCTCTATGCCCCGCCTTTCTGAAACGCGTCGATTTTTACAAAGCTCATCGTTCTGAAAAGCGAGGTGTGCTCCGATTGGCCAGCTATCCAGTGCGTTGTGATTGGCAGAATACCTCAAGCGTGTGATGGAAATGTTATTTCCCTTAACATATTGTGATGCCGTTTCCGGCCGGAGCGACGAGACAAAAACAT
>NW_015544254.1:422-825 GCF_001515605.1 Sinocyclocheilus anshuiensis | reverse complement strand
ATTTGAGAGAAGTCCCTATGATAATTTTGCCTAATTGGATGGAGCAACAGCCAGTGTGCATGAGGTGTCGACCCAATGACGGGTAAGATTCTCCTTTAGCCAGAGGGGGACAACCTAAGACAGGGCTTCACCGCCACTGGGCACCTACCCAGGAAGGGAGGTGTGATCTGTGTAAGAGAGTGGATGTGATGCTTCTTTTGGGCCAAGAGCATCAAAGAGGGGACTGTAAGAAATTATAGTCTGCCTCGACCCAGCTTCCACTCCAAATTGTGTATTAAACTATGCTCCTTTCTCTACAAAGAGCTTAATTATCATATAGATAGTTCTTTCCGATCTTAATCATATGTAAATAGTACCTCCGGAGCGATAATTTGTCACTTATAGCGTGGGAGAAGCAGCAGGT
>NW_015544254.1:0-294 GCF_001515605.1 Sinocyclocheilus anshuiensis | reverse complement strand
GTGATGATCCATGTCTTAACTTACCCCGTTCAACATTCTCCATGTTGTCTGGTTGTGAATTGTCTGCTGTCTGGTTGTAAACTATGATACAATCATACACTGCTGCAAAAACATGTTGCTGAAATTTCTTTCTTTTTTTCATGTTTCCAATGTAAAATATTAAACATTTTTACACATTTTTGCAACCTACACTGATGTTATTCTCTGTCATCTGTTCTTTGACCATGTGTTGCACTGTATCTGGATGACACACGATGATCATTGATACAAATGCATGGTCTATTTTGATGCATA
>NW_015544253.1:193759-193923 GCF_001515605.1 Sinocyclocheilus anshuiensis | reverse complement strand
GCAAATAACAATAATTACAACTGCAATAAATAATGTTATGAGATTTTAAATGCATTTATGAATATACAAATAAGAAATCTTGATGGGAAAAATGCATACTTTTCAACAAACTTCAAAACCAAACTACCAGTAAGTGGCGGCAAGTCACTTAATGAGTGAGTCAA
>NW_015544253.1:190163-193485 GCF_001515605.1 Sinocyclocheilus anshuiensis | reverse complement strand
AAGTGTGCATTATCTTTTGAGTCAAATTCTTACATTTAATCAGTGCATTAGAATAATACGACATTTGGGCTGATACCAAGCAAATGAAATCAGTATAAAAAAAATCATCTTTGCAATGCAGACATAAGCTGCATCTGAAGTGGCATTTAGATGTATTTACACACTGTTTAATGCAGAACATGTATGCATTTAACCTGCAGTTACAAATGCATAAATAATGTTTTGATATACTAAACATAAAACATTGAATACTCATATTTGAAATGATTTAAAAAATGAAAAGATACTTTAAATGTGAAATTAAAACCGCCAGTAGGTGGCAGTAAGTCACTGTTAATAAGCGAGTCATTGCGAATGAACCGAATCATTTAAACGGTTGATTCATTCAGGAACAAAATGCTGTCATGTTGCTCAAAGATGCAAAACAGCGCTGTGGCTTTGTTTGGAATTATTTTTGTTGGCGAAATAGAGCAAAAACAGGCAATATGGTGTCTAAAACGTAAGTCTCTTAATAAAACTTGTGTGTGTCTAGTTTATTGAACTGTTGTAAAAAATCAATATCACATTTGTATATGGTAATTTTTGGAGAAAAAAGGCACTCTTCATGTGAAATTGATTAACTATATGAAGTGGTATAAATATACACATTTTCTGCCCCCATGTCTTGAATTTGTGATCATTCTGAATGTATTTTAATAGACTGAATCATGCCATAAAAGAGCGCATTGTAATGCGCACACGAACAAGACGTAATGCGTGCACTCTAGGTGTTTTGAATAGTTTTTTGCGTCGTGAGAATACTGAGCAAAATAGCTCACTTGTCATGGTGTTACTTAACTATATCATGTTATGAATTTTTACCTCAGTGTGTTTCTTAGTTTATATGTGCTGTTACGCTCGTTTGTTCTGACGTCTCTCACAAAAAGACAGAGTGAGCCTTAACAGCGCGACCTTGATACCAGAAATATACTATCCATTATCAATTGCTGTTTACATTGAATGTAGGCTAATAAAATTAGAAGAATCATTCTTCGATACTTCGCTGGTTATTTTATGTCACTTATGTTTTAATCAGGCTATTTGTCTGATCAGGCAGTTCGACCTGTATTCTGCTACTGCGATTCTCTCTGATGATGCAGTAACAGCCCAGCAAGCAATTTTGCGTTTAAAAGACGTCTATTAGACGCCTAAATATAGCCTAGACGTCTAGGCTAAAACGAGGCTAAATTTGGGCTGTCAGTGAAAATCTAATAGACGTCTAATCATAAAACAAGACTAAATTTGGTCTGTCAGTGAAAATTTAATAGACGTCTAACCATAGCCCAAGAATAGACTAGTCATCAAATAGACAGCTAATGAATGCCTACATATATATACATCTAATAGATAACAAAATGGCAATCCATCCAAACAAATTAAATATACAGCTTTTATTAAGAAAAATAACATTTTTAACAACTTGGACAACTTAAGACAATACAGAATGATAAAAATACAAAATAATTAATGACAAAATAAAATGTTATGTCGTTTATAATGGGTTTTAATGTTTTTGTCTCGTCGCTCTGGCCAGTGTTACGAGATTTTCGGTTTCCAAGATTGTCGGTTTCAGTGGGCGGAGCAAACATGGATATTCATGAGTTTCCCGGACATGCGCGTGGAACCAAGTGGAACTGAGAATTTCAGTTCACGCTCTTTGTATCTCAGCAGGTTTAATGGGATATATATATATATTTTTAAAAAAGGTAAATATATTTACAGTGTTGCACAAACTACATTTGTTTATAATTTCCTAACAGTTTATAATGTTTTTATTAGTTTACAGTGCACGTTTTGTGCAGTCGTCCCTGACTGAATGATTGCAGGCATTCTTTGTGTAATGTTAGGATAAAGCACAGCAAACTTCAGCTAGTTGTAGCCTATACATTGATTTCAGTTCTTTGTGCTCTTCATTTCTAGCTTGCGATGCTCACCAACTGCATCAGATTAAAAATATTAAAAAACATTCATATTGTGGAATAATTTTACAATTTAAAATAAAGGTTTTCCCCCCCTGTGATGTCAGATCTCAACTTCTTCTCTTCAGTGTCTCATGATCCTTCAGAGATCATTCTAATATGCTGATTTTCTGCACAAGAAACATTTCTGATTATTAACAATGTTGAAATTGGTTGTACTGCTTAATGAAGTGTGGAAACCATTATACAGCGACAGGATTCCTTGATGAATGGAAAGTTCAGAAGAACAGCATTTATTTGAAATATAAATATTTTTCTCCATTATAAATGTCTTTACTGTCATTTTTATTAAATTAATGCATCCTTATGCAATTAATGCAAAAAAATAAAAATAAAAATCATGGTAATCCTAAACTTTTGAATGGTAATGTCATGTATCAAATGCCAGAATCAAGTTAAGAAAATTCTTTTTTTTAGCTTTATTATGTCAAATTTTTAAACAGCAGATTCTACAAGAACATTAACATCACACTCTCTTGTATCCTATGTTGTCTTGTTTTTGTGCATAAATCTTTTTAGTTTGTAACAAGGATTCAATAGTGATTCATGCTCAAAATTCAGGAAAACTTTACTTTATTAATCGCATCCTCCATGACTAACATTTTCCTGGATTTTGAGTGTGAATCACTATTGAATTCATATTTTTAAAAACAAAATGTCACTGTCTCACATAATATCAAACATTCACACCAACACACATTTTACCAACATCTTATCAAAAGCTAATCAAGGCCACAATCCAATCTTTATTCCACTTTATTTTTTATATTTAGAGGCCCTTTTTATTTATTTATGTAGTCATTTAGCAGACGCTTGGCTTTACACATACATACACAACAAAAAGAAAACAAGTGTTAGAAGCCTTTTTTTAAAGAAAATATTACTGTCTCACATAATATCAAACATTCACACCAACACACATTTTACCAACATCTCATCAAAAGCTAATCAAGGCCACAATCCAATCTTTATCACACTTTATTTTTTTATATGTAGAGGCCCTTTTTATTTATTTATTTATTTATGTAGTCATTTAGCAGACGCTTGGCTTTACACATACATACACAACAAAAAGAAAACAAGTGTTAGAAGCCTTTTTTTAAAGAAAACAAGCAGATGGAAGAGATGTGTTTTTAGTTGTTTCTTGAAGATGGCTAAGGACTCAGCTGCTCGAATTGAGTTGGGCAGGTCATTCCACCAGGAGGGAACAGTTTATGTATATATATATAAAAAGTCTAATTAAGAGTATATATGTTTATGAAACGTTATGACTTAGCCTATAAATAATGTTGCATGAGTGATTG
>NW_015544253.1:189222-189898 GCF_001515605.1 Sinocyclocheilus anshuiensis | reverse complement strand
GAGACTTTAGTCTTTGCAGCTTTACAGATCTTCTTTATGCACCAAGAGCTTGTAACACTCCAAAGAGAGAGGAAAAATTGAAATCGCATCATATGACCCCTTTAATACAAGATAAGCATTGCTCGTTAAAAGTAATTTTAATTCGGTAATTCAATAAGCTGACAAAAGTCATTTGAAACGAAAGCGCAGTTTACCATAGTAAAGTTTGCTACCGCTATGTTGACGGGTAAATGTTACTAGGTTAAACTGGTGTGCAAAAATGTTAACACAAACACCCGGACAAACGTACATATATTTTGTACCTTGCTTACTGGTCTTATTCTCTCGTAAGGTGCATCGATACACAGCGCAGATGTTCTCCGGAACTCTTCCACTCTCGCGGGCTCATCCCCGGGCAAAACCCGCGGCGCTGCCGCTCTGGTTTCGTGTCTTCCTCGGAGGCGAGTGGCGCGGCGCGACTCGACAAAAGACAATATATAACCGTATACCGTATGGAACAGTAAAGTGATGCCCCGGTATATTTCTGACGTATAGATGTCAGTGGCGGCTCGTGGGTTTTAAAATAGAGGAGGCACACTAATTGTATTGGTCTGGGATCCCTGCTGATTATTATTATTATTATTATTTGCTTAACCACTTTAAAATGGCTTTTTGGTTGCTTTTAGTCAGAAAACGT
>NW_015544253.1:182140-188859 GCF_001515605.1 Sinocyclocheilus anshuiensis | reverse complement strand
AATTACATCAGCAGATTCGGCACATTCGTGATAGAAAAGCGTCGCTTTCACGTTATGATATTACAACTGTGAAATTACAAACAAAAAATACACATTCTGAGACATGAACTGAAATGAATTGTGAATTTTATTAACATTAAATCGTCCTCCTCCCATTTTCACCTCAAAATTATGGGGAGGCTGTGCCTCCTCTGCCTCCCCCGACGAGCCGCCACTGAGAGATGTACTCCAAGCGCTCGTGTTGTTTCTGACACGAAGGACAAACGGATTTTCCAATCATTACAAGCGATGTAACAGCCAGTGTAGTCAGTCCCAAGCTGTTGCAGTGTTGTAGACACTCAAATCTTGTCAATCCAAATGTGAGAAATGAGGAAAATAAAGCAGCCTCAACAGAATGGAGAAGGGCATAACTGCAGCCTGGAGATCGATTCTGTCCTCGCTGCAGCCTGTAGCACGATGACGTAGTTGGATCAGATCCAATACGTATTGGATGTTTGACGAGCATGCGTAGTATTGGATTTTAATGCAGATCTCCAAATGGGGGCGGGAACTTCAAAATAGGGCGTGGCTTCCTCCCATTGACAGGCAGGCACATGACACACACATGCGCAATTTCCCCCGCCCCCAAAATTCTAAAGATTTTATTGGTTGTGTCAATTAAAGTGTTGATTTCCTACACTATGCTACAAAACTGCTAACCCCTAAACCTACCCCACACCTGACCCTAACCTTAACCAGTGAAATTGACTGCACGGCGGGATTGGCGCTGAATAGCGTGGTAAAGAAAGATGCAGTTCAGGAGATAAACAGTTAATAAGATTATGTGACATGAGATTGTTCCGTAACTCCCCAACCGGACCTCACTCAATGGCACCTTTTTAGTTACACCCAGCATCACTACCCCCTCCTACCCTGCGAATTTCGAGCCCCAGGACTCCCCCGTATAGGCTTAGATCTCTGCCACAATTCTGCGCATGAAAGATCATATTTTGAGCACACAAAAGTGCAATTTGCAGGCGCGCGATCTGAGTTTTGTGGAGAAAATGTTCGTTTCGCAAAGAAAAAAGTATTTAGAGCGCACGAAAATCAATTTAAAATAAGTTTTTGGATGTGTGCAGACCTTCTCTTTTGTGCGTACAACGTTTCACTAGCTTGCTTCCTTGATGCCCGCCCTCAATGCTCTCTAAATGCCAACGGCTCGCTTGCTCAACACAACCCAGCGTTACAATATGCCATAATTCCAGCCGATCAGAGACGAGGCTGCTAAATTCTGATTGGCTGCCTTGACAACCATTCACAACATTTCTTGCATTACCACAACAGCAGAAGAGGAGAAATACAGTGCATGCATAATTATTATGCAAGTTGATATTCTGATTATATTTTTTTCCAAGCACATTTTTCCAATTCCAAACAACATCAATCTTAATAACTACTATTAATCTTGTATTTAATCACTTATAATCTATATATTATTGTTCATGAAGGCTGGAAGTGAAAAACCATGTTGCAGTAAGTTTTGGGAGTTCATTTTTAGTCCATCTCCTATCCTGAGAAGTGTGTCTTGCAGAGACTGACAAAAATGAGCTCCTAAAACTTACTGCCAGACTCTGGAAGATAAATTCTTCAAACAGTGGTACAAGAGGATGTGGTGCTGGTCCTTCAAGAGTCACTCTCAACTTATCTTTCTATAAAGCCTATAAATATATATATATATATATAGAGAGAGAGAGAGAGAGAAAATCAGTCTTCAAGTATTTTACTACACTTCAGTATGTGATTCTTAATAAGTAGGGGTAATTTTTTTTAGGATCCTATACTTAACCTAAGTCTCTGAGAACCTGACACCTTGTACTTCTGGAGACTCTAGGTAGGTTGCAGTTCTGGAAAATGGTGGCGCTGGAGGCTAAATGGTTCCTGGTGATTTCACCCCTAATTCTTCACCTTAATTCCTAATTATTTTGCAGTTAACATGCATCTTTTCTTCTCCACATGTTTTTGACTGACCCTGCTGACCCACTGAGCATTTTGCTGTCCAATGGTTATGCATTAACTTTGCAATTTCTAATATTGTATTAGTTTTCAATATTTCTCATGGGCATTTAATAATTTTTTTACAATTATTAAGAGTTAAATCTCTTTTTTGGCTCATTTTATCGCAAGCGAGCTGTTAGCATTTAGAGAGCACTGAGGGCGGGCATCAGGTGAGTAAGCTAGTGAAACGTTGCACGCGCAAAAGAGAAGGCCTGCACACATCCAAAAACGTATTTTAAATGCAAAATTGATTTTCGTGCACTCGAAATACTTTCTTCTTTGCGAGCCAAACATTTTCTCCACAAAACTCAACTCAATTGAGTTTTGTGGAGAAAATTGTGGCAGAGATGTAATCCCATACCCCCGTTGCTTAGAACAAAGCGATAGAGTAAAATCTTCCCCCTGCGCTACGCTGCGCTGGGACGGCTCGCGGGAGAGCTCGTGGGTGATTCCCGTTTATTAAGCAGAGGTTCAAACTCCAGTCCGAACACCACTGGCCACGAGCTTTGGGCTCTGCTCCCACGGAGAATATTTACTTATATAGCATATTTTATTTTATTTTATATGAACTAGAAACAATGTTTAATTTACAAAGTTTTATTTTGAAATGTAAGTCAATAACAATTGGCTGGAGCCAAAGCCCATGGTGAAAGTCTTTGCGCGAGGAGACCCATTTTGGAGGTTCTGCCCACTTTTGGAGTTCACACCCCATTTTGGAGATCTCCGGTCTGCAGTTATATCTACTTGATAGAATGACGCCAAAGAGGCCGTTACGGCAAATACAGTAGTATACAGCAATTTTAAAAAATACAGTAAGTCACTGTATGTGGGGTTTGACGTCACAGAAAATTCCCATGATGCAAAGGGTATTACAGTTATTTACTGTAAAGCGAATTTGCAGTATTATACTGGGTGATATACAGTAAATAACTGTAGAAATTACAGAAATGTCTAACAGTGTAGGGCGGCAGCACAGTCAGGGCGGCAAAAAGGACAGAGATTTTAGTTTATCTTTTGGGCATTCTTTGGAATTATTGCACTCATATCAACAAGTTATCACCCCTTAGTTATTCTAACTCTAAATTAACTTAGCTTCATAGTAATGCTGCTCCCGTGCTGTGCCCCACCTGAGCGGCATCAATATCACATGCAAAACACAGATCCTAATAAGTTGGTTCAGTTGTGTTTGATCAGGGTTTTAGCTGATCTTTGCAGGAAGGTAGATCTCCAGGAACAGGGTTGGGCACCCCTGGTGTAATCTATTAGATAGACCCATGTACATCCACGTAGCCTACATCCAAACACGTAGGCTAAATACACATAGGCCTACATCCACGTATATAAAAAAAAAAAAAAAAAAAACACGGTTTTGGTTTTGGTTTTTTAGTCGGGTAGCCTAGATATTTAGCCTTTACCATTTAAAACGCTACAAACAGTGTTTGATTTGTAAATTGCGAGGTCCCAGAATAAAGCGGGGTGACGGATCTGTCAAGTGATCAGAGGATGGAGAGGTAATGGAGCTTTAGCGCAATCATTTAGTGGACCCACTTAAGTGATTACCAGCTTGCATCTGTTGCTTTTATAGTATGCACATATACTCTAAAAATCATGGTGTAGCCAGGTAGCCTAGATATTTAGCCTTTATCATTTATAACGCTACGAACAGTGTTTCATTTGTAAATTGCGAGGTCCCGGAATAAAGCGGGGTGACGGATCCGGCAAGTGATCAGAGGATGGAGAGGTAATGGAGCATTCGCGCAATCATTTAGTGGACCCACTTGATTATCAGCTTGCATCAGTTGCTTTTATAGTATGCACATATACTCTAAAAATCATGGTTATTTTATTGCAACATTTTTTTGTGTTTGGGTAGTTTTTGTGTAACCCAGCTCCTGGGACAGGATCCTGCAAGCAATAGCCATCATTTCAATGTCTCAGTTAAGTATAGACCCGATATAGTCCGGCTATGTCTCCGGCCGCTGCCACAACGCCAGGGCCGAAACCCTCCATCTGCTGTAGGTGAACCAAAAACAACTGATAACAGCTCTCAGTGATATGTGTTGGGTCCCCGCTATAATAGCAGCAACATTCACAAATGTTTACAGAACAAGCGGGAACCCAGTGTGCCTGTAGTTTTCTCTATTTCTGTTTTATCACGTGATAGAAAGTCTAAGGCCTTCTCAACAGACTAATCTAATCTGCGGCCTGTTATGCATCAAACTAATATTGCTGTATGGTTGATATCCCATCATGTTCGCAGTGTCAATAATATCTACAAAGATATACGTGTCATTTCATGACATGGTCTATATGTAGCCACGATTTAGCTCTAAATTGGACGGGCTACGTGTAGTCTGCTTTTAGCCCACCTGGCGAAATCGAGGCAATCTGTGGTCTAATTTTAACGGCTTGGCTATAGCCCTATACCAGTAACCAGACCAGCGATGAGCATTAAAATTGTTTACATGTAATTTTCGCCCAAGCAGCTTCTTATTAAATGCAAGTAAACTTTTGAAACATTTAAATTAGCATTATTTTATATTTTATTTAATTATTTTACAGCATTATTAAATATAGCATTACTTATTATGCCAAAAATAATGCTAATTTAAATGTTTCAAAAGTTGACTTGCATTTCATAATATGATGTCATGCATCCCACAAGCTAAATGTTACTATTCATACACATTATATGATATTATTGATATTCGGCTGTCTTTCATTTGATAAATAAAAATGCAATTACAATTCCCAGTAGATGGCAATTGTAGCCCTACTGAGACATGACTACTGGCGACGCGAGACATGAAAGTTAGAGATCAGTGTTGTGTTTTGAATTTTTTTTTACACGAGAGAGCACTAAATTTACCTGTCGGAGAGCAGCGGACAAACAACAAATGATAAAGGACATTCCTACTTGGTCTTGTAAGTATCTGTGTTTTCGTTTTGACATGTATTCATTATTTATCTATATTATTTGTTATCATGTTTAGGAACCGTGACATTTTAGTGAAGGGAGCAGATCGTAGTTGATAGTGACCCGTGACTAGCCCACAGTTCAGCACGCATTTGTTCAGAGGATTAATTGCAAAATTTAATAGAGTAAAAGTTTTATCATTTGTACGTGTTTACAAACTGAATCGATTTTAAAACAGCCCAACAAGAGGCGAAAGAGCAAACAACAGAACAAACACAGCTTTGACAAAGATTAATCCATATTCATTTATACAGTGAACACACTCAGAAGAGTTGTAGAAAAATTAGGAGGAGTTTCAACATCTGGAAAAGCGGTTGGAAATTGAAAAGATCCGGGCAGCAATGCTAAAAATAAAAAATAAAAAAAAAACTCCAAAACAACATTTCCTCACTAAAGCTCTCATCTTTGACAAAGTCCATCATTTATTTTAATTATTATATTGAATTTATGACTGAACAATGGCTTGTTAGATACAGAGAGAGCATGAGCTAATTAAATAGAATATCTTTGTCAATGTACAAGTAACGTTACAATAAGATTTATTTTGAATGTTCCAAATTGATAGTAAAGCTTAAGAATAAAATTATTTAAAATGGCAATATAAAATAATCAATTATAAAAAGTTTGCAGCAGTATTAAAATAGTGCAAATAGCTCACATGTGCAATGCAGCATTAAAACCTAAACAGTACAAACAGTAAACATAATGTAATAAAACGGTAGGGGGTGAATTTATTATTCCATGTACATTTGAGGTTAATGTTTGTACTGGGCTACTTTTTAGTTAGAGCATCTATCACTGTGTTGTTATGAAGTCAGTTGTGCTAAGAGTTATTTTTCGCGCCTTGTGTTTAAACGTTCGAATACACATAGTTATGTATCAAAATGCCCGTCTCCTCGTCAACACAGTGTCTTAAATGAACGTTAATAGTTAAAGATAAAGCATGTGCACGTTGGCTATTATGAGATCCTGGAATTATATGAGATGAGATTTTAAAGGGATATAGTTCACCCAAAAATTTATTATTCCATGTACATTTGAGGTTAATGTTTGTACTGGGCTACTTTTTAGTTAGAGCATCTATCACTGTGTTGTTATGAAGTCAGTTGTGCTAAGAGTTATTTTTCGCGCCTTGTGTTTAAACGTTCGAATACACATAGTTATGTCAAAATGCCTGTCTCCTCGTCAACACAGTTATTTGTGTCTTAAATAAACGTTAATAGTTAAAGATAAAGCATGTGCACTAATTGGCTATTATGCGATCCTGGCATTATATGATGAGATTTTAAAGGGATATTCACCCAAAAATGTAATACTGTCATCATTTACTCAGTTTCAAGTTGTTCTGAACCTGTATGAATTTCGTTGTTCTCCTCAACATAAAAGAAGATATTTTGAAGAATATTCATAACCACCAGAAAGTTTCTGGTCCCTGTTGACTCCAATAGTGTTTTTCTTTTTCTTTTTTCTTTTTTTTTTATACTAGGGAGTCATGGGGGCACAGAAACTGTTTGGTTACCAGTATTGTTTCGAATATATATGTTTACATTCAACAGCAGAAGGAAACTCATACAGGTTTAGAACAACAACAACATAACCTACATATTTTGGGTGAACTATTCCTCCAAAGCAACCTAATATAGCTGCTGTTGCCATTTGTGTCAATAATGTAAATTAAACATTAGAAAGAAAATCACTCACTGTCCTT
>NW_015544253.1:181577-181942 GCF_001515605.1 Sinocyclocheilus anshuiensis | reverse complement strand
TTTTGTAAAATAATGTATATTGAATTTATACAGTGAAGACTATTCAGTCTATTTGTAGTCTATTTATTTGATACACTATAATATTTCTTATTCAGTGCTTTAAGTGTTTGTAGGTAAATTTCTTTGTTCTATGTAATTCATGACTGTTTACTTGTCTTCTGTAAGTTTGTTTTTACGTAGGCTAGTATTTTTTTATTTTTTTTATTTTGTGATATTGGAATTGGTAAAATGAATTATGAAATTGCAATGCATCAAAAATTTTGATTGGATAAAAATCCTATTTTAAGTATTTGAGAAGTGAACCTTACAGCATCATTGCATATAATTTATGTGTGACTTTCTTGCAAAACAGAGATTACAACTTT
>NW_015544253.1:164511-181554 GCF_001515605.1 Sinocyclocheilus anshuiensis | reverse complement strand
GCATGATGGTTTTTCATGCGATGCCATCTAAGGGCTCATAGCACATTTAGCTGAGGTTTCCTGCCTGTCACTATATGGCCTGAGATTCTTCCAGATTCCCTGAATCTTTTCACAAGATGTCGAAAGACCTTAAGAAATTTTTGAATGGTTTGACAATCTTTGACCCACAAGCTATGACCCATCTTTGTTTGCAAAGACTGAGACTTTGATGGATGCTTTTTTACCTGCTTATTGTGGAATGTTTTAAAACATTTTAACTTGAATATTCTACGATCTTTTTACCTTTATTTTGCTTCCATCCCAACTGTTTTAGAGTGTTTTCCAGCCTTCAAAATTTGTTTATATTTACAAAATACAATTAAGTTGGTAAATGAAAACACTTTAAATATTTTTCTTCATAGTTTTGTCAGTTAAATAAAGGTTAAAAAGAATTAACATATCACAGATTCTTTTTTTGTTTTTTTCGTTTTACAAAATGTCCCATTTTTTTGGAAATGGAGTTGTGTACTCATATTAAAGGGGTCATATGATGTTGCTAAAAAGAACATTAACTTATACTGTCTTTTTACACGTTGCGTTGCATCGCGCTGCATAAACATAAAACCATGTCTGCATCGGAGATCGGAGAAATGACAAACAACAAGCCCTACTCTACACTGCCCAAAAAACTCGCTTTAAATATAAAAAATATAAAATATAAAAACTCTTTAAATATACAAAATGTACTTACAGTCCGTAAAGGAAAAATTGAAATCGCATCATATGACCCCTTTAAGGGTGCATTATGGGATTGACTGAGTGCAATTGATAATCTCCACTATGTTTCGGAACCACTAAATGGTTGTCCCTTCAAATAGTGCAAATAGTGCAATGTGTATAGATAATTTGCTAACCAAGGGCTCATGTTTTTTATTATTTATTGCTTACGCTTTTACTGTTGTTCTATAGCTTAAAAGTCATAACCAAGAGTTAACAAGATAAAAATATATTTGTTTTGTTGTCATTCGTGGAGAAAACACATGCTTAAAAAATTATTAAAGATCTCTTGCCAACGTTTACAGATCTAAAAAAAAATAGGACATGATGGATATGAGAATTGGACAGAATTTTTTTATGACGTGGTACCGTGTTATTATTTGAAATACTAGATTATTCTAAATGTCCAATGAATATGGTTTTTAGTAATATATTTTAACTGTTTTTATGATGACTGCAGGCACGTGCACACATAGACATCAAAGGGGGCTTAGGCACCTGCCCTTTTTCTTCCACGAGAGAAAGTGCCCTTTTTTCTGGGGAGTGTTTTTTAATGTGTGTGTGTGTGTGCTTCTGTTTGCTCACAGCTTTCCCTGTCAAACAAATAAAAAACATCTAAATAGGTCGGGTCAGGAGATGTTGAGAAATGCTCGGCGTCTCCGCAGTACAGCAGTGTAGCACACATGATCGGCACATGCACATGAACAAAAGACTAAGCTACCTGTGCCTTGAATTTACAGCTAATTATCCAAAAGACAAAAGGCAAAATACTTAATTTGTCTTGCTAACATAACATCCATGACTCATGAGAGCTACCATGTAAGTTAGCTAAAGTTTAGCTAAGGCAATAAGTCTAGCTTAGACCAGTGCGCATTCTTTCACTGCATGATTCAGTTTACTAAAATGCATTTAGAATGATCACAAAATTCAAGATATGGGGCAGAAATGTATATATTTATATCATTTCATATAGTTAATCAGTATCACGCGAAGACTGACGTTTTTTCAACCAAAAAGCAACATGAGAAATGTGATATTGATTTTATACAGCAGTTCAATAAACAAGAATTTAATATTCATACACTTATGTTTTAGACACAATATTGACTGTTTTTGCTCTATTTTGCCAACAAATATAATTCCAATTTGTGTCTCTGAGCAACATGAGCTGTTTTGTCCCTGAATGAATCGACCATTTAAATCGCAATGACTCACTTATTAACAGTGACTTGCTGCCGCCTACTGGCGGTTTTAATTTAACATTTAAAGTATCTTTTCATTAAAAAAAAAAATTATTTCAAATATCAGTGTTCAACGTTTTATGTTTAAAATATAAAAACAGTATTAATGCATTTGTAACTTAGGGTTAAAACATTAATTTCTGCATTAAACAGTGAGTTAATGCATCTAAATGCCACTTCTGATGCAGCTTCTGTGTTTCCTCTGCATTGCAAAGATTAATTTTGTCAATACTGATTTAATTTGCTCGGTAACAGCCCAAATTACTTATTCTAATTGACTGATTCAATTTAAGAGTTTGACTGAAAAGATGATGCACACATTTAGAAAAAAGGGCTTTATAAAGGTAAAAATGCCCATAAAAGATAAAAAAAATTAATTTAAACTTATTGGAAAAGGTTAATTTCTATGACTGCTGTGAACTGACCACACAGAATATGCAGAATATCAAAAACTTTAGGAGTCAACTGTCCATGGTAGTCCTTAAGATATCAGCACAATAACACACTCAGCAAAATATCGTCTAATTATCGTTATCGATAAAATCCCAGAAAATATTGAGATATATTTTTGTCAGTATCGCACACCCCTAATATATTTAATGTTTTGTTTAGAAACAAATTTAAATAAATATGAGAAGTGCTCTTTTTTCTACTTGAGCCCCTGCCACTCAAAATGTGTGTGCACGTCCCTGGATGACTGTGTAGCAAATTAACTCCTGGAGAGTTGGTGAAGAGTTACACATTAACAGAACCAATAGCCTATACCAGACATGCTCATGCAAGACCAGATGACAAGTTAGCATATTGCTAAAATATGATACTATAGATAGGTGGTTAGCATGTTGCAAAAACAGTCAAGTCCCAAGTTTAACTCGAGTAACAATACAGAAAAACTTCAGTTCAGACTTGCGCACTCAATAACCAGTCCACTTCCGTGTTATACACCTGCGACAGGTAGGCAGGGCTCTAAAGCTGGATACACCTGCGCCACTGGTATTTTACAGTACATCAGCGAAACCAGGCAAACCCTTCGTATTTTATTCTGCTAAAAGTAACCAAACCTATTATTATCTCTCGGTACCATGAGTACGGAATATAGACTTTGTGAACTGGCAACCGTGTCCTTGCATGTCAATGACCTGGAGACTGACTCTCAACTGGACGACCCTTCAAAACATCAAGACCGAATAGGAAATGTATGTGAAGGCGGCAGGCTGTTTTTACACACCAATGGTACAGTAAATGGAAAATCGCCGACAAAACCTGTGCGCAAATTTGAGAAATTGGAGAACTCTGTAGGCAGTGGTGCGGACTCCTTATCGACTTCAGGAGAAGCGAAACTGTGTCCAGTACATGAACAAGAAGTACGTTCTACTGTGGTACAGAAGGAAGACTGACCTGCTCGAAATGTGTGTCGGATGGATCTTGTCAGGGTCACAAGGTGACAGAGCTGGTTACTCAAGCAACTGTAGTAAGGGTGAGTCACGATTAGTTAAATAACATAATAATTAGGTTTCAATGTATAAAACATTGACTAAACAATTAATAACTTGGCACGTTCGCTATTCCCTTACACAAGAAATGTGTGATGTTAGAATAAGAGTTGAGAGTTTCAGCAGTATTGTGTAGCCCATGTAATTTGTACTCATATGGAGAGGGCGTGGTTAGTTTCATTAGCCTATGTCAGAAGCGTTACACCTCGAGGTGAAGAAACTTTATTTTATTTTTTTATCATTGCAATCAGATACATTTTATCTGTTCTCTTTTACAAAATGTGATTTAAACATTTCTGGCAGTAACCATGCTATATTAAACGTATTGTGATGTTGCTATAAATGTTGAAGGATATTTGTTAATGTCATGATGTTAAGCAATGATTATTCTAGCAATAACTGGTGAAGGACATTTGTTAATGTCATGATGTTTAGCAATGTTCATTTTAGCAATAACTGGTTATAGCTGTTAGTCTCTGTTCACTTTAAGGAGTGGGGATAGTCCCGCGCGGGTGGAGGACGGGCTAGAGAGAGTTCAGAGTGGGGCTGGGTGATATACTGTAGCTAAAAAAAATGTATCAACGATATAATGTTTCATATAGTTCCATATCGATAATTATTGACATTTTTTTTAACCTTTTTTAAAACAAAAAGCAATAGAAAATGTTTTTTCACTTTAATCACTGTATTTAGGCTATTCTTCTTCTTCTTCTCCACCCACACTAAAAAGTGTATTGGGCGACGAGAGCTCTCCAGGGAATGCGATCAAGGGCCAGATCGTTGGCTTCTTCCCATGTGATGTTTAGGTAACTGAGGTCATTGATGAAGGTTCGGCGCCAGGTCAATCGTGGTCGACCCCTGTATCGTCGTCCTCCAGGTGGAACCCACTGGAGTGCCTTCTTTGGAATGCGGCTGCTTTCCATCCGTATAATGTGTCCAGCCAGCCACAGGCGGCGGTATGTAATCATTAGGAGAGTGAGAGCACAGAGCAGCGAGTGCTTTTCTTTCTTGTTTTCCTTCTGTTTCCTTCGGTGTACGGCGTGGGTTACGGCCATAACAGTAACCCTCCTTCAGTGCTTTAATAAAGTTACAGAGCGACTGAGAACGCCTGGTTCATTAGTAGCGAAACGCCACAGTATTATTATTATTTGTTTTGCATTTACATTTTTTATTCACAAGAATTGATTTCCTAACACTTTGAAGTCTTTGCTGCAGATTTCCCATACTGTACAATTTGTTAAACTCATAAATAATAGTACAAATGTATTTTAGAATTTACATTTCAATGCAGTGCTGTTTCTTGTTTGCAATTAAAAAATACCTGCATAGCTCAAATCAACACTGGACTCTCTTGTTATACACTGCTGGCCAGAAAAAAAGTTTGAACTAGTTAAATAAGAAAATATCAAACCAGACAGCATTTTTTAAGATAGCATTTTCAACCAAAAGAAAGAAAGAAAGAAAGAAAAACAGAAATTCAGACATTTGTACGCTTCCGAATACCATTGAGGACCTGTAGATCTGAAACGGGTTGCCTGTGTGATGAAACATTTCCTCAATACTTTTATATACCCTTTTTTCAACAACAGACATCTTCAGATCATATCCACATGCCTTCACATTCCTGCCACGTACATACCACTAAACTGCTATAGTTTAATGTCTCTTATGTGATTTTTCCTCTTTGTTTCTTCTTTCTTTTTTTTTTACAGAATCAGTTGGTGCACTGTAAAAAGTAATCATTGAATCTACTTAAGAAAAGCGACATGAAAACAAGTTTTTATCACAACCACTGTTTAAATGTTTATATTTCAGAAAATTCTTTGGAGTAGAAACTTCATTTAAAATTGTTTTTAAATGTGCGTCAATGCCCAGCGCTAATTATAACCATTTTCTTTTCATATTGTATGTGCTCTTTTTTGGGGATTTAAACTCATGCAGTGGAAGTTCTACTTGTTTATTGAGTGAAAAGAGAGCTCAACTGCTGAAAAACTTATTAAAATATGGAAGCTATGGAATATGACAATTCTCCAATTCCATGTTTCCACATAGTATATGCTTATTCACATAGGTGCGCATAATGAAACATCATACTTTGCAGTTTTGTGAAACCCTGCACAGAATAAGTAGATATTCATTATATTTTATGCTAAATGCTTGTGCTTTGAGTGATATTAAATATGAGTTTTTTTTTAATAATTCTACAGACATCTGACATCAATGAACAGCAGTTCTCCACGGCCTTCCACTCTTCCTTGAAAAGGAGGACCTTACTGATTTTTACAAGACATGTTTTGTAAGTAATTTTGTCTGTTATATTCTGGTTATTTAGTGTAATGCAGACAATTCTTGAGACCTGGCAAGAAAAAAATCAGGACACAGAAACAATATAAGATAGATATAGAATAAAGATATTAGATATTAATAAAGAAAGGGGAAAAAAAAAAAAAAAACCTTTAAGGAAAAAAGGTTTAAGGCAATCTGTTTCCACACATTTGTCTAGTAATGTGAACAAAGCAGACTTGTTAAGAGAACTGTTTTGTTTGAGTTCTGTGCACTAAGCTTAACTTAAATCTCTAAGTTGGCTGAACTTGTCAAATTGAGTTGGCAACACTCAAGTTTTCTGGTAACCTATACATATAAACAAGTTTGAGAAATTTGAGGCAATCAGTTTCCACAGGTTTTCCAAGTAAGTTCAACTCATTACTTTTTACAGTGTGGATGTCTGTGAAAAAATGCAGCTGCAAGCCCTGCGGATCGAACGATTCATTGACCGTACGCTTACAGCTAGAGAGAAAGCTGTACAGGTACCTGAAGAATTCACTAATTAGTCAGGACAGCTATATGCTATATGCCAATGCTTACAAAATGCACTGTATTATTATTATTATTATTATTATTGTTATTTTTACATAATTAGACATTAGACTGTGATATTATCATTTTTTTGGACATGGTAACTTATTCTGTGTGATTTTAAATTATTTTTAATGGTGTTATAACATTATGTCCCTGATGTCCAGATAAACTGTAGTTATCACAGTGTAATACAGTATGTTGTTGTAATTGCCTCTTGTGCTGTTTAATTGATAGATGCAAACATTGCAAGAGAACATGTGTTGGCTCAGGTAAACGTGGTGCGTGAGGCTCTTGAGGAGGAGGAGCAGCGTCTCCTAGAGGCCATACAGAGAGAGGAAGAGCGTGTGGAGCAGTGCCTCCTCACTCAGAGAGCACACTGGACTCACACTCTGGAGAAACTCACACACACACGCACCAGCCTGGTGCACACACTCACAAACTCGACAGATACCATGATTGTGGTGAGTGAATGAAGAAGCCAGGGGTGTAAAAAATACAGATGATTTGTGCAATTTAACAAATATAAAGTATGGATACTTTGTCAACACTTTACACATTCTGCTCAATTACGAGTCAAAGAATTTGTCATATTAAAGAATTAGAAAGTAACATAATATTTATGAGTAGATTGTTTATGTTGTTGTTTTTTTTGCATTACAGCAATGAGGATTTTGGGCAAGATGTGATTCCTTCTCTTTATGTATTCAAACATTATAGTGTATATGATCTTTGATTACATGTGGAATTCAATTCACAACTTAACCACTGTAAGTTACATAAATATTTGCAGTTATTAATTAGTTTTTTCTTGGCATATGCAAAATCAACTATCAAACTGATCATATTTTCAATACTTTATATTTACTTAATGCATTTTTCCCCCATTTGTTTTTGGGATGAAATATGACCTGGACATTACTTGATAAAATTAGAAGAGGTGATCTCATTGACGTAGTATGCAAACTTTGTGTGTGTGTGTGGGGAGGGGACCCTGTTTAATCTCAGTTTTCCCAGTGCTCAAATTTTCAAACTCATTTAGGAAGATAAATCAATCAAATTAAAAGTAACTTGTTTTGACAGCATAAGGTTGTAGGACACACTTCAAATATATCAACAGCTAACTGACATTAAACTACAGTAATAAATAGAATAAACCATCTTTAAGTATTTAGTTTCAATAGTACTTTACTGAGTAAATTACAAATTACCCAAAATAATACTTAAAATTATTAGCAAAGTACTCTACACTTATGAATCAGTTTAATTGTTTTTCAGTCAGTTTCTGATAACTAATATGTTTAGATGTTAATCAATTAATAAATAATAATGTGTGATATTCGACTGTTGTATTTTTTCTTTATTTTTTCAGAGCTCTAATGAGGAAATAAATGACAGGTAATTTCAGTTACTCAGTTATTCACAATAAATGCAATAATCTGCTCACATAAATACATAAAATGAGATATGAGAATTGATTGTGTACATGACTCTGCTATAGAATAGAGGATGCGGAGGGTGTTGGTGAACCTAGAGACACTGAGAAACTGACTTTGAACAGAGGTTGCAGTGACAGTAAATTCATGGTGGGTTTATGGGCCAGTGCGTTACTGCTAGGACCATCTGGTAAGTACAATTCCATTTCCACAAGACGGAGATTAATTTTAGACAGATCCAGTGTATCACATGATCACCATACTCATGGGTTTCAAACATTTCAGTGCCACAGATTCTCAAATATGATGACTTCCTTTCTAAAAAACAAACAAAACAAAAACCTTTATTTTCATGTATAAATACCCATTTATATTGTGGAAAAATAAAAATATTATAAATATGCATTAAATATAATTTAAAATATAATTTTGTTAGATGTATAAACCTAAAGAAAAACACAAATTGTGGCTGTCAGTTGAACAAAGTAGTTGTGATTTATCTCATCATTTTTGTCCAGAAAGTATGTTACATCTGCTGATTAATTAAATATTATAAATATACTAAAAAGTAAAACATTTTTCATACTATTTTTCTGTGGACCCCTTAGCACCTTCTTTCAGCCCCCTTCGGTTTCCCAGACCTGCTTACATATTGCTTAAACTGGGGAAAAAATGGTGTAAAAACAATTTTCACTCAGAAATTGATAGTATATTTTACCCCAAAATGGCAAATAATACATTGAATTAAACATGAAATACTGAAGTAGAAAAACAGATTTTTTTCTTGTAAAATGTACACCAATGATCTTTACTGTGTACAGTGTACTTTACAGTATTTAATTTTTGCAGTGTACATATGCTTTCCAGATGGGTAAAATCGAGTCTTTAATATTTATTAAGTGTTATAAGTGTACTATAATATTTTGAAGCACTGGCATTCTACATTCCTTACATTCAACTTTTAATTTTCTTGCTCTGAACATCTTTTTAATATCTTTCTTTCCTTTAGCCCATAGATTAACTGCACTACGCTTCGAAGCTCAGACGGTCAGTCCTCTTCTCTCCCTCTCCAATGACCAGCGCACCTTAACTTTCCTGCCCAAACGTCAGCGTCAGTTACCCCCCTCTGACCCGGCGCGCTTCGACAGCTGGCCTAATGCCCTGTGCTCCCCTCCCATGTCCTCTGCTACTCACAGCTGGGTACTTGATGTGTGCACGAGTGCTGCCTTCAAAGTGGGGGTTATGCTATTCCAGCATAGAACGCAAAGGGTCCGGCAATGGCGCACGGCTCGGCTACAACACAAAATCGTGGGTGCTCTCGCATTATGATGGAGACTTGTCTTTCTGTCACGATGGATGTAATGTGAGTATCACAGTGGCTAAGAAGCTCAAAAGAGTGGGACTGCTTCTGGACTGGCCCAGTCAGACCCTACTGTTCTATGATCCCGAATCTATGTCTGTGCTGCATGTAGTCAGACATGCTTTCAGTGAACCGCTGCTGGCCACCTGTGCTGTGGCTGATCAGAGTGTCTCTATACTGCACTGAACACGCGATGAATGTTAATGAAGGCTCTGAAGATCCCGAGGACTTGATGGGATGGTGGATGTAACATTATGCAATGTCATTTGAACCAATGATCATTTTTAAACATGTTTTACATTATCTGTGCCATTGAACACCAATATATGCAAAAATAAGAGAAAGTGTGATAAAATCAATCACATTGTTTAGTTATAAAGAAGCTAATTTGCCAGTAATCAGTAATTTATTTAATCAAGTTTAATCAAACTTATTTAAAAGAACTACAAGCATATGCCATTGACATGTTTTTATATTTATAAATTATTTAAATAACTTTATTCTCCATCTCTTTCAAAGTATGTCATGTTTGTATGTTAAAATTTGTCCAATTATTGTTTGACTGTTTATATTTACTATCTGCACATCATATGAAATAGTTGCATTTATCTGTGACCGTACCCAACTGATACTGATATAGCTGATATTGATATTTGATACTATATTCTAGTTGAGCTTTCATGTGATCACATGACATCATGGCTCTGATGTCACTGAGGACAGTGGGGCAATTGACATGTAAGAACGTGATGAAACTCTTAATTATCAGATTTTCACATGGTTATCGTTAATCGTCATTATGGCAACAATGTTCTGACCTTTGTGTGATGTGATGCATCACAACACCTATTATTAGTGTTACATACAAACGTACTAAAGAACGTCTAAATATAAATAGTAAGTCTACTTATGTCATTCCTGTTCAAGGACACTTTTGAATACAGACCCGTTGGTCTCTTAAAAAAAAAAAAAAAAGACAATTTGCAGATTACTGCTGAAATAAAAGAAAAAGTTTTGAAAAGTTATAAAAGTTTAAGTTTACTGTAAAGGAAAAATACTGTACTAAATATTGTGCTATAAAATCAAAGCTTTATGTCTAAATTAATTTGATGATAAAAAAAAATGGAGGTTCCTGAGATTTATTTAAGCGTTATACCAAAAATAGCCAACAGGTGACACCAAAACTCTGATATTTTTTTAATGCATTTTCCTTTCACAAATTTATTAATTTGTTGCAATATTATTTCTATCACAAACTAACCACTAAAATATTGTAGTATATTTTGTAATATGACACCACCTACAAGGGGGAAGAGTTCACTAAGATATTTAAGTACCATTTCCATGGTAACGCAAAGGCCAATTTCAAAACATTTTTCACAGGAAGAATTTTGAGTGTTTAAGCTTTCAAATGATATCTAATTCATGATTATTACTAAAATATGTGAGAGAAAAAAGACAAGTAAAAAAAAGCGTTTGAGCAAGTTTGAATCCAAACTTGTCCAAAGTGCAAAGAGTTTGAAAAGCTACAATGTAAGGGAAAATTTGCATCAAATAATGACATAAAAAGTACCTGCATATGTTCAGAAGATATGGATTATAGTGCATGATTTGAATGGGCAACATTTATAGTACTTTTATGGTATTTAGTTGAAAGTTTTGGAACTTAACAGCCAAAATCTTATAAATGTATTCTGTTATGTTCCTCAAATAATAATAATTAAAAATAATTTAAAAAATCAGTTTAGAAAGCCCTGTAATGCACTGGCCACTTGTGCAGGGCATTTTTCTGCCCTTGGTTCAAGATGCTGGGATAAAGGCTCAAGAACTCCAATACTCCTGTAACCCTTCAGGGCTGGAAGGATGATTGTTCAACAGGAGTCATCAACTGTGGCCTTTAGCAAGACAGTTATGTGTTACCATCATGATGTAAAACTTCTCTTAATCTTTAAAAATGCACAACCAAGTTTTTGGCCTCCTGGGAAACAACAGTTCGCATATGTAACATAATGATTACACTTGGTAATTCAGACTTTAAATAAGTTAAACATTTAAAAAAATTATACACTTAAAAAAAAAAAAAAAAAATGAACTGACTCTTAGCAGGCACCTTCCGATTTACATTACATTTAGTCATTTAGCAGACGCCTTTATCCAAAGCGACTTACAAATGAGGACAATGGAAGCAATCAAAATCAACAAAAGAGCAATGATATACACATGCTACAACAAGTCTCAGTTAGCTTAACGCAGAACACGTAGCAAGGGTTTTTTAAATAATATAATAAATAAAAAGAAAACAGAATAGAAAAAGAATAGAGCAAGCTAGTGTTAGAGGTCGTTTTTGCTTTTGTTAATTGTATAATAAATGAAAAGAAAACAGATAGAATACAAAAAGATTAGAAAGCAAGTGTTAGTTTTTTTTTTTCAAGAAAACAAGCAGCAAATGAATAGAGTGCAAGTCTAAAAGGGACAAGTGATTTTTTTAAAGAATAGAATTAGAATAGAGAGTGCTAGAGTTAGAGGGTCAAATAAAGATGGAAGAGATGAGTTTTTAGCCGATACTTGAAGATGGCTAAGGACTCAGCTGCTCGGATTGAGTTGGGCAGGTCATTCCACCAGGAGGGAACATTTAATTTAAAAGCCCGTAAAAGTGATTTTGTGCTTCTTTGGCACATTCACTTGCAGAACGTAAGCTTCTAGAGGGCACATAAGTCTGAAGTAAAAAAGTTGGTAATATTTAAACTTGACACGGCATCTTAAAAATGTGGCACTCATGTGTGAGATACTGCAAAAGATGGAACAGTGGAAACCGTGGAAACAATGGAAAAGTAGCACATTGGAATGGAAAAATACATTGTTTCAGTTCATAATGTTTTCTTAATGTTACTCTGAATGTTCAAAAGTAACATACACATAATGTTTAAAAATGATGAAATGTTCCCTTAACATTCATACAACCAAGAAGAAACGTTTTTAAAACATTTTTAAAACTGGACGTTTTGAACATTCAGAAATAATGTTTTCATAACTTAACGGGAACGTTAGCAAAACGTTCTTAGAACATGTATTTGTTAACTGGGAAATAGCCAGTAGCGGACCTTATTTTTGTCATAGAAAACCAGCTAAATCTCACGGCCAATTCGTACGACCTCACTCGTATTGTTTTGTACGATTTCTGTGATGGTTAAGTTTAGGGGCGAAGTTGTGGTCCTTCATACAAATTCCTACGAATTTGCCACCTCGTAAAATACGTGTGATTTTTCACAAAGCAAATTAGCAGAAAATAAAATGATGCCAACAAAGAAATGAATTATGATCAGTGCAAGTTTACAAAATCATTTCTTTAAACCCAGAAAGTCAAAGCGTGAAAAAATCATTCATCTCTTGACAATTATTATTCCAACATAACTTTTGACTTGAAGGCAGCAATATCTCTGCTTTTGTCTTTTTTTCTAGTATAAAAAAATATATAAAAAATCTTGAATCAAGATGAATTTACAAGTAAAATGGCTTAAGATATTAATTCTTGTTTTCTACAAAAAAAAAAAAAAAAAAATTTAGTTAAAACAAGCAAAAATATCTGCCAATGGGGCAAGAAAAATAATCTTGTTTAGCCTTTGAATTAATATTATTTTTACATTTACATTTAGTGACGCTTTTAACGCTTTTATCCAATGCGGCTTAAAAATGAGGACAATGGAAGCAATCAAAATCAACAAAATAAGCAAGTGAAGCAAGTGCTATAAGTCTGTTAGCGCAGTACACGTAGCAAGTTTTTTTTTTTTAATTATATAATAAATAAAAAGAAAACAGATAGATAGAATACAAAAAGATTAGAAAAGCTAGTGTTAGCTTTTTTTTTTAAAGAAAACAAGCAGTTAGTAAAAGAATAGAGTTCAAGTCTAAAAGGGGCAAGTTTTTTAAAAGAATAGAATTAGAATAGAAAGTGCTAGAGTTAGAGGGTCAAATAAAGATTCTTGAAGATGGCTAAGGACTCAGCTGCTCGGATTGATTTGGGCAGGTCATTCCACCAGGAGGGAACATTTAATGAAAAAGTCTGTGAAAGTGATTTTGTGCTTCTTTGGGATGAACAATAAAGTGCCGAGGGCACATAACTCTGAAGTAATTAATTTATGTAGTTTGATAGAAGTGGCTGGAAGACCTGCCAAGAGAGCATTGCAATAGTCCAGCCTGGACAGAACAAGAGCTTGAACAAGGAGTTGTGAAGCATGTTCCGAAAGAAAGGGCCTGATCTTCTTGATGTTAAATAAAGCAAATCTGCAGGACCGGACATTTTAACAATGTGGTCTGAGAAAGTAAGCTGAAATCAATCATAACTCCAAGGTTTCTGGCTGTTTTTTGAAGGAGTTATGGTTGATGTGCCTAACTGGATGGTGAAATTGTGATGAGATGATGGAACCACAAGCAGTTCTGTCTTGGCAAGGTTGAGTTGTGCTTAACTAAGTAAACAAAGACAAAACAACAATAGCATATTTACAGATGAGACCTGCACTTGAAACCCTGAACAGTAGTTTTGCTTCTCTGCTTCACCTGTGCGCTTCCACAGTCCACTCCATTCTCTCTCTCGCTTTGATTACTCTGATCTGATCCAAACCGTTTGGCGGAGTCGCGGAGAGCGCGTGAGCCGAAGCATTGCCAGCCACGACTAAGCGATTCATGATTTACTAGAGATTTACTTATCGAATGGCGAATTCGGAAATAATCGCTTTAGTACATTCTGCAGGCAATTATACAATAATAATATTCAAATAGCGGGCCAAATCGGCTGCCAGGCCACCGGGAATTGCCCGCGTTAGGCTATAGGAATTCCGTTTTATGACTGGATTCTACGAACCAGTCTGTGTTTTCCGCATCGCGGAAATTATAGGGCCATACGTCTCAGAGTAGTCAGTGCAATTTGGGAAAGAAATCAATTAAATCTGTATGTGGATGTGTGTAAATATTCAAATGTAATCCCCTTTGTAATCTTTAACATTTTCATATGTAACTGTAATTTAATTACACATTTTTTCTTAGTAATTGTAACTGATTACAGTTACATTTATTTTGTAATTAAATTACGTAACGCCGTTACATGTAACTAGTTACTCCCCAACACTGCCCACTAGATAGTAGCAGAGGACAATATTCACTTTCTTCTGGTTCACCAGAGAACAGACTTTACTCAGCTGCTGCAAATTCGAAATGGATGCAAAATAAATGTGTTATATTATGAACATTTTTATTTATTGTTATATTATGCATCTTTATGTTTATTGTTATCTGCATGTTATCTACATGCAGATTACTGCATGGTTTTCACTTTGCACTGTTAACTGTATCAATATTAATTTGTTTTAAAAGACAAATCCAAAAATGTAAATAAATATCTGATCAGACTGATTGAGCATTATTTTTCTTTATTTTGAGATAATATTTAATTATAAATAAACATTAAAATTACAAAATATAACTGAGAAAATAGCACCAATATTTCTAGAGGTACTATTGTCATCACTTATTTCATTAAACAGACTATATCATGTTTATTATTATTATTATTATTATTATTATTAAAACTTTCAAAATAAAAAATAAGGATGTCACAATTTTGTTCTTGTGCTGGTTTAACTCCACTGTAGTAGCAACAATAAATATTCTAGTATCAAGTGTGTTCCTATAATCCTATAAATCAACAGTGAATAGATGTTTACAAAATGTTTTATATTAAACTTCCTTCATCTTCTTTCTGAACAACCTAATTTCTTCACTATTCATGCCATAGTATTTTTACATTGTTACATGACTTTTTTTGTTTTGTTTTTTGGGGCATCATTTCCCATCATAGGAGGAAGAAGGAAAGGTTATCTTTGTTGCAAAAAGAATATATGTAGTTTCCTTGTGGGGATCTCCCACAAGCTAAAATTTTCATCAGTTAGACAGGTGAGCGTACTACGAGTTTGACGATGTATTCTTGATGGATGGGATCAGATTGACAGGTGGTGGCTCAATGTTAAACTCATGTCTCAATTCATCAAGGTTCTGCTCCCAGCGTCGTTCATAGAAGATGCTCAGAACACATCGGGCACGACCACTATTGTGCAGAGCCCATGGTCCCAGAGACTGAACCAGCAACTGTAGACGACTGACATCATCAACATAGAGACACACATCAAATTTTATTTACCCATACTGTAATACATTTATAGGATGAACACATGATTTTATTTTTATTAAAAACAGCACAAGTTAACAATTTAAACATTTTGGGATTACAGTAAATGACAATTTTAAGGTACATTTTTGTAAACAAAATAAAATATACAGATTTTTTTCCCCCTTTGATTTTGGGGTGTGGGGTGTAATATGATTGAAGTTCTTGACGTTTTTGAGAGGTACATCCACATATGTTTTTTATGGCAAATTAAAATCAAATTAATCAAATATACTAGAAATAACGTCACTTTTATTACCCAAATACATTAATATCATTATATTAGTAATATCAGGAAGAAATACAAAATTAACAAATATTTATTAGGATGTTTGTAATATCCTTGTGGTGACCTGGGAGACAGTAAAACTCTAAAACTGGTCACAGTGTACAGTATTAGATGAAAGCAAAGAATGACAGCACTAGGATGTCATAATAATGAAACCTTCTATATAACGACCATAATGAAACATGAACATAAGAATGGAAAATACTCAGCGAGGACAAATATTGGTTGTAAATCACAGAAAATTTCAGCAGAAGGGGACATACAGATTTACTGCATTCCTGGAATACAAAGCTATACAGTTTGAGATGCAGTTGCAGTGATTAAGTGCTGAAGTGTGTTCAGTCATATTATAAACATATGACTTAACACACTTCAGCACTTAATCACTGTGTTAATTAAACACATTATACTGACTTGAACTTGTCACTGATTGCATATCTACATAAAGGAATCTTCTAGGTTAACTGCAACTTAACCTCTACAGACCACATCTCTATTAGTCTGTCAGTTACCACAGACAATAATGTTGCCTCACAACAATGTTAATCGCTTTGACAGTATGAACTTACAATCAAAGTCTAAGGGGAAAGACATTCTATAGGTTTACAATAAGATATGCGAAGCTTGTATTTTTGTTAAAGCATTTATATTCATTCTTCCATAATAAAATGTGTTATTAAGCTCTGAGGTTGTCCTTGTGGTCTTGCTCCATCGAGTTTCCAGTGTTGGGAAGGTTACTTTGGAAATGTAATAGGTTACAGATTACAAGTTACCCAACCTAAAATGTAATAAGTAGTGTAACTTTTCAATTACTTTATTAGTAGACATTGGATGCAAATTTCACTTTTACATGGTGTTTGCATATAAATGTATCTTAGCAGTGTGTGAACACAACCACCCTACAATGATAAAAATCCATTCACTCCTTTTTTCTCAATTATCAAGCCGTTTTGATTTTCTGAGCAGTATGGTGTCATATTGCTCAGGCCCCGCCCACAAACGCTGAAGTACTGTCCAATATTAGCATATTTTTGCCCATTGCCAGTTGTATGAAATCCATAATTTTCTCCACGCTCCAGCAGCTGTAGCGACAATGTCTTGTATGCGATGCAGGTGTTTTGTAGTTTTGTGATGTAGAAGAACATAAGAATCTTAATTTTCTCCCAACATCAGAGCAACTGAGGACACAGTGCATTAGTTTTGTTTTTAATGCTAATGCACCACTGAATACACCTAAATTCGTTTGTCTGCGCAAATAATTTTACTCCAGACTGCTTCCTGAATGAGGGACAATTCAAGGCAGGTTTTGTTAAAAAGTTAAAACTCAAGGATGGATCAGTACACATTGTTCATGATCCAGCTGCAGATTTCAGACTTACTTTAAAATCATTCTGA
>NW_015544253.1:160759-164345 GCF_001515605.1 Sinocyclocheilus anshuiensis | reverse complement strand
AATTTTGGATTTCTTTGGGATGGGGATGATGGTGGAGCGTTTGAAGCATGAAGGGACTTCGCACAGCTCCAGTGATCTGTTGAAGATCTGTGTGAAGATGGGGGCCAGCTGGTCAGCACAGGTTTTCAGACAGGCTGGTGTCACACAATCTGGGCATGGTGCTTTTTTCCTTTTCTGCTTCCGGAAGACCTGGCGCACCTCATCTTCACTGATTTGAGGTGCAGGTGTGGGGGAGAGGGGGGTTGCAGGAGGTGTGAATGGTTTTGTGGAGAGGTGTTCAGAGCGGGTGTGGGGTATTTTTTCAAACCGGCAGTAGAACTCATTCAGATCGTCTGCCAGTTGTTGATTCTCCACAGTGTTGGGGGATGGTGTCTTGTAGTTGGTGATCTCTTTCAGACTTTTCCACACTGATGCTGAGTCGCTGGAAGTGAACTGAGTCCTTAGTTTTTCAGAATAATTCCTCTTTGCCACTCTTTTTGACCCATACAATGTATTTTTTGGCTATTGCTACAAATATACCCCAGTGACTTAAGACTGGTTTTGTGGTCAAGGGTCAGATATATATGTTTTATGCTTGTTTGTTAAAATGATAGACCGTTTCTACAGTAACTGACATCATGTTGCTGTACACAGACAGATAGCCTATCATGCTAACTCATCTGACAGACAGACGGAGGGGTCCCAGCATTGCACCCAGAACACACATGGGCAGACCAGTCTGTGCAGCTTCAAACAATTTCACAACAACCTCACCTGTGGGTAAGAAATAACAGGAACATTTTTCACGAGATGACAAATGCATGCTATAATGCATTTTGTATGTACCAAAGAAATCAGTCAAAAAAAAATCACAAAAAGTATTTATTGATAATGATCTAGGGCAGGGGTGTCCAACCCCTGGAGATCTACCTTCCTGCAGAGTTCAGTTCCAGCCCTGATCAAACACACCTGTCTGTAATGATCAAGTGCTCCTTCAGATCCTAATTAGTTGGTTCGGTTGTGTTTGATCAGGGTTGGAGCTGAACTGTGCAGGAAGGTAGATCTTCAGGAACAGGGTTGGGCACCCCTGATCTAGGGGATTCATTGTACAGTCATGGCCAAAAGTTTTGGCAGTGACATAAATTTTGTGTTTTGCAAAGTTTGCTGCTTCAGTATTTGTAGATTATTTTTCCAAATGCTTTGATAGTATACTGAAAAATAATGATAAGCATATCATAAGTTTTAAAGGCTTTTATTGGCAAAAAAATACAATGAGTCAATATTTACAGTGTTGACCCTTGTTCTTCATAACCTCTGCAATTCGCTCTGGCCAAATCCTGAATGATGGCGATCCATTCTTGCCTTATTAGTTCTCAGAGTTGATCAACTCGCCTTTTGAGGACTGACCACAGGTTCTCTATGGGATTGAGATCCGGGGAGTTGCCTGGCTACGGATCCAACATTTCAATGTAATGATGTTCGAGCCACTTCTTTATCACTCTTGCTTTGTTCACTTTGCTCCATCATGCTGGGAAATGCACGGATCATCACCAAATTTTGACACCATTCTTTATTCATGGCAGTGTTTTTTGGCAGAATTATGAGAGAGCCCACTCCCTTGGTTGAAAAGCAACCCCACACATGGATGGTCTCAGGATGCTTCACTGTTGGCACAACACAGGACTCATGGTAGCGTTCACCTTTTCTTCTCCAAACAATCGATTTTCCAGATGTCCCAAACAGTCGGAAGGGAGCTTCATCAGAAAAAATAACTTTGCACCAGTCTTCTGCTGTCCAATCCTTGTACTTCCTGCAGAATTTCAGTCTGTCCTTGACGTTTTTCTTGGAGAGAAGTGGCTTCTTTGCTGCCCTTCTTGACACCAAGCCGTTGTCCAAAAGTCTTGGCCTCACTGTGCGTGCAGATGCTCTCGCACCAACCTGCTGCCATTCCTGAGCAAGCTCTGCACTGGTGGTGACGCGATTCCGTAGCTGACTCCTCAGGAGGAGATGGTCGTGGAGCTTGCTGGACACTCTGGGACGTCCTGAAGACTGGCATGTGTTTCTTTGGAGGTAATCATTGCTAACAAGAACACAATGATTGGAAGCGCTTCTTTCATCCTTTTATAACAATCAGTCTGCTCTTACAATCTATTTAGTATGATAGTGATTTTACCTGACTTCACACGTGCTGCTGATATGATTATTTAATTAATGTTAGCTGGTCATTTTGTGTCAGGATCAAAAAACAGTGAAATTAGTTTTTTGGTGAAAAGTTCATTTTTTGGCCAATGAAGCTTTTAGCAATGATTTAAAATGCATCTGATCACTCTACACAACAGCTTAAGCAGCAAACTTTGCAAAACACAAAATTTATGTCACTGCCAAAACTTTTGGCCATGACTGTACTTCAGTGGCAAAATAGCTCTGAGGCAGCATCATATTTACACAGAACCAAAAGCTTTTGAGGGAGAGTTATATAGGTATACACACAACAAGTGGAAATTATACACACCTGAAAAGTGGACATATTTTGTTATTGTATCAAACGGTCACCTAGCATATTGGTGGGCATACTAAGCAAGGTATGCAACAGGTCATGGACCTCACGATAACGTTGCATGACATATGCTAGCTCCTCATCGTCCACAAACTTTACATTCAGCTCTTGAGTCAGGGGTGACTCTCTGAAAAAAGTTGAGATGACAATGGTTAATTTGACCTATTGGTATTGGCTATTGGTGTGTTTTTCATTTGTCTTACATTTTCTTCTAGGAAATGGAGATACTCTCTTCCTAAAGTCCCATCTGGCAAAGCAGATATTCGAGTGAGGTCTAACGTAGACAGACGGATTCTTGGACGCTCTCTAGAGACAAAATTTGAACATAAAGGTAGTAGTAAAGTTTGGATAATGAATGATGGACCCATAAACAGTTTTAACAGTAGTCAGAGTAAACAAATGAGACATACTTGAGAATAGTGTAACCTTCAGGGTCATTTCTCATCCGATTCCTTAACTTGATCAGGGCCTGGTGCCCTGAGGTTTCCCCAAGCACTGCAACCATATCTGTTTTGGTAAAACATGTCAGTATACATGAAAGTTTTGAATCATGGGGATTACTGACAGAATTCCAGCTCACACCATTTAGAAAATATTATCCTCGGCATGAACAAAAACACCTTTGGGCCTGTTAAAGCAGGGTGTGGGTGTTTGGTTACAGTTGGCACCTAAGCTTATCTGCAAATTCCCCATCTCTTGTGTTTGCATTAGGGCTGCACGATAAATCGAAATGGAATCGAGATCGCGATTCGACAGAAGCTGCGATTGTTATGCGTATCTTTCAGTGAAGCACGGTTCTGTGATCAGCAGTAAATCTCCATCCAAAGGCCAGAGGGCGCTCTCGCGCTGAAACTCCAAATACGCCTTGCAGAAGAAACCCAGAAAATGCCTATCACTGCAGCTGAATAAACAGAAGATTCAACTGCTTTCATTGATTCAACGTGACTAATAAACACACGACTATGGCAATATAAGGTTTATCTGAGTTCTTATTATTAAATTTTTTTATTAAAATAAAGTATATTTATAATGCAATGCCTTTATCACTGC
>NW_015544253.1:159743-160486 GCF_001515605.1 Sinocyclocheilus anshuiensis | reverse complement strand
TCTGAAAGCACGTGATGATGATTTCCTGCTGATTACAGAACCGTTTTTGTTTTACAAAATGCGCATGACAATCGCATTCGATTAATCCTGCAGCCCTAGTTTTGTATATTAAATAATTTACTACTAGTCTACTTTGAATGCACATTCAATAATTGTAACTATGTAAAAATAAAACTGTCTCCATATTTTACCATGTTTAAATCCATTCCACATAATTCTGAAGGTTTCCCTAAAACAGGTCTGCAGATTACATTTAGGTTAAAGAGTCCAGGAACCAAGAAAATTTATGTTATAGTAAAAAGTTGGAATTCCTGACTAACTCTTTCTGGCCTGTGTTATTAATGAAACCTAATGACTGAGTTTTTATTTATTATATATCTTTTTCACCAAAACAATTGTGGACTTTCCACCGAGACTGAAAAAGAAACTAACAGCTGTTATTTAACGAAAATTTCTTCACGAAGCGCGATCATCACTAGGGTGACACCATGCAAAGGTCACAATCAGCCTAATATTTACAAAAGGGTCTGGCTGCAGCTGGCGCTTGCACTTGCAGTCTCAGACGTGCAATTCTCAGGCTTGCACTCTCAGACACTTGCACTTCCGCTAGCGACGTCACTTGCAGTCTTTATTATTTTTTATTTTGTTCTATTTATTGATTACTTTTTGTTTGAATCTCTCAACATTTTACAACAGTAGCCAGGTGGTGAAGACAAGACAAAAGAAACTAAATTACGAAGTCA
>NW_015544253.1:157682-159569 GCF_001515605.1 Sinocyclocheilus anshuiensis | reverse complement strand
AAGTGTCTGAGAGTGCAAGCCTGAGAATGCACGTCTGAGAGTGCAAGCGCCAGCTGCAGCCAGACCCTTTTGACATTTTGTAGTAAATTAAGTTTAAGCTTCATGACTGCATTTTAACTGGCACATTTTGTAGTTGATGAAGTATGTTGTGCTAGATGACAGATCAACATAAACGCTTTCACAGTAACATTACTGGTTAGCACTGTCCATACGAACGCAGTTATTTTTTAAAACCGCAGCTTTTTCTACACGGTTAGGCCGTTCATCCACACGCAAACGCAGCACCAGGTTACTGAAACCGAACATTTTTGAAGACGCCTGCCAGGGTGAAGATTTTCAAAAACTCCGATTGCAGTGTTATCGTGTAGACAGCGAAACCGTTTTCGGCTTGTGACGTCGGAGCTGTTATCTCCGCCTACTGGAAACTTTTTCAAGCTTCTGATTGGCCAACATGGCTTTACGGTTGAGATTATATCGCCACCTGTTGGTTTGGCATGCTCTTGACAGCGAATCATAGCATGTGTTTGCATTTTTATGTTGACGGAGATTTTTAAAAAAAACGGACGAAGGAAAAACTAAAAAACTTGTAAAAATACCCGTGTGCGTGTGGACATGGCCTAATAAGCTAGCAAGGTCAGACATTTTTGCTGTCAACTACGCGTATACTATGCAATTGAGCAGATTACATCTATGGAACTATTTAAACTCTAAAAAAACTTTGTAAAAATACCTCCATATGAACGTCGACAATAATATCCGCGAGAGGTTTTTAAAAAACTATGGAGAGCAACCGACAGACCACACATAATGGATTAGGGGACTGCACTGCACGTGGGGGTAGGTGACAGAGCATGTATGGCAAGCCGTATTAACATTTAGCCTAACGCCGGTTTCACACTGCAGATAACAAATGAGTGCATTCACACCTGGAGCAGGAGCAGACCTGGCAGCGATGGTTTCAGCGCCAAGTCTATTTCTACTGACTTCTAATTCGTTACCGGTGTTTTGTTTTGTTCTCTCTCTGCATTCGTCACTAATCACACAATGCGGACGTACTACGTCATCCGCCGGAACGGCTTCCACGTATGACAGATAACCCTTTTCATTTTTCAAAAAATCTTATAAAACATATTGACAACTTCTAAGAAAAATGTTATGTATACTAAGCTTTAAATTACGACTGGCTAGAAACACATATTTTTTTCACATTTCTCCATATGATCAGTTACAAAAACTGAGCTTAATCACAAGTAATTTACATAAAGTATTGACAGCTTCTATAAGAAATGGACATGGAGATTATGGACACACACTGAGCTTTAACTTGGTTAATAGCGCACATCTGGGTAAGCGCCTATGGGTAAAAGTATGTATTATTAAAAAAAAAAAAACGTATAAACAGCACGTTCTATATTTGAGTATGACTGAAACGACATGATAGGAGCTGTTTTTGTTGTTTACCATTTACACGTGAATCCCTGTATTAACAAACTTTCAAGACTTCAAAACATTCAAGTTTCCCAGCAAGCAATTTTGCATTTAAAAGACGTCTATTAGACGTCTAAATATAGGCTAGATGTCTAGGTTAAAACGAGGCTAAATTTGGGCTGTCAGTGAAAATCTAATAGAGGTCTAATCATAGGCCATTTATAGACTAGTCATCAATTAGATGGCTATTAAACGACTACATATATACGTCTAATAGACGGTGAATATGGGTTTAGGCTAAAACAAGGCTAAATTTGGGCTGTCAGTGAAAATCTAATAGACGTCTAATCATAGCGCAAGAATAGACTAGTCATCAAATAGACCGCTATTAAATACATCTAATAGACAACAAAATGGCAATCCATACACACAGCTTTTATTAAGAAAAATAAAATTTTT
>NW_015544253.1:154700-157065 GCF_001515605.1 Sinocyclocheilus anshuiensis | reverse complement strand
TTTGATAAGAAGCTGCGTGGGCGAAAATTACATGTAAACAATTTTAAGGCTATTTTGGCTATGCTCATCGCTGGTCTGGTTTCTGGTGTAGGGCTATAGCCAAGCCGTTAAAATTCGACCACAGATTGCCTCGATTTCGCCAGGTGGGCTAAAAGCAGACTACACGTAGCCCGTCCAATTTAGAGCGAAATCGTGGCTACATATAGACCATGTCATGAAATGACACTTATATCTTTGTAGATATTATTGACACTGCGAACATGAAGATCAACCATCTCATGCGCTGCCTGGCCAAAAACTACAGTGAATCAGGTTTGACTATAAGTGGGCTACAGATAGCCGCTCTGACTACGAGCTAAATCGTGGCTATGCACAGGCTACGTATTGAACATGTCAAAGAAATGAAACCAAACACCCTGTAAACGCTGTTGACTTTGCTTACATGATGGAATATTATACATCTCACAAGTTATTTTGCCAAAAAAACGACATGAAACCAAATTCAAGGTTATTTATCGGACTATATCGGGTCTATACTTAACCGAGACGTTGAAATGACGGCTATTGCTTGCTGGGTTATAACTGACCAACCTCTAAAAACAAATTTATAGTTGTCTTTGTAAAGAAATATTTAGCTTTGTAGCCGCTGATGTAACGCTGTACAAACGCTTCCAGTGTGAATACTCTATCGCATCTGCAGCTGCAGTGATGATGTAGTTACGCTCAAGCGCTGATCACGCGCCGCCCATGCTTGCAGTGTGAAACCGCCGTAATCCTTAAAATGTACTAGTCTCTATTTTCATGCTACTAGTATTTAGGGCTGTCACCGTGAATAAATTTTCCGTCAAGTGATTTTGAGTTGCTCAGTATCACGATATGCGATATATGCATTGTATGTATTCATTTATTTATTAACTTTATATTTAAGCTTATTGGGATATATAATTCCGATTCTCAAATCTAACTGGACAAGAGGCTTTCTAACAGTCTTGTTGATATTTCAGCAGTATCAGTACAGGTACTTGTCTCTGTTCTCCTTACACCGTGTCCTAACTACATGTGACACGACGCCGCGACACGCGGTAAGGGGTATCTTTTCCATGTTAATCAGAGATTTGTCCTAACCAGCCACGACGGCGAAACGCAACATTTCTATTTTAGAAATGGTTTCTATTTCCGCAATGTCGCAGCTGGAGCAACAACATACAAACTATGTCAGTGATAATCTCAGGTACTGATTATGTGCTTTATTCAAAGTTAAAAGTGTCTAATGTGAGTTTGAATATCATTTTGCATGACCTTTATAGCCATACTGAAAGCATGATAGTATACCTCAGATCTTGAAAATAGATTAGATACGTTAAACTGTGAGCTCAACTGTGAACTCAATGCAAACCAACAAGCGTATTCCATGACAAAGATGGTATGGGTCACTCAGTATGTACATTTAATAATTTTAAAAAGGTTTAATATTTATGAATTAGATTATAAACTTATCTATTTCGTTGCAAGTGCAGTACTGTCTTCCAGAGAGAGCCCACCCACGCTTTTGATTGGCTGTGATATTTGATTGATTCTGTCGTGTCGCGTTGTCCTGTCAAGTTTGGTGTCACAGGAAAATACTTTCATACAGTATTAATGCATTAGAGCATGTAGTAAGCATCAAAATCGAAAAGGGACATTAATTTGAATCCGTGTATCATTCGAGTATCACGCAGCAGAATAATAGTCCTCCACTGCTGCAGTTGTACGGATTCTTAACGCATTTATTGCAACTATATTTAATATTTTTTCATCAAACAAACAGGCTAATGAATAGCTCGACACAACTCATACCGGGGCAGAGTCTAGACAGGGCTTTCTTCTGTATAGATATAAATTCTATTTTTTGCATCAGCTGGGCATGGAAGGGTATGATGTGACAGCTGTCATAGCCAACCCTGCTCACCCAGTAAGTATGTTTGTTTAATTAAGAAATTAATTCGTTTCAAAATAAATAAATATTTTAAACACTAAGACAACAAGGAAAGAATAATAAATTGGCTTGGGTTGGCCTATGTTCATGCAAGAACTGTCATTCTGACTGACAACCGGAGAAAAACAGATATTAAATAGACTACTGTTAGAGTTACATAATGTAGTCTTGTGTTTTATTAAAATTGATTATAATTGATATCTCAAAAGGATATGCACTTGTGCGCAGCGTGAGCTGCAACGCAAGATTTTCATAAAATATAATAACTTGCCATTTCGGTTTGTTTCTCACCAAACCCTCAGTATACCTTCAGAATACTTGGAATATACGCCACGAGATGCATATGATTATTTTACGACAGATATGCATCCGCTTCAAAACAACAAACAA
>NW_015544253.1:153507-154614 GCF_001515605.1 Sinocyclocheilus anshuiensis | reverse complement strand
GTTGAATTACTGAAATAAATTAACTTTTCCATGACATTCTAATTTATTGAGATGCACCTGTATATGAATGAATGAATGATGAATTCATTTCATTTTCATTTATATAGGCATATGTTCACACAAGAACTGTCATTCTGACTGACAACCGGAGAACAACAGTTATTAAATAGCCTACCGTTAGAGTTATATAATGTAGTCTTGTGTTTTATTAAAAATTGATTATAATTGATATCTCAAAAGGATATGCTCTCGTGCGCAGCGTGAGCTGCTGCGCACTCGCACTGCAACACAAGATTTTCATAAAATATAATAACTTGCCGTTTCGGTTTGTTTCTCACCAAACCCTCAGTATACCGTCAGAATGCTTGGAATATACGCCACGAGATGCATAGGATTATTTTACGACAGATATGCATCCGTTTAAAAAAAAACGAAAGTCACCATTCTCTGCCATTAAATTGGCAAATGCGAGCAGGATATTTTTGTGTTATTAAGTAATAAGCCTTTAGAACAACATTAAGGTGAGTAGTCACTCTAGTTCACACAGTTCCAATAAATTGCGATGGGGTAAATAAACTCAATAAGCAGACAAGACGCGACTACATTCAAGCGCAGACCAGTATTGAAGTGCACAGGAAATAAGCAGCAGTCATATTTAAAGCAGTTTAAATTAATATTGAGTACTGATTGATGTTCACTTGGATTTTTTCCCCATCAAGGGGAAATAACTTAATACTCTGTCATTAGTCGTATGGTAAAATGTATATTTTTATTTGTGTAACGTTATATTCAAAATAACTACAAAATGTCATGCCTTTGAAAAATAAAGAGAACAACAGAATGCGCTGCTTTAGCTCCTTGAGCATCTTACTGGCGCATGCCACAAACATGAACCACAGGGAATACTTGTCTTTTAAAAGGCTTCATTTAGATTATTTGATGTTAAATGCATCATATAAGTCACTTTGGAATAAATCACAGTAGGCCTATGTATCATGATTAAAAAAAAGCGACTTTACAGTCTGGAAATACTTTAGGCCATAGCAAATTATTTCGCGGACCCCCTATCACTTTAAGAGCCGCTGGTCTACACAGAAGAAAGACCTG
>NW_015544253.1:153216-153472 GCF_001515605.1 Sinocyclocheilus anshuiensis | reverse complement strand
TAACCTCTGTTTCGTTTAGTTAAATGTACGATACTTGCATTGCCTTGGCCTGGAACGAGCGTACGGATGCAGTCTCGGATGAAAGTCTTGGTTCGGTGGTGTAGAAGATCACCTTCCTTTGTGCGAGAAACCGAACAATATTTATATCATATTTTACCTCTAATACACCACTATGTCCAATTGGTTTGAGCGCGCGCAGGCATCCGGTGCGTGAGGTATGTACGCGCTCTGGCGTAGTTTACGCAAGCGCCAGAAG
>NW_015544253.1:149481-153079 GCF_001515605.1 Sinocyclocheilus anshuiensis | reverse complement strand
TGGTGACTTTCCACGTATTCCCAACTTCTGAGCCTGCTCGCCTGAAGTTATGGTTGATTGCTCTTCGGCTGGATATCAGCATGCCTCACACACCAGATGCCGTGCGCGCGTTCAAAGCAGTTGGACATAGTGGTGTATTAGAGGTAAAATATGATATAAATACTGTTCGGTTTCTCGCACAAACCGATCGTTTCGTGTCTTAGGACATCAATGTGTCATCACGAGCCGCAGGGTTTAATTTGGATTTGTCTGTGCATGTTTTTTTTACTCTCATAGATTTTGTTATCATTGCCATGCATTATACAGCTGATAGACTGCAACGGCTGGAGTTAAAAATCATCATTTGTGTTCTACTGAAGAAACAAAGTCACCTACATCTTGGATGCCCTGGGGGTAAGCACATAAACATCAAATTTTCATTTTTGGGTGAACTATCCCTTTAAGTGTCAGTCTTATGATTCATGACACTTTACTGTGCCACAAATGGGATTTTGAATGACGACATAAGCATGGACCAATCACTGAATAGATTTCCTTATTTAAGAATATTCTCAGATAAATTCACATTGAATGATAACATTTCTAAGAGAAGTTTACATTCAACACACATTTGACAATAAATCATTTTCAAGAGAATACATTATGATATCCACATTGGAAATGAAAGATAAACATGTTTTTCACCATGTCTTATATACAGATTTTAAACCGGTGTGCTGTTAACTGACCTAGTGTTGGGCGATATGCTCAATTGTCATATCACCCTATCGTCAGCCTGTGAGATAGCCGATACACGATATTATCGTGCTAATTTATTTAATTATTTACTTAGTTTCATTGCTGCAAAGTGAACCAACTCCAGCATAAGGCTAAAAGCAGCCTAATGTTTTTAATATGACTGAATTAGTATTTAACATGATAACAATTGAATAGAAGCATTGTAAGTTGCTAATTATATTTTCCTCAGTTATTCAAAAAGCAGCTACAGAAAGCGAGCAAAGAACATTTACGATACCGAAGAACATCATAACCGACTTCAGTCTAGTATTATGCACTTGTGTTTCGGCGCGTCAGTGGAGGTTTGCTGGTCCAGTGCTGATGCTTTTTTTCCCGGTTTGGACGGCGTGCTGCAGCTTATCAAACTGCAGTCGTGCTGCAACCTCCCCTGTGCGCTTCAGCACTTTTTATCTAAAAGAGCAATATCTAAAAGAGCTCCACGAGTGATGCAGCGTCTTTTAAAAGATGACCTTCCACTCGTGTGTTTCTGGATGCGGTCGTTTCCTTGCTTCGTCTGATGGTCACGATTGCTGCATCTCGTGCCTGGGATGTAAGCATGCTGAGGCAGCGCTCGTGGATGACTCATGTTCTCATTGAGGGAACATGACCATCGCGATTTTGCGATCGAGACTCCTCTTCATCAAACAGGGGGGAGTCCCCCTTGCTATGCCCCGTTCTAGTTCCTCTGTCTCACAGCAGCGGACTACTTTGGCGTATGGCCAGGGCGATCTGAGGATCACAGTGAGGGCTTCCCCGCCGAGTGCATCTCCGCAGAACCCTCACTCTTTCAGCACATCGTTCCCTCTGGTGTTCCGTGATGAGGCTGCTGAGCCCCCGCAGGCGGGGCTTAGCATCTCATTCGGAGCCCCAGCAGACGACAGGATGTCGATCACTGCATTGGGGGACGAACTAGGCTCTGGAGATGAAGACTCGGCTGCGTTGCCCCCGTCATGGAAGGTGGCGTTGCCCGAGCCAGATCCAGAGCTGACTGCTATGCTTTCCCAGGCCGCCGAGAGTGTCGGGTTGCAATGGAAAACCCCTCCATCTCCCGAGCGCTCAAGGCTGGATGATTGGTTCCTGGGGGTGCCGCACGCCGATCCTCGATGCCCACCTCCGGTTCCATTCTTCCCGGAAGTGCATGAGGAGGTTACTAGGTCCTGGAGGGCACCTTTTTCTGCCCGAAACAGAGCTAGTGCCTCTTCCGTCCTCACTACCCTCGACGGCGGGGCGGCTAAGGGGTATGTGGAGATCCCCCCAGTCGAGCGCGCTATAGCAATGCAGCTTTGCCTGCAGAGCGCCGCCGCCTGGTGGGGTAATCTACACCTCCCGTCCAGGGCTTGTAAGTTCTCATCCGTACTAACGGCCAAGGCTTACAGAGCTGCTGGACAGGCCACCTCCGCCCTGCCCTCCTGCAAGTCTACCAGGCCAAGGCGTTGAAGCAGCTGCACGAGGGTAGTTCTGACCCGGATGTGATGCAGGAGCTGCGCACTGCGACAGACCTCGCCCTATGGGTGATGAAAGTCACGGCGCGGTCCCTGGGTCAGACAATGTCACCTTGGTAGTCCAGGATCGCCACCTTTGGCTGAACCTGGCAGATATGAGGGAGTCCGACAAGCACCGCTGCCTGGACTCCCCGATCTCCCAGGCTGGCCTCTTCGGCGACACGGTGGAGAGCTTTGCCCAGCAGTTCTCCGCCGCACAGAAGCAGACAGAGGCGATTAAGCATATCCTGCCCCAGCGGCCCGCTGCTGTCAACACCCCACTGCCGGCTGCAGCTCCTCCGCTCATCGCCGAGGGCGCCCTCCCGCTGCCTCCACCTCCGCTCCAGCTCGGCCTCAGCAGCAGCCTTCACACTGGCCGCAGCGTGGAGCTGGCAGCAGGAAAGCGGCGCAGCCCGTAGACTCTGGATCCTGCTCTTCAGGAGATGGTGAAAAGGAGATCACTCCTTCCCCCGGAGGAGGGCCGGGTGGAGAATCTTTTGTTCCCTTTTGTTTTGTTCTGCCACTGTCTCCCCAGCCAGTGGTACCCAAACATTCAACAAAAGAGCAGTTTCCTGTTTCTCCGGGTCTCAAGAGGGCGAGGATGGCAGTGTGCGAGACACAGCCTCAATACTCCCATCCCCCTCTCCTTTCGCCAGCGGGCAGCAGGGCTTGGCTCGAGGACGCGATGCCTCCTCACGCGCCCCCTGCCCAACCGTGGAGCCAAGTAAGTGTCGCACCGCGCACTCAGACCCCACTCCGGGACACTTTGCCTTCCGGGTCGGGTCCCTGCGCTCCACCTTGCTGCCCCACTGCGGGTACGTCGGTGGTTCCCTTAGTCCCGCTGGTTCGGTTCACCTCTGTGCCAAACAAGGATGCGCCCGTCTTGCGAGCGGAAATCGTAGTCCTGCTGGCAAAGGACGCGATAGACTCGGTCCCTCCAGCCGATATGAAGACTGGGTTTTACAGCTCCTACTTCATTGTACCCAAGAAAGTCGGTGGGTTACGACCAATCCTGGACCTGCGCGTTCTGAACCGAGCCCTCCACAGGCTCCCGTTCAGGATGTTGACGCAGAAACATATTTTTCAATGCGTTCGTCTTCACGATTGGTTTGCAGCGATCGACCTGAAGGACACATACTTTCATGTCTCGATTCTCCCTCGACACAGACCGTTTCTCCACTTCGCGTTCGAGGGGCGAGCATATCAGTATAAGATCCTCCCCTTCGTGCTGTCCCTGTCAACTCGTGTCTTCACCAAGGTCGTGGAGGCAGCCCTCGTCCCATTGAGGGAAGCAGGCATTCGCATTCTCAACTACCTCGACGACTGGCTCATATTGGCCC
>NW_015544253.1:142662-149024 GCF_001515605.1 Sinocyclocheilus anshuiensis | reverse complement strand
TTCGGGCTTTGGGTCAACTGGGAAAAGAGCAAACTCTCCCCCATGCAGAGGATCTCTTTTCTCTGTATGGAGTTGTATTCGGTCAATCTAACAGTACACCTCTCAGTAGAGCGTGCCCAGTCGATGCTGAACTGCCTGGAGTCATTTCAGCGCAGGAGGGCGGTCCCACTGAAACAGTTTTAGAGGCTCCTGGGGCGTATGGCATCCGCTGCCGCGGTCACGCTGCTCGGATTGCTTGATATGAGACCGCTTCAGCGTTGGCTTCACGACCGAGTCCCGAGATGGGCATGGCAACGCAGCACTCAGTCTCAGTTACCCGTCCTGCCGCCAGACTTTCAGGCCGTGGTCAGACCTGGCCTTTCTTCGGGCAGGAATTCCCCTAGTGCAAATGTCCAGGCATGTTGTTGTCTCAAGTAAATCCTGCTCTGCTTCATTAGTCCATCTTTTTGCAGTCCTTAATACAGGTTTAGCTGAATTCAGTTTCTGCCTGTAGGTCGGTATAAGATGAACTAAACAGTGATCAGAGCGTCCCAAAGCTGCCCGTGGGACAGAGCGATATGCATCCTTTATTGTGGTGTAACAGTGATCCAATATATTACCGTCTCTGGCGGGTGATTTGCTTTATTAAAGTCCCCAAGAATGATTATAACAGAGTCTGGGTGTTGTTGTTCTGTGTCTGTGATCTGATCAGCGAGTTTCTGTAAAGCTGAGCTCACGTGCGCTTGCGGAGGAATGTAAACACTCACGAGAATGAACGAGCAAAACTCCCGCGGCGAATAGAACGGCTTGCAGTTAACAAAGAGCGCTTCTAGATCGGGACAACACATCTTCTTTAATGCTGTAACATCTGTACACCACCTTTCGTTGATGTAAAAACATGTCCTGCCGCCGCGCGATTTCCCCGTTGATTCTGCGTCGTGGTCTGCTCTAAACAGCTGAAAGCCGGGCAGATGTAGCATATGTGAAACACAGAGCAGCAGTTTGAAAAACACGAGCACGCCGGCTCTCTTCCCCCGTCTGCGCGTCCTGAAGCGATTGATCAGCGCCGCTTCTCCGCCAACTACAACGTTCAGCAAAACGTCCGAATAATCGAAATCCGGTAGAAGATTTTGTGGTGTGTTCTGCCGAATGTTCAGCAGTTCATCCCTGGTAAAACTGATCGTGTTTGAGAAACAAAAAACAGGAAAAACGAACAAAAACAGTACAAACTGGAGCCAAGCACTGAGGCGGCCGTGTACGGCGCCATCTTACTTGCATATCATCAAATTATATTCCAGTTATAAATGTGCTTCTGATTACAGATAGCCTGGGATTACAAAGATATGTATTTTAAAGAAAACCAGTTCGAAGGGAGCATAATTTGCTTTTTGGGTGTAAATATCCACACCGGTGCGGTGACTGACTGCCACACATACTCTTCAGAACATTAGATTAATCCGCGCTGGAGCCGTGCCGGCTAGATAAGCTAGATAATTCCGCACACAGTTACAATTCCAGGTTTTCAAACAGAGATGGCGACAAAGAGGAAAACTTACGGACTGCAGCTTTAAGTCAATTCTTAGCAGTGTTCTTGTGAGTAATTCTCAGAGGCTTGATAAATATGGGTCCAGAACCTCAAGCCACAAAAACATTTTTTTCCCCATCTGCAACTGCCCTCAACAACAATTCCAATGACCCCTCATGATTTCTTATTTGCCCCCATGGCCAGTAAACAATTAAAGCATGTCAACATATTCTGTTACACCAAATACACCAAATACTGATCTTTAAAAAAGCATCATATGACCCCTTTAATTCAAACTGTGAGCATTTGCACTGGCACATTTTGCACATCTTGCACTAATGTACACCTTAACAACTTCAACTATGAACGTCTACAATGCCCCACTTTCACACTTCCCCCACAAATGTACAGATAATATACTTAGATTTTTCTGCTTCTTATTTAATCTTATCTTTCTCTCCCTTTACCTATCTCACCTCACAATATTTATCTTAAGATTATTATTGTTATTATTGTAACACTTGCTTGAGCGCTTGTGGGTGTTTTCGGGGCTAAAACTGAATGTTTAGGTTTCAACCCCCCCTACCCCCCAACTTTATTCTCTATTTACACATCCTCCTCTCTTCTTCTTTTCGCCTTCCACCCCGTCATAATGAATGGGACATTTCCAACACAAAAATAAAATTCTTTAATTTTTAACTCTTACATTATTATTATTATTATTTCTTGTATGTTTAATGTCTTTGTTAGCACCAATACGTCAAGACAAATTACATGTGCATGTTCCACAGTAACTCGGGGGGCCAGACAGGGGCCACTTGTGCTTTTAGGGGGCACAATTTTAAAATGAATCTTAAACTACTTTAAGTAGCCTATTATTCATTCAGTCATTTTTCACCATGTCATGTATCACTGCAATCTATAACAATTTCAACTAAAATGAATGTTTCATCATGTTTAATTTATTTGACAAATAATTTTGTATTGTAGTGTCAGAGGCATAATTTTTGAGGTGGCACGAATAAAGGGGGGTGGGGGTTGGGGCTCTCATGCTTGTCATATGACACACAGTAGCCACGTACTACGGAGCCCGGGAAGTCACCTGTAGGGCACGATTTGTTAAACCGAGGGAACAGTTTAAGAATTCGTGAGTACGGTTTATAAACTGAGGGGACGGATTGCAAAACCGTCGCCACGGATTGTTTTTTTTTCTCCTACAGATGACTTCCCGGGCTCCGTAATACGCAGATATAGGCTTATGTCTCTACTGAAAAAAAAAGAAAAAAACATTACAAATTTTCTAATGGTGTCTAATGTTTTATTCAGCAGGGGTGAATAAAACATTTTATTTATTTATTATTATTATTGTTTTATATTCTCAAAATATATCATGAAATATCTCGATTCTCAAATATGTGCAAGTAAATGCATTTTGCACCTTTATAGATTATGTTAGTTCTCCAGTAAAGTAGCCTAATAGTATTAATCTATTAACTTTGCATAAAAATTCGTCTTTTTACTTAAGTACCAGATATGGTGTCATACCATTAAATATATTTAATACGACTGACTTTGTATTTAATGTGAAGTTAATAAAAACATAGTAAGTTACTAATTAGCCTATAACACTTTCATTGTACAAAAAGAGAGCAAAGAACGTTTACACTATCAAAGAACATTTTCACTTCAGTCCAGCGAATTCAAGCACTCTCAAAAACTCCCAGCTAATCTCTAAAGCTGTTTACACTGTAAAATTAATATCTTACTTACATTCGTACATCTTCACTTTGTTGTTTCTGATGAGATAATTAGCCAGAGTTCAGTCAGCCAGCGCGCGCAGTGACGAAACAGCGGTGACTCACCTGAACGCCTCTGATTGGTCTTTGTATTCATAAACTCAACATAATAGTATGGGATTGGTTATAATGCGCAGCGCTTTAAAAACGTGTGTGTCTCTGGCTCTGTGCCAGCCAGCGAACGCAGATTTGAATTTAGCTGCTGGTGATGATTTTCTTTTTTTTATATGCATAGTTTACAGGACAAACTGCAGCATTTCACCCAAAATTGTTTGGTGTGATATGATTCCAAATTTAGGGGGGGGCCAAGCTTGTTGGCAGGGGGGCACTGGCTTACGGATTTTCTTACGGAGTGAAAAACATCGCAGAGTAAAGAGGACAGAGACAATGCGCTGACAGACAAGGCAGACCAGGTTACTTTTGATAATAGGAAACAAAGTCTCAGCATTCAAATTCTGTTAGTTTTATTAAGAATTTAAAATGATAAATACAGTTTTGGAGCTCTTTAGCGGCGTGACGGTTCACGTGCTCTCCCGCTTTACCTCAGTTCAAGCGAAGCAGGAGTGCATTCTAATTAGCATGAAATAAACATGAATGAACATCCAAGGGAATGCTGAAAGATACACTACAACTTACTGAATGTATAGTGTCTCGTGTAATCACTCAATGAGTGATTTCCTAACTTACTACACTTGTGAAGTCACAATTCTATATTGGTACAATTTACTCAGGCCGATGACATTTTTTTGTATGACATTAAAATAATTTTTAGAATAATTGCACATAAATAGGTTAAGCAAAACTATTGTGATTATTTCTGAGAACTATTTGACTGTAGGCAGACATACATTATGGTACAGTACAAATATTTGGAGCATCCCTTATTCTGTCTCTTATTTTCTTAAAGAACAAACACTTATTTTCTACAAGAATACAAGAATAAACACTATTTTCTTAAAGAATAAAAGATAAAGAATCACAATTGTCCCTTATTTTCCATTTCTGAAGTTAATTGATGATGGTGATGATGGTGTAATTATCTTTTGACTCCCCTGACAGCGGCACCTTGCTCAAAAAAACAAAAAAAAAACAACCTCAGTTGTTGGAGATATGCGAGCAAAAAATAATAGATGAAAAATGGATAATAGAAAGCACCACTGAAAAGGCCAGTAAAAAAAATACAAAAATAAGTTGGCCAGTCTAAGGCATGAAACTTCAGGGCTGAAAATGAGTCCCACTCAGGCCCTGAATATGGATGAGATTAAGAGGAGAAACAGTTAGACAGTTAGACAGACTATGTGGCTGTTTCCGAAATCGCCCCCATACCCTTAAATAGGGCACTATTTGAGGGGACAGCCATTTTTATTGGCCAACCATAGTGGACGTTCTCGAGTGCACTCATTCAATCCCACAATGCACCGCAAAAACGAGTGTACAACTGGTGCACGCTCAATGGCTAGAGAATACCCATAATGCACTGTGAGAGTCACGCGCCGAATGAATTCCCGCATCTCTCCAGAAGATGGCGCCCGCAGCTGAATAATCAATCCGTTCATATTACAAAGTGCTCATCCATGGCGTACAGCATAATGTACAACACAGGTATAAATTCATTGTAAATTGATTATTAAATTGTTTAATTAGGGTTTGTACATATTTTCCGTGACAGAGTTCAAGATAAATCCTTTAATCTTACTACTGGAGCTGCTAGTTTGCCAGTTTCAAATGATTAATAAACAGCAAGCACCAACAATGCAAAAGCGGCAGTCCTTCCGGTGCACTCATTGTCCGAATTCACTCACTCGTTTTCATTCACTCCTTCTAGTGAACTGAATTAGTGACCTAATGTAGGGAATAGTGAATGAGGGTATAGGGGGCGATTTCGGACACAGCCTGTGTTAGAAACAGCAGGGTTTCTGCTCAGTTGATTTTTTTTACTTCAGGCACTGAGAGTGCTCCTACAAAAACTTGAGGCACAGCAGGTGGCTAAAACACAAGGTGCCTGGGCGCACAAACAGCACGCATTGCTCACTGCCAATAGAAAACTATTCAAATCGTTCAAATGTTAATATGGCTTGCCATATAGTGACGTTATCTATGCTGGCGTGTATGATGACGCGCACACGTACTGACACAACCACTGACGGTTAGTTTTTGGAAGTATCCCACAGTATTTGGAAGTATTTGGTGAGTAACTTTTATATTCTTTATAGTTGCTTTGAGATTCACGTCGACCGTAGTGTTTCGAATTTGGAACACATTGCCTTTAGTTGGGCAGTGTACACGTAGTTGTGCGGGTTCTCGAGTGAGTTGCCATTTTTTCTCTAACTGGGAGAGTCAGGAAACAAGATACATTTGCTGTCAGCTGCCGTTTGATTTTTTGAATCGGTTTAGATTTTTGTGGTACCTATAAAGACACTTGATAAATTCCTCTAGCGTAATCTCTTGGTTTTGATAATTAATAACGTTGAATGTTATTAGTGTTTTGAATTAGTGGCTGTAACTCTGCAACATATTTTGTCAACCAAGATGAACACGCAACCTATAATTTAGGCCTGGACTAGATATGCCTTTGAACAAACACGGATTTTTTGTGATTTGATGACTTCAACTGAATCAAGTTGTGGGCAATTTAAGGTTGAAAACGTTGAAAAAGTCTGTCAGTTGATGTGTTGCGGTTAAACAGAGCTGATCATACTTCCTTGCGAAGTATGATTTAAAAGCAAATTGTAATAGATAAAAACGTACTACCCAGTGCACAGCTTAAGATCTATAGCCAACACTTTCTAAATAATGCACTTTCTTTATAAAATGATGTTAGACTATATGCAGTGGTGGAAAGAGTACTAAGAAATTGTACTTAAGTAAAAGTATTGCTACTTAAGGAATAATTTACTTGAGAACAAGTAAAAGTACTGAAAAATAATATGACTCAAGTAAGAGTAAAAAAGTAGTTTGCTGAAAAACTACTCAAGTTACTGCGTTACAAAGTACTTTAGTATTATTTTTTTTAATTTTTACCCAAAATGAGACGATGTGAGCATTATGGAGCAGGGTTAACC
>NW_015544253.1:142169-142393 GCF_001515605.1 Sinocyclocheilus anshuiensis | reverse complement strand
GGAGTCCAGCCCGGGGTCGTCACATGTGGTTGCCGCAAGCCCGCCGGCCGCCGCTCACTCTAGCCCGTGGCCTCCACTCACTCTAGCCCGCAGCATCCGCTCACTCTAGCCGCCGGCCTCCGCTCACTCAAGGCCGCCCTGTGTGACACTGTGTTTCATTGTGAAAGCAAAACTACTTTGTTTGGCCTTCCAAAAGAGGACACGACTAGAAATCAGTGGTTAAC
>NW_015544253.1:141446-142098 GCF_001515605.1 Sinocyclocheilus anshuiensis | reverse complement strand
CCGCATAAACACATTTCATTACACCAAATACACAAAATAATGTTCTTTTTAGCAACATCATATGACCCCTTTAACAAGCACACATCCCCCTTGTGCCCCTTTTTTGGTTTGGGCCACTGCCCCTCAAAATGTCTGTGCACGGCACTGATTTTTTGTATTCGAGTTACTCGAGGAATCGTTTCAGCACTAGTGTTATGCAATATTATATGTAGCTTGTTGCATATGTTGCATAGTGTTTGTTATGCAATTATATTTGTAGCTTGTTGCATAGTTTATGTAAATAAACACAATATGCAAATAAATCATTGTGTATATCAAATCCAACTGGCCTCTGTAACTGTCTCCTCTGTAACACTATCGCTTTCATTGATCAGTAGTCAGATCTAGCCTAGTCAATGCAAAAACATTACATTCATTTATTCATAATTAATTTACTCATTTAACGTTAACGGATTGCCAGGCAGGCGTACAGCAGTGACAGGCAGACACATATAACAGTGTCCTGTATGGAAAGATGTTTCCCAGCTGACAGCTGTCCATTTTCACCTGTAAAAGTGAACAGAACACTGAGCATCGGCAGCTAATGAGGCGCGTTGGAGTGACGTCACCGCCCCTCTTCATCTGATTGGCTAGAGGAGGAGCTGTCAATCTA
>NW_015544253.1:139356-141319 GCF_001515605.1 Sinocyclocheilus anshuiensis | reverse complement strand
ACCAGTTTGAAAACCCCTGCTCTTACTCATATTATCCTCTCCTAACAGTAATAACCATAACAAGACTTATAATCAGTCAGGTAAAGGCGAGCCAGGCATATCAGTGACTTCGCGAGGCTGGTGCATATAGTGGCTGCTCCCTTTCGCGATGTGACCGTAGTAGGCGAATAAATACAGGTGAATATTATATAACCGCGACAGGTCGCTAGGACGGCTCATTTAACGTTAACGGATCGCCAGGTAGGCATACGGCAGTGACAGACAAACACATATAACGTGTCCTGTATGCAAAGATGCTTCCCAGCTGACAGTTATCCATTTCCACCTGTAAAAGTGAACAGAACACTGAGCATCGGCAGCTAATGAGGCGCGTTGGAGTGAAGTCACTGCCCCTCTTCATCTGATTGGCTAGAGGAGGACCTGTCAATCAAGAACTAGTGGACCAATGATGACGCTTAAGCCCGCCCTGATTTACATGAAACTCTAACCACAACATTTGGAAAAGCAAGCGCAGAATGTGGAAACAAGAGCGAAGGGAAAAACAGCATAAGCATACAAAAATAAAAATATGAGCTGAAAATGTCTGAGAGCACAAAAAACCGAGAAATATAACCAAGTAAAACATGATTTTGTGTGCAAGTCAGACAAATTTGCATTAATATTTAAATTTTGTGCAATATGATTTTAAACATGTTTAAAGTTTTGATTCATGCTTATTATTTAAAAAAATGCGTTATTAATTTTTCTATTTATGCTTATTATTTTTCAATCCGTGACCATTGTTTGCTATTCTGAAAACTTTGCTTTCATTTTTAAATCTTGTGCAATATATTTTTACTTGCGTTTTTAAATTTTGTTTTCACGCTTGTTATTTTTTTTATCCGTGACTGCAAGAATCTGATCCCATAATACCTAGGCTTGGGAATCCAAAATCTATTCCAATTCTGGAATAGGATGCTTAAGGTCAGGAATCGTCTACTTGTTATAAAATAAAAATTTAGATTCCTCTTATCTATTCCTTTGTGCACATTTTAATATGACTTTGAACCATTCAAGCAGAAGACGACTGTGCTGTTTTCTGTACTGCACACATAGGGTAGCCATCATTTCAGAAGTGAGGGGGACAGAAATGTAAAAAAAGAATAAAAAAAAGCTCCCGCCCCCTGACTTTTGTCTAATTGACAGGCTTTATTTTTTTCTTATGTCTTTTAATTGGCTAAGAAATCAAATACACTGCTGGAAGATAACCAATCATTTGTATTCTATAATATTTTTTTCTGTTTTCCTAATGACAATTTTAGAATTGGTTTATACAAACACATAATAAGGCAGAATAGTTTCTATATTATAATAAATGTTATGTCAATTAGCACTGCATTATTCATATACTATATTTATTACCTGGAAATTACCTGAAATTACCTTTTTTTTTTTAGCTACAGCCATAGCTGGATGCCTTTGTCCATATTAGGGATTTCCTGCAGGTCATAAGTTATCATTATATTACTTCTACTTGGCCGTTTTGGACTTTCTGCGTGAGAGCGCCCTCCGCAGTGTTGCCAAGTCCACAGTTTTCCCTGCAGAATTGGGCTACTTTATCACTGTTGCCGCGGGTTAAAGCGACCCCGATAACGTGATATGTAGCCCCTGGAGTGCGAATTTTACCAGGGGAACCCAGCCAAAAACGTGTATTTTACCCCCCGGAATGCAATTTTTAACGGGGAGCCCCCCTTGAAATGCGATTGGGCTAGTTTTGGGCTAGTTTTGAGTAGCAATTGGGCGGGTTTTGTTGTGAAAACCTGGCAACCCTGGCCCTCCGGCTTCGAGTATGAATGAAACATGCACTGCATGTTCACATCGTCTTGTTTTGGATATGAATAAATCGTCTGGTCATACATAGACTACCTTGTTTCTTCGCCCATGTGCACACACATCCAAAGCACGCACACAGAAAAAGTGATTT
>NW_015544253.1:134251-135934 GCF_001515605.1 Sinocyclocheilus anshuiensis | reverse complement strand
GCTCTCCACTGACTTCACTCCCATTGGTTGTCGCTCGCGAAATTCGCTGCTTATTTGCATAAAGTTGAAGAATTCGGACCCTTTGTCGCTGGACTCGCATCACTTGACACGCCCACATTCCGTCGCCAACGGTCACTGTCGCTCGTGTCGCCGGAAGTCACCAGCTCTCCATTGAAAATGAATGGGATTATGTCGCTCTGTCGTTGTGTGTCGCTGGCGGTGTGAACGGGGCTTTACTCTAAAGATAAAGATACTTGCCGCCACCTGCTGGCTGTTTTACTTTCAAATTGTTGCTGTATTGTACTTTATATATTTAAAACATTATGATAGTGTTATGCAATTATATATGTAGCTTGTTGCATATGTTGCATAGTGTTTATGTAAATAAACACAAAAATCATTGTAATCATTGTGTATATCAAAGCCACCTGGCCTCTGTAACTGTCTCCTCTGTAACACTATCGAGCAGTAGTCACTGAAATCTAGCCTAGTCAATGCAAAAACATTACATTCATTCATAATTAATTTGTGACAGGCAGACACATATAACGGTGTCCTGTATGGAAAGATGTTTCCCAGCTGACAGTTGTCCATTTTCACCTATACGAGTGAACAGAACACTGAGCATCGGCAGCTAATGAGGCGCGTTGGAGTGACGTCACCGCCCCTCTTCATCTGATTGGCTAGAGGAGGAGCTGTCAACTAGTGGCTAGTGGACCAATGATGACGCCCGTTATTAATTTTTTGATTTACGCTTATTATTTTTCAACCATTGTTTGTTGTTTGCTATTCTGAAAACTTTGCTTTCATTTTTAAATCTTGTGCAATATATTTTTACTTGTGTTTTTACATTTTGTTTTTATGCTTGTAATTTTTTTATCCGTGACTGCAATACTTTAGATGATGCTTAAGGTCAGGAATCGTCTAGGTGTTATAAAATTAAAATTTCGATTCCTCTTATTGATTCCTTTGTGCACATTTTAATATGACTTTAAACCATTCAAGCACAAGAACACTCGTGCACTGTTTTCTGTACTGCACACATATGGGCATATCATTTCAGAAATGAGGGGAACAGAAATGTAAAAAAAAAAAAAGAACATCTTTTGACTTTTGTCTAATTGACAGGCTTTATTTTTTTCTTATGTCTTTTAATTGGCTAAGAAATCAAATACACTGCTGGACGATAACCAATCATTTGTATTCTATATAATTTTTTTTCTGTTTTCCTAATGACAATTTTAGGATTGGCTTATGCAAACACATAAGGCAGAATAGTTTCTATATTGTAATAAATGTTATGTCAATTAGCACTGCATTATTCATATACTATATTTATTACCTGGAAATTACCTGAAATTACCTTTTTTTTTAGCTATAGCCATAGCTGGATGCCTTTGTCCATATTAGGGATTTCCTGCACTATTATATATTACTTCTACTGGGCCGTTTTGGACTTTCTGCGGGAGAGCTCCCTCCGGCTTCGAGTATGAATGAAACATGCACTGCATTTTCACATCGTCTCGTTTTGGATATGAATAAATCGTCCAGTCATCAGTGGTGGAAAGAGTACTGAAAAAATATACTCAAGTAAAAGTACCATTACCTTCCAAAAAATGTAGTGTGAGTAGAGTAAAAGTACTTGTCCAAAAAACTACTTGAGTAAGAGTAAAAGAGTAGCCT
>NW_015544253.1:131825-134064 GCF_001515605.1 Sinocyclocheilus anshuiensis | reverse complement strand
GCTCAAACTCATCAAAAGTCAACAAGTTCAACAAGCAAGAACGACTTATCCAAGTGACTGCTGCAGAACGCACGCGAGAGAGAGACGAGGCAGCGCAGATCGCGCGTCTCATAAGTGAGTGGGAATTTACCGAACGTGGCACTTGCGGGAGTTAACACTGTATGCAATACCCGCAACCTCACACTAAATTTCAGGCCGTATAGATAGGCAAGCATATATACAAATTATTTAGTAAGCAGAAATCCGAAATTTACCTTAACATATTAAGTTAGAGGAAGATGCTTGCTCTAGGAAGATGCTGAATTGATGCTTGAAGAATGCGCTTCCAGCAGCCATGATAAACAGTTGGCGGTTAAAGTTTTCTATGCACAATTTGATTTGACGAAAGTCACGAGACCTATTACTCCCTATCCAATCACGTTGATGGATAAAAATAAAATTAAAATAAGCGTGTAACGACCAAAAACGGAGGAAAATAGCGGAGTAAAAGTACCGATACATCACTTAAAATGTACTAAAGTAAAAGTACACAATTTTTAAACTACTCAAAGTACAATTACTGATAAAAACTACTTAATTACTGTAACGTGAGTATTTGTAATTCGTTACTTCACACCCCTGCCAGTCATACATAGACTATCTTGTTTCTTCGCCCATGTGCTCACACTTCCAAAGCGCTCACACAGAAAAAAGTGATTTCAAATGCATCTGATTGACAGATCAACCATGATTTATCTATCAGCCAGATGCACGTAAAAATGCATGTGCTTTTATTTCAGTGTTGTTGTTAATTTTGAGGTTATTTTAGTTTCGTACATTTAGTTTAACTGCACTGTTAAAGAGGACGATTTTTACCATTCAACTGAACTGTGTGCATGTATTTTAGACACTTACATTGTTCTTGCGCCATCCATGCAATAAATCTATCAACCAAGTTTTCTGTTTACTTATACTGCTGTGTGCTCTAGTAATATCAACAGTATGACGCATTTCAGGAGCTGACAAAATTACGATTTAAAATCAGAGCATAGCTCACATTCACAAAATATTGAAACGCTATGCTGATTCAAAACGACAACGCAGTCAAATGATTGACAGTCAAAGCAAAGCGCGGTTTGAACGGCCCGCCCCCGCTGCTGAACTGGAAGTTTTGATTGGTTTTGCACCCGAGTCAGACCTGTCTGTTATTGCGTGAAGCGCAGGGCTCTACCCTAGAAGTTTGAAAAGTGCCCGTCAAAAAACAGCTCACTTTGTTTCTCCATCGGCGCCGCCTTTGTACATTTTTTTGTTTTGTACTTTGTACTTTTGGTGAAAAATAAATGTAGTGAAGTTTAATCAGGGGTGTGAAGTAACAAATTACAAATACTCACGTTATAGTAATTAAGTAGTTTTTATCAGTAATTGTACTTTTTTGAGTAGTTTAAACATTGTGTACTTTTACTTTTACTTGAGTACATTTTAAGTGATGTATCGGTACTTTTACTCCGCTATTTTCCTCCGTTTGTGGTCGTTACATGCTTATTTTAATTTTATTTTTATCCATCAACGTGATTGGATAGAGAGATAGTAATCGGTCTCGTGACTTTCGTCAAATCAAATTGTGCATAGAAAACTTTAACCGCCAACTGCTGTTTATCATGGCTGCCGGAAGTGCATTCTTCAAACATCAATTCAGTCGCATCTTCCTCTAATATGTTAAGGTGAATTTTGGATTTCTGCTTACTAAATTATTTGTATATATGCTTGCCTATCTACACGGCCTGAAATTTGGTGTGAGGTTGCGGGTACTGCATACAGTGTTAACTCCTGCAAGTGCCACGTTCGGTAAATTTACACTCACTTATGAGACGCGCGGGCTCAGCAAAGAGACGTGTGTGTGTGTGTGTGTGTGTGTGTGTGGGCTTTCCTTTGAAAAAGTTTACCCAGAAATGACTAGCTATTTAATGCATTTTTCCTTACAAATTGTATTATCAGCATAACAATTTGCCATCCTTCTAGAACAATGTGCATTTATGTTAAAATTGTAACATAAATGATCAAGTTTAATTATTTTTATTTCTTTATTGCAAAACGCTAAAACTGACACCGTTTTGGAGAGAAATGGGCTCTCATTTTAACCCATATCATGGTGTGTGATGCTGAACTATGAGTTTCTAATGGTGTTTGTATTTGCACTGTTCTAAACATTAATATTTTATATGCAACAACAGCATGCTGTCTCAGTGGCCTTACACATGAT
>NW_015544253.1:131554-131789 GCF_001515605.1 Sinocyclocheilus anshuiensis | reverse complement strand
AGATATCGTCCTCTTTTGGAAGACCAAACAAAGTAGTTTCGCTTTCACAACGAATCACACAGTGCCTTCACGAACATGGCGGCGGCAACACCAATATTACAGCGAGAATAAAAGTTGCGCCTTCTTTCTTTGCGTGAACAGATAGTGACGTAGACATGTTGGGGACGTGTTAGAACGAGCCGTTTTAGGTAGGCGTGGCTGACTCTTAACTTTTATAAAGAATATCTCTTTGGAT
>NW_015544253.1:129957-130319 GCF_001515605.1 Sinocyclocheilus anshuiensis | reverse complement strand
TACTCAAGTAGTTTTTTTGGACAAGTACTTTTACTCTACTCGCACTACATTTTTTGGAAGGTAATGGTACTTTTCCTTGAGTATATTTTTTCAGTACTCTTTCCACCACTGAGTTTAATACTTTAGTTTTATTTTACTCAAGTAAAGGTAAAAGTACCACAATTTAATTATACTCAAGAAAGAAGACAAAAATTAAAAAATGTACTCAAGTACTGTAACGAAAGTATTTGTAATTAGTTACTTTCCACCTCTAACTATATGGAAAAAAGTGTTACTTTACCTCAACAAATGGACTAATAGATTAAGAAAGAGTTTGTGTTTCGTATTAAAAATAATAGTTAAATAAGAATACCCCCCCCCCC
>NW_015544253.1:128134-129487 GCF_001515605.1 Sinocyclocheilus anshuiensis | reverse complement strand
CCCCATATGAATTTTGTGAAACTCACAAGGTGATATTTTACAAAATGTTCAAGCTGCTATTTTACATACAGTTGAAGCAGATAGTAACTTGTGGCTGACAAGCTCCAAAAAGGACATACAAGTACCAATTTAACCATATTACACTTGAGTGGCCAAGCGGGGTAGTGGCGAAGAGTTGTTAAGAGTTGATCATATTTGTTATATTCACTATTATATTCACAAAGCTGTAAAGTTATCGTCATGGTACTTCATTAGCAGTTGCTAGACCAATACAAAATAGGTGTCATTTTAAAGCTTTACAGTGAATATAACAAATATGACCAACTCTTAACAATTGCTTTTAAATTTGAAAATCTGAAATATTAGAGGTGCTCCATTTTCATAGCATGAAAAAATGACTCCATCTACTTGAAAACTGCAAAAGCATCATAACAGATAGTCTTTTCAGATACAGGTGCATCTCAATAAATTAGAATGTCGTGGAAAAGTTCATTTATTTCAGTAATTCAACTCAAATTGTGAAACTCGTGTATTAAATAAATTCAGTGCACACAGACTGAAGTAGTTTAAGTCTTTGGTTCTTTTAATTGTGATGATTTTGGCTCACATTTAACAAAAACCCACCAATTCACTATCTCAACAAATTAGAATATGGTGACTTGCCAATCAGCTAATCAACTCAAAACACCTGCAAAGGTTTCCTGAGCCTTCAAAATTGTCTCTCAGTTTGGTTCACTAGGCTACACAATCATGGGGAAGACTGCTGATCTGACAGTTGTCCAGAAGACAATCATTGACACCCTTCACAAGGAGGGTAAGCCACAAACATTCATTGCCAAAGAAGCTGGCTGTTCACAGAGTGCTGTATCCAAGCATGTTAACAGAAAGTTGAGTGGAAGGAAAAAGTGTGGAAGAAAAAGATGCACAACCAACCGAGAGAACCGCAGCCTTATGAGGATTGTCAAGCAAAATCGATTCAAGAATTTGAGTGAACTTCACAAGGAATGGACTGAGGCTGGGGTCAAGGCATCAAGAGCCACCACACACAGACGTGTCAAGGAATTTGGCTACAGTTGTCGTTAGTGATGCTCCGATCCGCCTTTTTTGCCTCCGATACCGATTCCGATTCCGATACCTAGGGTTTGGTATTGGCCGATACCGATACCGATTCCGATCCGATACCAGTGAAGTTTTTTTCCCTCATTTAAATAAATGTAGAATTTATATATCTCTGTGTGTGGAACTGATAATCATTCTTTCACAATCTACTAAGTAGATACAGACTACTTCATTATAAAGAAAAATAAAATAAACAAATATGAAAAAATATAGGCCTATGTATATTTATAATCT
>NW_015544253.1:121046-125804 GCF_001515605.1 Sinocyclocheilus anshuiensis | reverse complement strand
ATCAGCTAATCAACTCAAAACACCTGCAAAGGTTTCCTGAGCCTTCAAAATGGTCTCTCAGTTTGGTTCACTAGGCTACACAATCATGGGGAAAATGAAAATGAAAATGAGGAAATGTCTCTTGTTAAGCCACTCCTGAACCACATACAACGTCAGAGGCGTCTTACCTGGTCTAAGGAGAAGAAGAACTGGACTGTTGGTCCAAAGTCCTCTTTTCAGATGAGTTTTGTGTTTCATTTGGAAACCAAGGTCCTAGTGTCTGGAGGAAGGGTGGAGAAGCTCGTAGCCCAAGTTGCTTGAAGTCCAGTGTCACAGTCTGTGATGATTTGGGGTGCAATGTCATCTGCTGGTGTTGGTCCATTGTGTTTTTTGAAAACCAACGTCACTGCACCCGTTTACCAAGAAATTTTGGAGCACTTCATGCTTCCTTCTGCTGACCAGCTTTTTGAAGATGCTGATTTCATTTTCCAGCAGGATTTGGCACCTGCACACACTGCCAAAAGCCCCAAAAGTTGGTTAAATGACCATGGTGTTGGTGTGCTTGACTGGCCAGCAAACTCACCAGACCTGAACCCCATAGAGAATCTATGGGGTATTGTCAAGAGGAAAATGAGAAACAAGAGACCAAAAAATGCAGATGAGCTGAAGGCCACTGTCAAAGAAACCTGGGCTTCCATACCACCTCAGCAGTGCCACAAACTGATCACCTCCATGCCACGCCGAATTGAGGCAGTAATTAAAGCAAAAGGAGCCCCTACCAAGTATCGAGTACATGTACAGTAAATGAACATACTTTCCAGAAGGCCAGCAATTCACTAAAAATGTTTTTTTTATTGGTCTTATGAAGTATTCTAATTTGTTGAGATAGTGAATTGGTGGGTTTTTGTTAAATGTGAGCCAAAATCATCACAATTAAAAGAACCAAAGACTTAAACTACTTCAGTCTGTGTGCATTGAATTTATTTAATACACAAGTTTCACAATTTGAGTTGAATTACTGAAATAAATGAACTTTTCCACGACATTCTAATTTATTGAGATGCACCTGTATTAGGGTTGGGCCGATAGATGATGCCATCGTCTCTCACCGATGGCTGATAGACATCACGATGTTGAGCCGACATCATGATCTCCCCCCCCCCATTCCCCCCGCAATCTGCCGCATCCCAATACAGTGTTCGGAAAGAAAATGACATTTACTACAGAACCCCTAAAGTTGATAAATACGAGATGGGTGGAAAATACATATTTTAATAACTTCAGTTTAAAGCTGCAGTCCGTAACTTTTTTTGGTTAAAAATGATCCGAAATCAATATTTGAGCTAGTGCATAAACAGCCAGTGCTCAAGACTATTGCCTTACTTTAGCCCGATTCACAACGGTCGGTAAGATTATAATAATGTTTTCTAATTTGAGTGGTATAGGTAGGTCTTCGCGGGAAATTCGAGCATGCTGCTGCGTCATTACGTCACGTCTGTAAACATAGAGATTGAGTCCCGGCTAGTAGGCTATAGCATATGAGGATCCTGCAGGTGGCGGATCGTTTATAGCCTTTTTTCACAGCAGCTGGAATAATTAAATTTATCATGTTGATGGTGGATTGTAATCCATTAAGGATTATGTGTTTATGAAACAAATATGTGACTGAAATTAAATTATTTCAGTTTGTGTGCATCTGATTACAGATAGCCCGGGATTACACAGGATTTGCATTTTAAAGAGAACCAGTACGAAGGAAGAATAATTTGCTTTTTGGGTTAAAAGAATTTCTTAATATGAAATTCGAATGGTATGACAATTAGAGATTAGACTGTACAGAAATTGAAATCTACATGCTAATACACACTATATACACAGTCACGCAATGCTGATGTTGTTAACATTTAACAATTTGAGAACAAAGTATAACAATAATAATAATTTGCACGGTTTGATGTGATATGAGCTAATCGATCATTAGATTTAATCGCCATTGGTAGCGCGATTTATTGTAATGCTTTTTTCCTCAGTTGGTCAGAACAAACATGGCAGACCTGTTACTTGCGTGTTCTGATGACAATATCCGGTGAAAATTCTTATTTGGGTCATATTCCAAGAAGTAGGCGAGAATCTGTGATTCCTAAGTACAGTATCCACACCAGTGCGGTGACTGACAGCCACACATTCACTTCAAAACATTAGATTCATCCGCGCTGTAGCCGTGACGGATCACAACCCACGCAAGGAAGATAATTCCGCAAGTAACTGCAATTGCAGGTTTCAAACAGAGATGGCGACAAAGAGGCAAAACTTATGGACTGCAGCTTTAATTGAAACTGCTTTTGAATGCACGATCACTTTTTAGTTTCACTTTCGAGATTCGCGATCGCACGTAGTCTGTTTATACTATGGAGTGGCAGTACTTACCACATATTTTACAAGATTAAATGTTTGTCAGTGGTGCTGAGGATCTGCAAATCATTCGCCATCGTCCTCAGTCATCTGTCCTTTCTTTGTTTATGTGGTAAGTGAAATTTTATGTACTGTAATGTAACAGGCAACCGTTACAGACATCGCCAAACCCTATCATATATGGTTGAAAAGTTCTCAATCTCCAGAATATAAAAATCATACTTGTTTCAGTTATTTGTTTCAGACCAAACTATATTGAATTTTTTTATGAAAAATCGTGTGCTGACGTACAGTATACACTTGAAGGTTTTGCGCCACATTTTGGTTTAGAATATTGTAAAACATTAGTAAATTATAGTACAACCCCAATTCCAGAAAAGTTGGGTTTTTTTGTGAAATGCCATAAAATCAAGAATATGTTATTTGTTCGTTCTCTTTTACCTTTATTTATTTGACTAAAGTACAAAGAAAAACAAAGATTTTGGTGCTACAACACACTCCAAAAAAGTTGGGACAGAGGCATGTTTACCATTGTGTCACTTTTGCTTTTAATTACATATTTTAATAATCTGGGAATTAAGGATGCTATTTTTTTAAGTTTTGCAAGCAAATTTTTTTGCCTAGTCTCACTTGATACAAGGCTTCACCTGCTCAACAGTCCATAGTCATTGTTGTCTGATTCTCCATTTCATGATGGGTCATACATATTCAATATAGGCCTGGGCGATAAAACGTTATCGATATTTATCGACGGTACACCTTCTTCGATATCGATAGAAAAAATGTTCGATATAGTGCACGATATAGGCATGTGCTATGAGTGACGCAGACAGCACACACAAACACGAACACATGCTGAAATGAGTGCTGTACCTGCCTGTGATGAGGAGATTGTGAATAAAGAATGAATATTAGTCGAATTTAAAATAAACATTTGCATTTGAATGTTAGGTGTGCATCAGGGAGCGTCATCAGTGGCGCGCGAGATGCGGTGATGATGTAAGTGACGCTGTTGCATTTTAATGTTTTGTTAGTCTAGCCCACGAGACGCGCCGCTGCAGCGTTATTCATTCAGAATATTAGAAAAATATAGAAGCTCAATGCGGAGAAGATCTTGAATGGGTTAAAACCGAAACCAAGCCATTCACACAGAACGCATATTCAGCGCATTTTTTAGATGGACAAATATGACTGCTGCACTCGCGTCTCAGAGAAGAGATGTATAGAAAGCCATGCAAAATTAAAACAGTTTAAACTTTTAGAAAACACGTCACGAATTTGTGGAGGTTTATTCCTTTTCACTGCGACTCACATGTTTTTAAATGCAGTCTGTGTGAATGGTGCTTTGGCTCTTTGGATTAAGCAATGCATAAATGCATGATGCTGTTTTGTTCATAATTGTTATTCCTAAGATTACTCCTAAGATTAATTAAAACTCCTAAAATAAAACTCCTAAGATTAATTCTGAATTATTCTGAAAAAGATAAAAAGATAATTCTGATTTGGTGGTGGTCGGGAGAGTTCTCTCCCAGGTGGAGAGTTGCAACTTTGGCGTCCTGCTGGTGTGGAGGAGGTCCCGCAGCATCGCGGTTGGACTGGATGTCTCCAGTCTCCTCCACACAGCAACCAAAAGAAAGGGTCCAAGAGCAACCAGAGAGAAGAAGCGAGTGAGGTCACTCTGATTTGCCATTAACTTCTGTGGAGGTCACACCTCCAGGGGTTCAGTGAGCCATTTATGGGGAATTAAGTGAGAGTTAACTCTCCCTAAATTCCTTTGAGTTGTAAATCTTATCTTTTATTGTTTCCTTGCTGCTATGGTAACCAGTGGCCTGTAGGGCTGGGTATCAAGTTCGATACTTTTTAGGCACCGACCGAATTGCTTCGATACCATCGAGTATCGAAAAACGTTTTGTCGTTCGGTACCAAATTTCAATACCTAAGGGGTTAATCTCATCAGTGTCAGTGAGCCAATAGGCCTGCAGCACTAGCCAGTGTGTTCGACTAGAAGAGGTGCGGCGCAGATCGATCATCCGCGAGAGCGATTCGAAAGCGCACGGAGCAGTCTGCTCTCTTTAGCTCTCGTGGTACTGTAATACACCGATCGGTCTGCACAGTCGATCCACGTCAAGTCGAACACACCTACTAGTTTACACCGGTTACGCGTCATACTGGCATTTCCACTGCGTTTCAAGCCGGGTTTCCACTATCTCCGACAAACGACAAGCGACAGACCGGTCATTCACTTCCAATGGAGAGTAGAGTACCATACCGTAGAGAGCTGCGTGGTGTACCGATCATATGCAGATGTCCATTCATACTAACGTTACACGACTGAAAGCGCGTGTTATGTGACCATTCATGCAAACT
>NW_015544253.1:117779-120565 GCF_001515605.1 Sinocyclocheilus anshuiensis | reverse complement strand
TGTGTTTTGGCCATGTAATGTTGCTGAAATTAAATATGTTATTACCTCTGAGTCAGAGCAGCGATCATGGAAGAGAGAACACAAGCAGACAGGTCTGGAAGCTGCTAATGCTCATCAGTAAATCAGTCGAAAATAAATAAAAATCATGATTCTGTCTGAGCTATGCGGTTTAAAACGAACACTCTGCACAGACTCCTGGTTAGGAGCTAATTTGGTTCTCGAAAAAGGCAGTCTGGTACTAAAATCGCACCCAGTTCCGGCGGTACGAAAACGCCAAAAAGTGGGTTGTTCCACAATTAGTTCTGGTACTATGAAAAGGTTCCCATGATGCGAAAGGCCCTATTGTGTTGGTTACATTTTGTTCCTTTGTGCAGTGGCTCAGGAGATGAGTCTTTGAGTTTGTATAAACATTTTTTTTTAGATAATGTAATCTTGTTAAAATTGATTTTATACAATTGGTATCGAAAAAAGTATCGTTCAGGAACCGGTATCGAAGTCAAGGTATCAGTATCGATATCGAAAATATTTTGAATGATACCCAGCCCTAGTGGCCTGGGGGTAGTTCACAGACATACCGGCACCAATTCCAGTTGTTTGGTGAGGGGTCTTTTGGGCTATTTGTTAAATATAACATAATAATGTGTCTGATTTGTCCAGCTGTTACACTGTGCACACAATAATGCAGGCTTACTATATTATAGTATTTTCTAATGAAGTAAAAAATTAACATCGGTTTCACATTCTGGTGTGACTCCATTTCCAAGCCCTACCCTACAATTAATTGTATATGCAATTTCATGTTGATTTCAAACAAAGGTGGTAAAACACGTCTGAAATGATTCTGCTAATTTGTGCTTTTTTTCATTTTTTTTTTTTTACAGATGATCAGCACTGCTGGCACTGTGGGTAAATGGAAGGCAATGGCACGTCCATCTTTACCTTCTTCATTGGACTCCACATTACCTGGGATATCTCGAGAAGTGCTGTCTGTGTCCATGGAACCAAAATATCAATGTCAGCAGTGCAAAGAGATTCTTAGGAAACCTTTCCAAGCACAGTGTGGACATCGCTTCTGTGTGTTCTGTTTCAAACAACTCACCAGGTACCCAGGGCAACCCTCTGCCTCTTGCTCCGCATTTATTGCCACCCTCTCCATGGACATTCCCAATCCCTTTAATCTACCACTGCACTGTAGCTAGATGGAAAAATATCCCTCCTTTCGCTTGATGTTGATCCACTCTTTTGCCTCTTAACCCAAAGGGTTCTCCTTCAGTCTGGATATACTACCTTCACTTACCTCTGTGGATATGTCCTAGGATATTTTCAATCTTTGGTGAGCTTTACCTTGGTGTCAGTCGTTTGGCTATAGTTTTTTGTCAACTTTATAGTGATTTTATACTATTAGGACAAGTATTTTTTTTTATGATACAACTAATGTTATGTCTGAAAACAAGTTTTTATGTCCTTAAAAAAAAGAAAGAAAGAAAAAAGAAAAGAACTTGTGAATGTGAATTACGTTTTCTGTTTGAGAAGCTATAAAAGGCTATCTGGTATGAAAACAAGTGGAGTAATACACATTTTAAAATGAAGAGAGAGGATTTATTTTCCGTGTTTAAAATAAGTATTCTATCTTTAAAATAATGGATTTCAAGAGAATCTGTATAGAAAAGTGATGATCACAAAGAAAGATGATAAGATATGTTAAATACCACTGACTGCTATTTTATCTAATAAGCCCACAAAGAATTGAAAGTCATATAAAATGCATTGCCTAATTGATTGTGCTCAGAACATATCCTTTGAATTCATTTACTTTACCCACCTACAAATTTCATTGTGAGGACAAACTGGGCATGCTGAGGAAAAAAAACATTATAGGGACTGTAGGGCTGTTTTCCATGTTTCCATAGGGGGAACAAATTAAAATATTAAATGTACTAATTTTATGATTAATATGATAAATATATATATTTTTTAAATGTAAAAAAAAAACAAAAAAAACTACAGCACCACCTCTCTTGTACGTATTCTAAGATTCTGTGTTTTGGAGCACCTCAAGCTGTTTCTCATCACGCTGTGTGAAATACACTGAACGGTGCCTCAAAACAGACTGCTACATGAGCCAAACTGCTGCAGAGCGTATGATACGCAAATTACAGCTCTTGGCTGGGTACAGCCAAGCCCGTGTCACGCTAAGTTTAGATGGAGTTAAAGACAATTATAGTGACACACAGGAGTTGTACATTAAGCACTTGTGTGTCCGTTATTATTGATGCACAAACAAACCTTGTATTTGCGCTCTCGTCACACTGATCACTATAACATCATATTTGTACTTGAACACAATTCAGTATATTCATGTAATTTTCAAAATTATTTACAACGAAGGTTTTATAATGGATGCTCACCGAAGAAGCGTGTTTTGGAGAAGTTTGTGAGGATCAGTGGTGTTTATGTACATATGGGCATCAGACGCTACTAACACAGACATGATCGCCGCTTGTTCTGACAGAGCTTGTTCATTGATGACGACAACCGCCTTCAGATTGCTTCAGAGTTTCTACACATTCAGAATGATTTCATTTTTAATTTGTATTTTGGTTTGTTTAGTGATTCTGAATGGATCCGTATAGTAGTTTATATGCAGTCCTTTGACATCTCCTTGTGGCTTTGTTTGGTATGGCAGGTTGACTTGTACTTATTTGTTAAAGGGGTCATATGATGTTGCTAAAAATAACATTATTTTGTGTATTTGGTTTAATGAAATGTGTTTATGCGGTTTAAAG
>NW_015544253.1:112284-117565 GCF_001515605.1 Sinocyclocheilus anshuiensis | reverse complement strand
ATCCAATGCGTTGTGATTGGCCGAATACCTCAAGCGTGTGACGGAAATGTTACGCCCCTCACATACTGTTGATTTTTCAGTGGGGGCAGGGTCTTACTGACTGTGAATGACAGATGATTTGCAGAATCAACAGTGCAAAACATAGTGTTTGAGATCTTTGTTATTATGAGAAGTGTACAAAAATTTTCGGTTCAAACTGTGGCGGGCCACAGTCTAGTTAACGAATGGGAAACACTGTGTCAGTTTGACAGCTTAGGCAGAGTATCCTTAACCACTTCCCTTCTAATTGTTCGTTTGCTGCAAGCGAGAGATGGAAAGGAGGAGCGCTAAAATAAAACCCTGTCCTCTTTTCAATGTTTTGTTTCAGTTGGAAATACTTTCCTTTTGTGCATTCATTGTTGATTCTTTGACTAATAGTATTCTGACTTTATTTAGTTTGTTGATATGCATTGTTCAGTTGTCCAATCTAGGGCTGGAACTATTGATTATTTTAGTATTTGAGTATTCTATCGATTGGTCCATCGAGTAATCAGATAAGAAGTAATTTTTCTTTATTAAAGAACAATACTAAATATACAAGAGAAAATACGACAGGTCTCTTAAAATAAACAACTAATTTGTTTCCTTTTCAGAAAAATGAATTTTTATTGCTAAAATTGCATACATTAATAACCGTGAAAACTAAACCCATTTAATATATAAATAAATAAATAAAAATACAAAAATCAATTTCACATTACTTTAAAAAAGGTAAACATTACAACCTAAAACTAAGGCATAAATCAAAAAATAAAAAAAACAATTTCACATTAAAAAAAAAAAAAAAAAGTGAAAGTGACGTGAGGCCAAGTATGGTTACCCATACTAGGAATTAGTGCTCTGCGTTTAACCCATCCTAAGTGCACACACACAGCAGTGAACACACACACACCGTGAACACACACCCGGAGCAGTGGGCAGCCATTTATGCTGTTGGGGGTTCGGTGCCTTGCTCAAGGGCACCTCAGTCGTGGTATTGAAGGTGGAAGAGAGCACTGTACATTCACTCCCCCCACCTACAATTCCTGCCGGACTTGAGACTCGAACTCACAACCTTTGGGTTACGAGTCCGACTCTCTAACCATTAGGCCACGACTTCCCCATTAAAATTACTTTACTTTAAAAAAGGTAAACATTACAACCTAAAACTAAGGCATAAATCAAGAAATATAAAAAACAATTTCACATTACTTTAAAAAAGGTAAACAGTACAAACTAAAACTAAGGCATAAATCAAAATAATAGTAATAAAAAAATAATATAATAATACCTAAACATTGCATTTATTTCGTGCAAATTAACTAACAAGTTTCAGCCTAACTAAAGCTCAAGCATGACATAAGCCTTTACTGTCTTCTTGGGAGGCTTTGTGAAGCTGCATCTGAAGAGGCATTTAGATACGCCTATTTTACACTACTTAATTCAGCTCAGAGGGATATGAATGCATTTAACCTGCAGTTACAAATGCATAAATAATATTTTGTTATTTTAAACATAAAACATTGAATACTGATATTTACAATTATTTTAAAAATGAAAAGATACTTTAAATGTGAAATTAAAACCACCAGTAGGTGGCAGCAAGTCACTCCGAAACCACTCCCTATCCACTATATAGTGCACTATATCGGGTGTCAGCCATTTTGTAGTGCTGTCCGAATTCTGAGTGAACTACTTCATTCCCTACATTCATTCACTACTTTTTACCCACAATGCATTCTGATTTCGAGTGTACAACCGATGTACACTCGCTGAAGCACTATTTCCCACAATCCAATGTGGAGTAGCGACGAGCTGGAAGAGGGAGCGGGAGCGAGCGAATTTGAATGAGAGCGTTTACATCTTTCTTATTTCTGCTTTAACGTTTATTTCATACATTATTTATATTAAAATATATTATGTAGGCAATAATTCATTTTAATATTTTACTAATTTACTGAGGTGGCATCCTTGTTAACTTACAAAAATGATGATAATTTAGTGGATAATTTAATCACCTGTAGGTAGCATATTCATTCTGATGTAAAATTAACGGTCGCCTGAGGACGCTCTACGACCATTATCTTATCTGAGCTCAAAACACTGCTCGGGAGAATTTCAAGAAACTAAAAATAATAAATACATAAAATTATGAACGTGTTAATTTGTGTTTATTTTTGTTCGCAGTATTTTAATAGTATGATTATGAACATAAAAGCATTACAAAACAAATTAATAATATACCATCAATGAAACCACAAAGCTGACGTGGAGGTATGTATAATTACAATAAAGTAATTTTGAGTGTTATTGCTATTAATATTATTTACATGTAATATAAAATTATATAGCCTATGTGACGAATATGTTTTTGCAACAGCTCCAAGTCTCACGCGCAGTGTATACGTCACTGTCTGAATCCGTGCACTTATTTCGTCCACTCCTTTCTGATATAGTCCACTCTACTGCCATACACTATATAGCAGGTGTGTTTGATTAGGGTGAGAGCTAAACTCTGCAGGAAAGTGGATCTCGTGGGCCAGATTTGAGGATCCCTGCTATATAGGGATTAGTGAACGAGTGAACGAGTGAGCAATTTCGGACACAGCTACTGTTAATAAGTGATTCATTGCGATTGAACTGAATCATTCAAACGGTGGATTCATTCAGGAACGAAACACCGTCATGTTGCTCAGAGACGCAAAACAGCATTGTGGCTGTGTTTGGAATAATTTTTTGTTGGCGAAATAGAGCAAAACCAGGCAATATGGTGTCTAAAACGTAGGTCTCTTAATATTAACTTCTTGTTTATTGAACTGTTGCATAAAATCAGTATCACATTTGTAATCATACTGACTTTTGAAGGTGAAAACTGGCACTCTTCGTGTGATATTGACTAACTTTATTTCTGTGGTATTTTAATGCATAACTGTATGGGGAGTGTGTGTGTGTGTGTGTCACAGAGAGAGAATGAGACAATTAACATGAATGGCGCTTAGTCTTTCACAAAACATAGCTAACTTAAGGACATCATAACTAGCCACCATATTGATTTACGGTCTTAAATATGTCCAGTGTTTATCAGGTTGTGTGTCAGTATAATGGTCAGTGGGGAAACACAGTGTTCCATGTGTAGTTACAGTACATGGACTAAACGAAGCCTCGAGGCAAATAATTTGCATCGATGATTTTTTGTATTCGAGTTACTCGAGGATTCGTTTCAGACCTAGTTCAATCCACTTGCCAGTTAATTCAGACTCAAAACCGCAATTTGTCCAATTGATAATATGCTCATTCACCTATAAGCCTTGGAACTTGGAAGGAAGGAAAAAGCCATGAACGCACAAACTTTACAAAAGTGGGATTCGTTCACCACTAAAACCAATAAAAATGAGGCGCTCTGTGAATGGCCCATGAGCCCATGGGTCCTGTGATGCTGAGACTAGCTTATTTTTGTCATTTTACCTACCCTTATGGTGAGCAAGATTGCTGTGAAAATTGTCAGTACAGGCTTGTCTATATATTGATATGACAAATATCAGTGATGTACAAATGTTAAAATCTGTATTATAACAAAATATCTGATTGTTCACCATCCACCTACAAAATACAAGAACGTCTTTAAATTTAAAGAAAGATAAAAATGTTATGCCATTTTCAGTTGCAAGAAATGTTGACATTTTATATATGTACTTGTTTTACCATTTTATTGCCTTTACTTTGAAAAGTGCCTCTGGCTGTATATGTACAAGCATGGAAAAACTTTAACCATCATTTACTTGTGGCTCAGATAAATGTCAGTTTGCATACAGCCTTTGAAGCTTTTTATATTATGTCAGCCAGTATAGGATGTAAATGAGAACATAAAATTTGGTGCAATAAGTTTATCCTTCCTCATGTTTTGCTTTTAATTGTTTTTGCGCACATGCTGCTTTCACTTCAATCTTTCCATTATCAAAGCACTACTTTCTTGTTGCAAATTAAGCTTGAAAGCTTTCTTTGGGTAGACTCAATAAATAGCCCTCAGGTAAGAGAAGGCTGTATATTAATGCTTTCACAAAACTGTGGTGTTTATAGTGTGCTTAAAGTTCAATCTTGACTTGCTCTGTTTTGAAGGCTGCACTGTTAAAGTTAAAATCTTTACTTTTAAAATGTTTCCTCTTCATTAGCTCGGGGCCCATACCCTGCAAAACTTGTCGTGCTGAGGGTATATTTGAAGAGGCAATGTCTATGCTCAATATTGCAGTGGTAAGTGCTATCATTCTTATTTCCTGGTAACTCTTATACATTCTTAGCAAATGTACATGCACTGGTGTAATGTTTAACATTTACAGGAATACAGTTTCAAAAGGTATTCATTAATGAAGAAAATTCCATTGTCTTTGACTCCCCCATAGGCGTTTCCTGATAATGCAGCACGAAGGGAAATTGATAGCTTGCCAGCCAAATGCCAAAATGATGGATGTAGTTGGTCTGGAACACTGAAAGAGTATGAGGTAAGAACATTTTTCACCTGGCTTGTCATATCCGTCTTAAAATGTTTTACATTTCTAAATGCCAACTATTATGATGACATTTTCTTTAAACATTTAAGTCTAACCCAACTGTTAAGCAAATAAGCTGATGAAAAATATACTGTTAGTTTGAAAAAATAACATCCGCCCACGTCTGTGAGTATGAAAGTCAGCACTTAAAGATGGGGGTTGGGCGGAAAGTCCCAAGGCTGCCTGGAAAGTACCCGTGTTACCATGTACAATGTAGATGATAAGCTTTTGAAAATTGCTAGTGTAGTATTTGTCTTTTAAAACTATGTTAAAAGCATAATAACCTTTTACTAGTGGTCGACCGATATATTGGCATTTTTCAAATATCAGCATTGGCCGATAAGTTTTTCTGTTTGGCCAATGCATTTGAGGCGGGACTTTTATTTTGATCTCCCTCTTGTTTGCCGTCGTCGTTAACAGGTCTGTCTAATACGGATAGAAGTCTGTCTAATAATCCGATAGAACTGTTAAACAAAGTAATTAAAATGTATACAAAAAGTATTATAACGATTGCTTTTATGTTATTAGTAATGGAAAGGCAAACATTCTAATACTTGTTACTTGTATAATACTCGTTTGCCATCAGCATTCAGCAAATACGCATTTACATCATTTAAAGGGGTTATATGATGCGATTTCAAGTTTTCCTTTCTCTTTGGAGTGTTACAAGCTGATAGTGCATAGATAAGATCCCTGAAGTTGCAAAGACTAAAGTCTCA
>NW_015544253.1:92914-111714 GCF_001515605.1 Sinocyclocheilus anshuiensis | reverse complement strand
CACTTCTGAATCAGCTACTGTTTTGTTATTAGTTTAAGTATTTGCTATTGACTGTTCAAATGCTGAGTTTTGCGCATGGTGTGTGTGTGTGTGCGAGAGAAAGAGAGAGAGAGCGAGAGAGAGAGCGAGGGAGGGAGAGAGCGAGAGTGTGTGTGTGCGAGAGAAAGAGAGAGAGAGCGAGAGAGGGAGAGCGAGAGAGAGAGCGGGAGAGCGAGAGCGAGAGAGAGCGAGAGAAAGCATGTCAACATATTCTGTTACACCAAATACACAAAATAATGATCTTTAAAAAAGCATCATATGACCCCTTTAAACAAATCTTTGAATGGCTAATGACAATTTAATTTCACAAACCTTGCAAACTTAGTCGAATCCAGTTGTGAGATCTTGTGAAGTGTGCATGTGACCTGCATGATCGCGTGTTCTCTGCGTGACTTTCGGTCCGTGCAAATTGAATGCTTTAAACATTAAATTCGTGATTTCAAATTATGCTGCGCTTTATGTATTTGCCCACTGTCATATTAATGTCATTTTTACTGTGTGCTGTATGTAAAATGAGTGTTACCATGGCTTTATTTGAAAACATATGATTCCCAAATGCACATAAACTTCCCAGAATACTGAGTGCTCTGTTGGTTACAGTTTACTTCCTTTTTAATTATATTTTTATTAAATACTTTGTCATCTAAAGTATAAGTATGTTTATTTTACAAATTAATTTAATCAATTTTCAAATGATTTCATATTTCTTAAATATTAATTAAAATAAATACAATTATATCGGCTTTATATTGGCCATCGGCCACCCTGCTTTCCAAGATATTGACATCGGCTGTCAAAAAATGTCAGCCGATATAATTGGTCGACCACTACCTTTTACCCTTCTGTGTAATGATAATGGAAATAATTTAGTTTATTTTAAAATGTTAAGCTTGGAAGGCTTTTTTGTATTGAAAAAGGGTTTTGTATATTTGGTGAACTGTTTTCAGAATTAAAAAAAATAAAGATTTATTGAGTAGTTTAAGGCATTCAGAGAGCTGATGGTTATATAGTGCTATAAGTGTATGTGATTGTGTAAGATGAGAGTAATGCTTAAAGTTATTTATAATCTGTGAACCTAGATATTTTGATTGCTGACAAAAACTCTTGCCAAGTTTCCATTCTGACTTTCAGTCTTGTTTCTGAAAACCTGAAACCTTTTCAAGTTTAACTTGGTTTTTTACTTCCATTTGGCTGGTAAAAGCATTGGTACGACCCACATTTTTCCCTTGTGTTTAGTGATTAAGTCAGTGTTGAATGTTAAGTCATTAAGTCAGATTGAGTCAGTGTTGATTCATCTGGTGTGAACACATGGTAATTAAAGAAATGAAGCAAGAAATTCCCCTAAAGTCTGACCATGTTCTTAGAATATTTATCTCAGATTGTTTCTTTGATGTATAGATTGATAAACTGGTGTAATGACTGACTTACTTGATTCTGATCTCTTTTTTTTTTTTTTTTTTCTGAGTAACAGATATAACTGCCATTATATTTCCCACACCCTTCCTGTTTAAAGACCAATTCACACTGCACTGACAGATGCAGACAAATTGCAACATACACATTTGTCAGGTTTTGTCTGATCAGTGTGTTACCCCTGTATGTTGGTCGACGCTTATTTTCACTGATTGAATATGTTGAATCGGTGTTTGTCAGGTTTTGGAATGTCTGAGAAGCGATGTATGTACTTGGTCGTCTGTCAGTGTAGTGTGAATTGGCCTTAGCTCTAGCATTACATTTGCACAAAGACACACCAGTGGAAGATGACCTATAAAGATGTAGTGAACTACATAACTGTACATAACTATACGTAAATTGTAAAACTTTATATTGGTTTTTCTGTAATAGCTGCGGCTTTTCTTCTTGTTACTTAAATGTTCATCTAAAACAAATTAATAGAAAATAAAGCATATACACTATGTTATGTATAGCCATACATTAACTTAAATTTGAAAAAGATTAACTAGTACTTAATTTTAATTTTAATTTCTCCTATTCAGTCAGTAATGCGGGTTTGGAACAACATAAATGTGGGTAAACAATTAAAGAATTGTTATTTTTGGATGAATTACCCCTTGTGTTGCAGTTTACCCCAATTCTCCCTACATCTCAGAATTCTGAAAATGCAAATTAGTATAAATTCTTGTGCAGATGCATTTGTTCTGTCTTGTGACTGTCTTGTCCACAAGGTCATTATGTACTTTCAGCCAGTTATGTCTTGTGATCATTTAGTAACTTAAAAACAGGAAATGCATCTCATGGGAATAAAGGGCATGAACAACAGCTAGCTATAAAAAGCTATTCATATTCTCAAGATAATATTGAATGGGGCACAATTTAAGAGTTGACTCATACACAACAATGTGGTACTTTTCCTTTCAACATAGCATTTAAGATAGACATTCTTAACAGATACTTCTTTTCTTCACTAGGGTCAGCATGAAGGTCGTTGTGACTTTGAACGTGTAAAATGTGAAGCATGTCAAGCACTCATCTTGGTCAGTGAGAAAGACCGCCACAATGAGCGGGAATGCGAGGCCAGAACCCTGAACTGCAAATACTGCAAGGTCACATTCAACTTCAAAGAAATTAAGGTAATCCACATCCTAGAAGTGACCTATCTTTAAGTTTACTACTGATTTATTCTGTAGTTTGTGTGCATTTAATGTTTGCTGTGTTAACTAGAGCTGTGGAGTATAACTGTTACTCCACATATTGATGTGAAAATAAAAGAATAAATTCTTGAAAAATGTTCTTAAATAGACCTATCATACATATTAAAGTACTGTTTAATTGTAATTAAAGTACCCCTGTTATTAAAAAACAAAGCACTTCCATCTAATATTTCCATTTCAGTTTTCACAAAAAGAACATGCATAAATGAGAAAATAAAGTACGGGATGGCAATAAGCCATGAAAAAGATCTCAATGCATTATTTGCGCTGTCTGGCACACAGCTGAAGCACCTGCACAAAAAGCCACCTCTCGGCATGCGTTCCCGAATTCAGTTCTCTTTAGCGACGTATTGCACTTGAACGGTCAGACATACAGAAATTATTTAAAAATATCTGTCTGTTGGTGAGTATTCATGTAAACATAGTTGGGGGGGATCTGATGTGTAACATTATATTAGGTCCGTGCATTAGGTCTTAATATAATAAACCTGGTGCTGTCTGTGTCATTAATGTTTACCAAACAACAAAAGAAAAGAGAGAATCACTTGCTGATCTTGACTGAGTAACTTTTGTAGTTTTAATAATAATCAGTTTATTTATAATTGATACACTAAGACTATGTAGTAATTTTTACATTTGAATATTTGGTTTCTGTATTATTTCTTATTTGAATGTTTCTAATTGTGAATGTATCTTTGTTCTTTTTATTAACAAAGATAAAATAACTATATTGTGATTATAATAATAATAATTATTAATGATAAAAGAATCAGAGGAAATGAAAATGCAAATGAAATGTAAATGAAATGCATAGGGGTTGAAGCACAAAGAGTGAGCAAAATAGTTGTTGATATCATATTATCTTTGCTGATTCTCCTTCCTACATTACACTTTTGTGTCACAGGCCCATGACGAAATATGTCAGAAATTCCCCATGCAATGCAAAGACTGTGGTAAAAAGAAAATCCCCAGAGAGAAGGTTGGTCTGCGTTCTCAGCCATTTATTGGTTCTGCTTGAATTACAGTATTTGTCAGTATGAATGTAAACACTCTGTTAAATATATATTAGCCTCTAAAACGTTTTTTTTTTTTAATGATTATTCACACAATGCTTCTAATTATTTGTTGTCATGCTCGTGTGTTGACTTTTTTCTCTGATTTTCCCTTCTCTTTTTTCAGTTTCAAGAGCACATCAAGTCTTGTGCAAAGTCTAAGTCGGCGTGCCAGTTCAGTGAAATTGGCTGCAGGGCAGTGGTGTGTATTTGTTTCTCATAAGTTCAGAATAGAATTGAGGCTGTTCAAGAAATTATTGTTCAAAGGAGATCTACTGCCTTTTTGGAGCATAGAAAAAATGTCAAGCATTTCGGAGTTATTAGTGTTGTAGTGTTGTAGTGTTGGCCATCAGAAAGTATTTTATTTCATTTGTGGTGTTTTGTTACTCTCTGTTAGCTGTTCTGAAATGCTTCATAAGTTTCAAAAGCCTTGAAATAATTTGGTCACAATACTTAGAACTATGGCATCTGTTTGAGTCTTTCAGTTCACGCTTTGCTTTCCCATGCTTTTCTAAAATAGAACCAAACTAATTAAATAGTCTGGATTGTGGGTTAGAAAAGTCCCAAACTCAATGACATTGCTAGGTATTAAATGTATGCAGTACTGTAATTTGTGTACTTGCAAAGGCTGGTGAATCATTTGGGGAAATACTTTACAGATGAAAAAAACTAAGTAAGGTGGGGGCGGGGAGGGTCTGGTGAGGGAGCTTTGACACAATTCGAACACTGCCAGAGATATTAGACTGGACTACACAGCACGGAGTAAATAAATCATCAGAATGTTATGATTGAATTTAGAATTTCAATGGCTCTGAATTGGTCCAGAGTAGACGTCTTACGTCACCGTGTTCTGAACTCAAATGTGCTCATACCAGTAATCTTCATTCTGCATTCACACTGCAGATTACCGGTAATTTACTGGTAATGTTACAACTTCTCATACCGGTAAATTGCCAGAACGAATTTACAGGTATTTTTGAAAAGGTCCATTATCTCTTAATGGTAATTTAGCAGTAATTTACCAGTAAAGACTGTATGTGTGACAGGGGCTAATGTGCTTGTTATTGTTTACTAAAGAACTTGTTAAACATGACCTAATGATTAACATATCATTATTTAATGTAAATTAAAATGCTTCCAAATATCATGAAATGCTCAATTCTTATGATCATGCACTTTTTAAAAATCTACAAATGATTTTAACAGAAATTATACGATTACAAGCTTATTTTTAATGTACTTTTGAATGCTAAGAAATGTCATTCAACTTCAGTTTACATATTACCTAATGCTCTTTTTTTTACATTTATAAATGTTGTGAAAAAATAGCTTAATTAGTAATTTTTAGCACTTCACAAACTATTTGTTTTAATATAATACTTGTTAACTCATAATTAAAGTCTGTAAAGGTCATATATTGGGTCTTCGTTTGTTGTGTAGACTTCTACTATTTACACATCTTTACAAATCATTTATTAATAAATGTTTGCAGTACCCAGTTTGCAGTACCCAGTCTATTTGTAAATGTTTATAAATATTCACTAATCATTCAGTACCTTTATGGCCATTGGACTTTTAGCTGCTGTAACAACATTTGTGTGAAGGGTGGTTATTTAAGTTTAACTAAATGCTTGCTAAAGACATAAAACATATTGTAATTTGAGTGCCTTATGTTTTTTATTGCCTCAACATTTATGTTAGTATTCCTTGAATCATACATTAACAGAAGAAAACAAATCAGAAAATTCTTGTTCATTTATCGAAACAATGTAGTATAAACAGATTGAACCATTTTCCCTTATAGTAATCAAATTGATCCCCATACACTGTTGACCCATAAACCTACCCATACAACCAAACCTGCCCCCAATTCTTACCCGAATCACACCTCAATAGCAGCAACATTAACAAAAGCATTTAATTATTATATAACAACTAAAATCATTTGATTTTCAAGAAGGCATGCTAATAAGCAACTAGTTAATCGTGAGAATTGTGTGCTAATAGTGTCTTGCTTCAATTATGTGTTTAACCCTTTCTTTCTCTTGGTAACCACAGGACATTTTTCAACATAAATTAATAAATAATTTTAATATCAAGGAAATGCTTTTACATAATGTTATGCAGCCCTTTTTAATGTAGTACTAATATAAATATTTTTGCATAGGTTGACAATGGTAAGCAGCAGGAGCATGAGCAGACCAGCATGACGGAACATTTGCATCTCATGCTAGCCGTGCTGTCCTCTGTGCGCCTGCGGGCCGAGGGTGCTGGAGAGTTGCAGGAAGATTCCGGACTGGGATTGTATCGCGGACCTGAAGACGCATCTCCAGTGGGGGCTCATGCTGCTGGCCATAATGCACCAAGAGGAGTCGGTCCTGGTGTACAGCAGAAAGTCACAGCTTTGGAGAACATAGTGTGTGTGTTGAACAGGGAGGTGGAGCGCTCGGCCCTCACCCTGGAGGCACTATCTCGTCAACATCGGTTAGATCAGGAAAAGATAGAGAACTTGTCAAACAAGGTACTATGCACACTTTGCAGAAAATTATACACTTAAATAGTTCAGATAAAACGCTCGCTAAATTGGATTTATAGGATTTTTTTTTCTTTCGGACCGCAGAGATGGTTTTGATGCTCTGCTATGTGTCAGAGCATGATGCGAGGCTCTCACCTAGCAGGTAACACATTATGACGTATTGACCGATCTTGTTTTAGGATATGCTGGTGTAACATTTTACTTCAGGGGATAGTTTACACAAATTTGTCTGTCATCTTTTACTCTCCCCAATGTAGTACCAAACAATGTATGCTTTTTTTTTCTTCCATGGAACACAAAATAAGAAATTCTGGAGAACTTTCAGTATAATAAAATGAAGGGGGGCAGATCTCCAAAAATAACAAAAAGCAATATACAGTGCTAAGTGGTCTATACGACTTCTGAAACTATGATACGAGTAACTGACTGAAATTTAAATCATTCACTGAAAATCTTTTTAAATGCCTTGTTTTTTAAAATAAATCTTGAATATTCAAACATCCCTTTTAGATAAATGTGCAACAGATGTACCTAAAAGGTGCATATTGGTGCCTTACATTAGTAATATGTATCCTTAAGGTACTACTATGAAACTTTTACAGGTAAAAAGCTACAAAATTGTTGCTTTAAGCGCACACTATACCCCTAATGGTATTTTTCCCTTAAGCGTTGGTGCGGTACATTCGGGCAGGACACAGCTCTGCATGTTCCATGGAAAGAACTAAGTCATACAGGTTTGGAACAGCATGGGGGTGTGTAAATGACGACGTTTTACGATATACATTTTCATTTTTGGGTAAACCATCCTTCTGATTTAATAGCTTTGAAAGTCAGTTTGTATTTTTTTAAAAAGCTACTATAAAACAGTTGTTAGCAAGATTTGCTTTGATTTGTGAAACACGAGCGCGTGTTTTTCCTCCTCCAGCAGAAGAGCCTTCGCTGTCTCTGCCATGAGTCTTCATTCACATGGGATATAAAGTGGAGACCATTCAAGACTTTCTAATAACTGATAAGTTGATTATTGAGTTAAAAGAGTAGTTTAACCAAAAATTAAGATGAAATGATGACAGAAATTGCCCTTTTAAAGGTAAAGTTCAACCAACAATGAAAATTTGCTGAAAACATACTCACCCTTAGGCCATCCAAGTTGTAGATGAGTTTGTTGCTTCGTCGGAACAGATTTTGCGAAATTTAGCTTTACATCACTTGTTCACCAGTGAGTGGATCCTTTGCAGTGAATGGGTGTTGTCAGAATAAGAGTCCAAATGACCTCAAGTAATCCAGTCAATCAGTTATTGTCCTACGTATACCACCAAATGTAATGTGAAAGGCTGCTTGTTTGTAAGAAACAAATCTGTAAGTGTAAGAAACAAATTCCCTGTTGTCCTCTCACATCAAAATCCACAGACATACTTATTTTGAGCTTTTTTGTGCTTATAAATTTCCTGATTTAGAAGAGATGACTTGTTCACAAAAATATGGATAGAATATTCTCGTATTTTAGCCGGAAGCAATGGTTTAAAGTTAAAAACACCTTGGTAATGAATTTGTTTATTACAAATACACAGCTTTTCATTCCACAAGATGTTAATTGATGGACTGGAGTCGTGTGGATTACTTATAGATTATTATATGGTGTATGGTAATTATCATAGAACCATAGACACCACTGAACCAAAGATAATTTGTCGATACCAGTGTCGCAAACTTTCTTAAATCAATGGCTGTGTTTAAACAGGCACAAAAAATCCGATCTTTCGCTCACATCTGACACAGATCGGAATTTGTTGCACACGTGTAAACACAAAAACCCGCACAAGATCTGATTTTTTTTGCATCCGATCTGAGCCACTTCCAAATGTGGATTTTAATCGGATACACATCTGATATCTGGACATCCGACCTACGTCTAAACACACATATCCGATTCTCCACAGAACTCCCAATGCGAGGGCGACACGTTTGCTCATAAAGATTTTTAATGGCGTTTTAATGCCGGCGTGCTGTATGCGCTCACATTTTATTGAGATGGAAACTTTTTATAGGTAAGAAATTGCACATTCAGGAGCTGGTTTTCAACCCCCGCCCCGTGAATTTTGAAAATACAACAGCTAAAAGCTACATATATTTCTCAGCAATGAGGTGATAACTTGGCAGTTTTTGTAATTAAACCAACAAGCTTGTTTGCAATGCTTCACAATCGCTCGCTTGCACGTGTGCATGCGTTCGTTCGTTCGTTCTCTCTCTCTCTCTCTCTCTCTCACTCTCCTTCGAATTAATTTCAATAAATATCATCTTTATTTCACTAAAGAATTCTACCTCTAACGAGCTGTAGATAAAATAGTCTAACAAATTAAAATTACCGTTATTTTCCAGTCTTTATCCGTTCAGTCAGATTTTGTGCTGCAAAACATCCATGACAGCCTTGTCCATGCTGGCAAATAATAATGACAATTCGACGTGAATTATATAAATAATTTTAACGGCCATTTAAAACCCGAGGGTCTACCATGTGCATAGTAAAGCGATCACTGCAGACAATCCTTTTGGGTGGGAATTAATGTAAACACCGATATCGGATACCAGTCGTGTCTAAAGTGAATGTAAACAGACGTGCCAAAAAATCGGATATGGTCAAAAGATCGGATCTGTGCATTAAGACTTGCAGTGTAAACGCAGCCTAAGACACACAGAATAAAGGATTGTGTATTTATATTCTTTAATTGTTAGTATCTAATTACATTATTACAACAATGTTGTAGTAATCTAATTACATTATTACAACAAACAGCTGTTTGGCAGTTTCTTAACCATGTTTCTCGTTTGTGTTTGGTGACTCTTAAAGGTACGACAGCTAGAACAGACTTTAACGATGCGAGATCTTCAGTTAGCAGAATCAGAGCAGTCCTTGCGGGAGCTGCAGTTTTGTACATACGATGGAGTTTTCATTTGGAAAATTGCAGACTTCTCTCGTCGCAGACAAGACGCAGTGGGGGGCCGGGCACCTGCCATGTTCTCACCTGGTAAGGCTAAGATCAAATTAAAGGACTGTTGCAGGTTCAATACAAGGTTAAGCTTGATTGACAGCATCTCCTGCATTTAGTCGAGTCTGTTTATTATTGGTATTTTAATATTTCTATGTTATTGTAAATATTTATTTATTTTTATGACCAAGGGGGATTATATGAAAATAATCGATATAATAATATAATTGAATATTATTTTCAACACTGTTATCACATGCTGATGATTGAACTTAACTTGTGTCCTGAGAATGTTCTAGGGTCAATACAAAATACTTTGCATTTTGTAAATTGAAAGTACAACTTGTCGGGTTTCATTCTGAGGGCCTTGACCCTTTGTGGTACAATGCCCTGACTTGGACATTTTTCAAGCTTATGTGAAGGCTGTTTATGTACTAGACCAGTGGTTCTCAAACCTGTCCTGGAGTACCCCAGCCCTGCACATTTTGTATGTCTCCCTCATCTATCACACCTGATTAAACTCATCAGCTCATTAGTGGAGACTGCATGACCTGAAGTGGGTGTGCCAGATATAGGGAGACATACAAAATGTGCAGTGCTGGGGGTACTTCATGGAGAGGTTTGAGAACCACTGTACTAGACTAGTCATGGTCCTTTTATGACATTTGTATCTTCCCTCTATTTCCAGAACTGCTCACTTTCACTTTTGTAGTGTCATTCAAGAGCCCTGTGGTCTCTCTAGACAATCTAACATTTACTGAAAAACGTAGACATTCTGCTTACTATCATCTGAAAAAGTTGGGGGATTTTTTTGTTGTTGTAAGAAATACAAAATTACAACATTTATAATGTTGCGCGCAGTTTAAAATGTTGAAAAAGATGCATCAGAGTTTCCACAATAATATTAAGCAGCACAGCACTATTTCAACATTGCTAATAATATGATTTGTTACTTGAGCCTCGCATCAGCATATTAGAATAATTTCTGAAGGGTCTTGTGACACTGAAGACTGGAGAAATGGCTGCTGAAAATTCAGCTTTGCCATCAAAAATAAATTACATTTTAATATATCAAAATAAAAACAGCTATTTTAAGTTGTAGTAATATTTTGCAATATTATTGTTTCAAGTAGATTTTTGAGAATATTACCCACCTCAAACTTTTCAACGTGTGTGTGTGTATAAACACACGCACACTTGATAACTTGATATAAGTGACATAATTATACCAATTAAATCATTTCAATTATATCAATTAATTTAAATTAATCTTGGTATAATTTATATAATTGTTTTTATTATATCATTATATTTTATATAATAAAATCTCAATGTTATTTGTCTTTTGTCAAAGTAAAGTTCAGTTCAATCTGTTAATTAAAACTAATTAACAATCTGAGAAGCAGTTTTAAATATTTGAGAGGCTTTGAGTTGTTGGGAATGATTTCTTCACATTCAGTGTTCAAAGCTGATTTTAGTAGCATATTAGCATTTTAGTCACCTTTAGTAATATTTTTTCCCTGAAAAAAAATGTTTGACCCTGCTTTTACCATTTTTCTTCTTTTTTCTAGCGTTCTACTCCAGTAAATATGGGTATAAGATGTGTCTGAGACTCTACCTGAACGGTGACGGCACAGGCCGGGGCACTCATCTTTCTCTATTCTTTGTGGTCATGAGGGGCAAATATGATGCATTGCTGAAGTGGCCCTTTAGCCAGAAGGTAAATGATCTGATACTATTTTACTTTCTCTTTTGGGCTTTTACTTACTCTTTCCTTTTCGTCTTTTATTTAGTGATGTGATACTGACTAAAGCATCACAGTACCACTTGTGTTGTTTTGATGCAGAGTTGCAGACTTTTATAGCAGGGACTGAATGTTGTGCTACCTCTGGCAGCGTCCGGACTGGTCTTACGGTGACTGTGAGGAATTCCCCTCCGAGGAACCAATCTCCGAGGGCTCCTCCTTCCGCCGGCACTTCGCAGCCAGTGGAGCCGCCGAGAGAACAGGCTGGACTCTCCCGGGGGGCACCACTTGTATCTTTCGGCCCTCCCCTGACGATCAGATGTCGATTGCTGTCAGACCATCAGACTCAGCTATGCGATTCATTTCGCCCAGCGCCCTCCCAAGTTTAGGGGCGTCCACTTTACTTCGGTGAAGGCAGCAGATGCCCCTGTCTTGTGTGTAGAGATCGCAGTCTTACTGGCGAAGGATGTGATAGAGCTGGTCCCTCCAGCCGATATGAGGATGGGGTTTTTCAGCCCTTACTTCATTGTGCCCAAAAAAGGCAGTGGGCTGAGACCAATCTTGGATCTGCGCATCTTGAACCGGGCCCTTCACAAGCTCCCGTTCAAGATGCTCACGCAGAAGTGCATCTTCAGGTGCATCCGTCCCCAAGATTGGTTTGCAGTGATCGACCTGAAGGACGCGTACTTCCATGTGTCGATCCTTCTGCGCCACAGGCGCCACAGAAAAGTAACACGTTCGCTAGATTCTATAGCCTTCGTGTGGAGCCGGTATCCTCCTGTGTTCTCACCTCAAACGGGTAGAAGCACTGAGAGGCCCCGGCTTTGGGTCGGCTTGCTAAAACCACTCCAGAGAGTCCATATTGTAGACCCTGTCGAGCTCCTCCATCCCCTCGACAGCCAGACGTGGCAGAGCATCCGGCGCCAGGCCCTCACTCGATGAATCCGTGAGACGAGCTCACTCAACTAGAAGTGTTGCATCCTCCTGGGCGCTGGCTCGTGGCGCCTCGCTGGCGGATATCTGTAGATCTGCGGGCTGGGCGACCCCTAACACGTTCGCTAGATTCTATAGCCATCGTGTGGAGCCGGTATCCTCCTGTGTTCTCACCTCAAACGGGTAGAAGCACTGAGAGGCCCCGGCTTTGGGTCGGCTTGCTAAAACCACTCCAGAGAGTCCATATTGTAGACCCTGTCGAGCTCCTCCATCCCCTCGACAGCCAGACGTGGCAGAGTACAGCAACCGTGGCGATGGGACGGGACGTGACGTCTCCGTTCCCTCCTTCAGGGAACGAGGGTTACCATTACGTAACATAACGAGACGTTACCATTTTAGGGTGATGTTGCTACAGGGTAGGCCTACACTTAAGCAGAAATATTATTTACACTACATGTAATTTTAACTACATGTACTTGCTGTAGGGTTTGGTTTATTGTTAGTTACTTGTAATTGTGCTTAATTTACAATTATTTTTATAGCAAGTATGCGAAGTGTCTAACTACATCATCTTTTAGGTAGGGCTGGGACAATAAATCAATGCATCGCGATTCGTGGATTCGATTCGGAGATTTTGGAATATGTAGAGACCTAAGTGGATCCCATATGTGTAAAGTCCACGGTGTAGCCTCAGAGCCCGTGTTTCCCCGGCAGACTTCCTTTTATTTTCCAAGAGGGTTACAATCACCTCTAATCTTCCATATGCGCTTAAACAGTTGTTCATATGTGTACGTATGGGACTTCCACAACGTCCCTGTTCCCAGTAGTACGGGTACATTTTCCCAGTGTTATCCAGTCTTATTGTTAGTTACTTGTAATTGTGCTTAATTTACAATTATTTTTATAGCAAGTATGCGAAGTGTCTAACTACATCATCTTTTAGGTAGGGCTGGGACAATAAATCAATGCATCGCGATTCGTGGATTCGATTCGGAGATTTTGGAATGCATCGTGATTCTCTCTCGAATCGATTCTGAGCTTAGTTTTTAAAAGGAGATGGCACTCTAGGCTAGTTTTTAACCACTCACGAAGAAGAGTGCTTGTGCGTTCGGCTGAGTAATGTAAGTGGTTAAATGTACTTGCACATTGGCTTTTATGCTTTTATGATGTGAGATTAATGTAAACAGCCCACTGTGTGAACATCCTTGTAATTCGCTTCAACCTTTTCGAACTTTATGAATGATTATTGTAGGTGCAAGTGGTGCGTGTGTAAGGAACTGGAAGCAAGCAGAATACGGCTATTTCTAAAGCACGCAGTGCCATCTGCTGTTAAAAACTAAGCTCAGAATCGATTCAAGAGTTGTTCATATGTGTTCGTATGGGACTTCCACAACGTCCCTGTTCCCAGTAGTACGGGTACATTTTCCCAGTGTTATCCAGTCTTACTGAGTGGGTAGTGCCATAGCAGCAGTAGCTGGTCTTTTTGTGGTAAGCCCTGGCCTGCGCCAAAAAGTAGGTGCGCAGGAGGTTTCCACAGGACACTGGAAGGGGCAGTAGCTATGGCCATGTACTTGCTGTAGGGTTTGGTTTATTGTTAGTTACTTGTAATTGTGCTTAATTTACAATTATTTTTATAGCAAGTATGCGAAGTGTCTAACTACATCATCTTTTAGGTAGGGCTGGGACAATAAATCAATGCATCGCGATTCGTGGATTCGATTCGGAGATTTTGGAATGCATCGTGATTCTCTCTCGAATCGATTCTGAGCTTAGTTTTTAAAAGGAGATGGCACTCTAGGCTAGTTTTTAACCACTCACGAAGAAGAGTGCTTGTGCGTTCGGCTGAGTAATGTAAGTGGTTAAATGTACTTGCACATTGGCTTTTATGCTTTTATGATGTGAGATTAATGTAAACAGCCCACTGTGTGAACATCCTTGTAATTCGCTTCAACCTTTTCGAACTTTATGAATGATTATTGTAGGTGCAAGTGGTGCGTGTGTAAGGAACTGGAAGCAAGCAGAATACGGCTATTTCTAAAGCACGCAGTGCCATCTGCTGTTAAAAACTAAGCTCAGAATCGATTCAAGAGAGAATCGCGATGCCTTCAGAAAATCTCAGAATCAATGCAGAATCATTTCTCGATTTGCGATGCATCGATTTATCGATTTCGCAGCCCTACTTTTAGGCCTGTTTCACACCACATGCATAAGCGGAGCATAAGCAGCGCATATTTTTTCTGCACCTATTTTAACAGGTTAGAGCATTTACACCGCATGCAAAGCCGGCGTAGCAGGAGCAAAGCAGAAGTGGCAGTGCTGTGATCGTCTTTGCTGCACCACTCACACTGAATTAAAGCCACAGTGCATTGTTCTTGGTTAAAATAGACCTCAGTTGCCATGAAAACTAACAAATTCACCATAAAATCAAATAAGTGAGGTGTTCCGTGTTTCTCAATCACCATATGACATTCAGCGCTGTGAATAAAAAACAAAAAACAAAATTAAAATGCATGAAAACTCATCATTGGCAGGAGTTTTTGACCAAACTTCAATGGCCTGTTTTAAAGGATTAAAACTTTTATAACGTAAAGATGACTTTTCTCATGTAAACTACATATACACAGCATGTTATATGCATATGTGTGCGGGACAGTAGGAAGGGAACACGTTCGCATCACAGCAAAATATGCTGCCCATCAATAAAAGCACGTGGTCAGAGGAGAACACCTGAAAAACCCAATGGAAGATACTCCTCTGTATTTGCAGTACACTGCAGTTCAGCTGTCAGTGTGAATGCGTGCTGCTCCTGCTCTGCATGCAAACTGCTCCTGTGCTGCCTTCACTCTGCTTACTGCTTACGCAATCCAGTGTGAAACAGGCTTTCAGAACATGAGCTTGGCATCACATGGATTGTAATTCCTGGCACTCTCCTGTTCTTTCCTTCCAGGTGACATTGATGTTGTTGGACCAGAACAACAGAGAGCACATCATTGATGCTTTTAGGCCTGACGTGAGCTCCACATCCTTCCAGAGACCCATCAGTGAGATGAACATAGCCAGTGGTTGTCCTCTATTCTGCCCTCTAGCCAAGCTGGCAGGCAAAAGCTCATATCTGAGAGATGACACCATATTTATTAAAGCCATAGTCGACCTCACCGGCTTATAAAGCACTGGAATTACTCATAATAATAATAATTGATGATATTATTATTATTATTATTATTATTATTATATCTCCGCTGCGGAAGCCAAACAATTTAAATATGATATAATATAAATAATAATATAAATGATAATAACATTATATTTATATATTGATTTATTTGGAGACATATAAATTAAATTATAGCAATATTATTATGTGCATGTGTGGAGTGGCTGTGCTCAAACAGACTTCCACACTCAATATAACTCAATATTTAAAACACAATATTTATTATAATACATATTTATATAATACACATTAGTACACATTATATTTTAATATTTTAACTATACCTTCTTTTAGTATTGTATGCAATACAGAAATATGACTTATATGTTCCGTGACATTAAGGTTTGGTTATTTTATGGATATACTGTACTTGTAGCAGTTTTTTTCATGTTGTTAAATATGGGATGTCATCAGGATGCTAAATGCATCTTTAAACACATGTTTAGGGGCTTGAACACTTTTGCTGGAAGTATAGTGTAAGTATATAAATAGCTACATGTAAGTCACCAGTCTGCTTTTATTTTACTAACTTCACTAGCTTAATAATAGAGAACCTGTGAAACCTATTCGAGAAGCTGTGTGAATCATTCAGCTTATAGAAATGAATCATTGTGTTGTTTGTTCTTTTAAAGAAGCTCTTGGATACAGCATGTGCATGAGGCTGCAATATTTTCAATCTCACTTAGAAAAAGTCAGAAACCTTAGCAGGACTGAAAATACATCTTGACTACCCAGTGCATAGATTCACTGTATTACTGGCCCATTTGTAAACATCATCTGATCTTGGGTCCGGCTCTTTTTGTTTGGGCTTGAGCATTAAATGGCTTCATATTATAAGAGATGTAGATGTTTAATCCGCTTCAAACCCTTATAAAAGGTACCGGCATTTTTTCTGTAACATCATTATACACTAGGTTAGCATGTTTTCTGAGTCAAAGGATGAATTAGATGCAGTATAAATCCTGCTGCTGGTAGATAACACTCCAAGTACTTGTTACTTGGAATATTAGAAACATGGTTGTTTTGGTGGAAAGAGGAAAAAGAGAAAAGCGAGAGAGAAAAAAATAATCAAAAATCTGATAAATGTTACACTTTTTAAAATTAAATTCTTTACCATTTAGCTGTCATTTACTGATTTGTATTTTATCTATCAATTATATAGCAGATCATTCAAGTGGTGAGTATTTTTAGTATTTGTTTAGATATTAATATACACTTTATTTTATTAGCATGAATTTACAGTACTAGAGAGCTATAATACAATGTGTGGCAAAGTTGCTTGTTTCTTTTCCTGTCATATGAGCAGTGCATCGGGTTCAGTATCTAATAATTCTTATATATGCAATGCTGTATGATTTGTTTGAAATGCTGTATATCCATTTGTAACATCAATAAACAGCTTATGTGTTCTCTAAAGAGTTATGAATATTTAATCCAGTCCTAGTCTTGAGTAAAAATACAAACGTGGGATATAGAAACACTACGAAATTCACACTGCATCTGGTGGTAAAAGAGAAATTGTTTAATGGGCCAAACAAATTTTACACATTCCACAGTACAAAATCTACTGATGTCAAATAGCCAAAGGGCAGATGAGAAAATCAGATGCACAAGCTCAAACAAATGTCACACGGAATCAGGTCTGTTAAAAATAAAACAACTGATGTTATCACAACTACAGAGACAAATGCTCCAAACTACATTATTACAAGGAGATCAAATTGAAATCACTTGATGTGCATAAAATCTTAAGGAACCAAAATGAAATTAAAGTCATATACATGAGTAACATCACAGCTGAGCTTCACATATGTAGACCATGTATGTGAGGCATGGGGGAGCATTTTTTAGTTACTTTTTTATGACATCTGAGATAACAAAAATGAGCACTTTTGCTGAATATTTAATGCTGGTAAACAGAGTGAGCTCATGACACGGAAAGGTGAAGTGCTGGAGGTGAGGTAACCATGCTTATGATGCTGCATAGTATCTCAGTGCTAAGAAGTCACAAAGCTCACCTACACAAACGTAATGGTCGGTGTTTGAGCTATTTTTCTTAAGCTTTTTGGTAGTTTTAATGGTCCAACCTAAACAAATTCTCTTGAAACATGTCATACTAGATAAATCTAAAATAAATACGCCACCATAACAGAGGTGCAGCACTGGTGCATTATTAAAACCAAATGATTTTATAAACTAAAAGTTCAACAAGAAGGCTTTGAATTTCTTTGGAATTTTTACATTTTCAATATAGTATGATCGTTAAAACCTGCATGACACAATCCATATGGACAATGGATACAACTGATTTCAATAAAGGCTATATGGAGTAGCTCAGGAGTAAACATCTGCATTGCCATTCTGTAATGAAGTTAAATCAAACTTCTCCTCTACATAACACCGGAACAGAGATGAAACACCAGTGACACATAATTGTGTTGTAAAATTGTAGCAGAACGCAGCTTTTTCTCTGTTAGGATTTAAATACTTTGACCATGTCCTTGTTCTGATCATCAGGTTGCTTGTATAACATCTAATAAAAAAGGTGCCAACAAAATACTTACATAAATTACAAACGTGCAGATGTGCTTCATTCATTATGACAGGGTTAAATGGGCTTTCAAATTACACACGTAATTTATATATATATGAATGCGACCTTAATATCCTTGGTTCTTTGCTCTTGAAGTCACACGTCCTCTTAATGTCCGTCTCCTACGTTTTCATGTACATCAGCGATCTTTCACCAGTATAGAGTTCCAAAGAGCCCATTTTCTTTTGTTGCTTCTCATCTTCCGGTTATCTGTTGGTCACGGCACATCCTGCAAAAGGGCCTCACAAGAATGCACGTATCCTTGTTCTTCTCATAGAGACCACTGTGGAATCCTCAGTTTCTTGACCTCACATGTCCCTCTGCGCATGGAGTGTCCTTCTGTGGTGTTTTCCTCTTGCGTTACGCCCGCCAGGGTCCAGGTCAGGGTTTACCATTCAGATTAGCACTTCTGCGGCCAAGCAGGAGAGTAGTTTGCGAGCCCGAGGGGGGTGCTGGGGTGCCTCGGCGAGGCGCACCATGCGTGGCGAGCGCCACACTTTAATGGTGGAGTCGTCGCTGGCAGACAGCAGCAGCTCCTGGTCTGCTGGGCTGAAGGCCACAGAGTTGACCACGTCATCGTGTTTTAGGCGAGCCAGGCAGATGTTGTAGTGCCGGTCCCAGATGTAACCGTGCTTGTCCTCTGCACCGCTACACAGACAATTACATAAATTAGACAATTAACACTTCTTGGGCAGTTATTATGACTCAATAGTTTTGATATTTTGTTGGTCAAGCATTTAATGATGGTTCAGATGAGTACAAAAAATAATTTAGTAGTATTAGTCTGTGTGAGGCAAGGCAATTTACATTTGACCCAATATTATTTTGTTCACGATATAAAAATAATCAATATTGTGAATGCTGCCATGATTTTAAAATGCATGATAACTCGTAAGTATGAGAGAGATATTTGGATAGCATCTGTGACAAAAACGTGGACGAAATTGGGAAGCTCAAATTAATTTCTGTGGATCACTTAAATTATCCATTTAAATTAAAGGGGTCATATGATGCTGCTAAAAAGAACATTATT
>NW_015544253.1:83925-92780 GCF_001515605.1 Sinocyclocheilus anshuiensis | reverse complement strand
GAATACCTCAAGCGTGAGACGGAAATGTTACGCCCCTCACCATACTGTTGATGCCGTGTCCGGCCGGAGCGACGAGACAAAAACATTAAAACCCATTACAAACGAGGCATTTGTTGCATCCAGTGGGGACATAATCACTGATTATAATGACTTATACTGTCTTTTTATGGTCGAGAACGGCGCGCCCGGGGAATTCGACGAAGGAGCGGCAACCACATGTGACGACCCCGGGCTGGACTCCGCTTCGGCCACGGTGAAAGCCGATCCGGCAATCCACAGCACTAAGTTGATGTATTCCCTCAGCGACCAGCACAGATCAGCTCTAGGCATGACGAAGCGGATATCGTCCTCTTTTGGAAGACCAAACAAAGTAGTTTTGCTTTCACAACGAAGCACACAGCGTCTTCACGACATGGCGGCAGCGGCAACAATACTACAGTGAGAATAAAAGTTACGCCTTCTTTCTTTGGGTGAACATTTGGGCGGCGTTATGCAAATCTTCCCACATAGTGAGGTAGATATGTGGGGGCGTGTTAGAATGAGCCGTTTTAGGTAGGCGTGGTTAACTCTTAACTTTTATAAAGAATATCTCTTTGGATTTGAGACTTTAGTCTTTGCAACTTTACAGATCTTCTTTATGCACCAAGAGCTTGTAACACTCCAAAGAGAAAGGAAAAATTGAAATCGCATCATATGACCCCTTTAATAAGTTCAATGAACAGTTATCTAGTGTCAAATATTGCGATTTATTCTTAAAGACGAGAGATAAATTAAAACATGTTTGACACCCTCTGGCTTGATGGAATTGTCATTTTAAGCCAAAAAAAATAAATCAGTCTGTGCCAGTCATACGCCACACAATGTTCTGTGAAATCTGTCATTAGTGTATTCCAGCCTTAAATAGATTTTAAAATGATTATCCTACTTATATGAAGTAAATTAAAATGTTTTTGAGAATCATTTACACCAAAAATTCTCTTCTTGCAAAATGAAAAAGGACGAAAATAAAAATACTACTCTTTAAAGCCATTTCAAAGCCAATGCCTAAATAGAGATACATATATCATCAAAAGATCTGAAAAATATCAGACATATCACCTAGCTGTATTATTGTGTTGTCCTGAGTTTATAAGTTCTTGCTGATATTCTGGTGCAGAATTTCAGCTCGTCCAGTCATTTCTATTGGCTTAAATAACACTATTGAGCCATATTTTACTGGTACCTATCACTACCACATCTAGCACTGTTGATATGACTGAAAAAAAAAAAAGAAATTCCCTTTTATATATGCATTCATCATGTCAAAACCTGAATGTAATTACAAGCTTACAATGACCTTAAAAGCTTAATTAGTCATGCAAACATTCCTGTTATTAAGCACTCAAATGCTTTGACAAATTTAATCCACTCAATGGGATTCCCACAACATAAAAAAGCCTGCTTTTCAAAAACATTTTCCTGATGCTGCACCCATGCCGTTTGCTTGTCAGTATAAAGTTCAAGACCAGTGTTGTATCAGCCAGTGAAAGAATTTACTTAAGAAAGAAGAAATTACTTCTAGTGCATCTTTACTCTGGTTAATAGCATGTACTATATTCCAAACGTCTGTTATTTGGAGCACTATTTAACAGGCCAAAAAATCAGTTCACTACTGCGAATAAAATGTGCACAGGTGGCTGGGCTGTAAATTACCTGGCGACAAAGTCTCGGCTGACGTCAAGGAAGATAAAGAAGCACTCATCGTTGGGTGTGAAGGCCCGGTGGGCTCGAAGGCTGCGGCGTTCCTCTTTAAGACTCTTCAGATCAATCACATGCAGGTCTATCTCCTCTGCGATGGGTGGAGGGGACATGGGGTCAGAGATCACACAGCCTGCTGGCCACGCTCGACTGTTTACGTACAAGTACCTGTGAACAGACAAACACGGTTGCCATTTTCCAAGATAATGCTTTGATTTCAGCAGGGTTTTCAGGAGTTGTTGTCCATGATTTCCATGACCTTTTAGGCATTTTATTTAAAACATTGTAGCGACTGATTAAGTAGAAATGAATAGACTGCAATGATTACACTTTATAAGTATCTATAAAGGTGCTGCATGTCCTTTTTTGACTCTACTTAAGAATAATATACCATAACATATTTCCAGGGATTTAGGAAACACTGCTGAGTCTGAGGAAGCGGGGGCAGGAGAAACAACACTCTCCAATATGTTGAATTTGGACTGCAGTACCCATTTTAATGGCTAGCTGTCAATATTACTTACTGCTCACAAAGTGATTCTCTTTTTAGAATTTGAAAGGCTGTATGAACTCGCTGAGTAAACTGCATTAGTCCAAAGTTAGTCCTCTACCGCTGAACAACACACACCTATGGTCAGGTGACAGACCCATGCCAATGATGTGGCCGTGTATGTCAATCACATGATCCAGTGAGTCGAAGAATTCATCCGTACTGCGCTCCTCTCCCAACACAGGACCACATGTCGTCATTTGATCAGGCATTATCCGCTTGATGCCTGAAACAAACAAACACAGCAATTCAGAAATCCGGGCATTTATGGAATTAGCAGGTGAAGTAATCATTCATACAGTGTCCCATTAGAGACATAAGCACATGCTCACCTATTTGGTGAGGCGAGTAGGTAAGGCTACCGGTGGTGAAGAGGAGGTAGGTCTTGTCTTCTCCTTCTCCAGGAGCTGAGGGAGACACCAGGTTTGGATCAGGAGCTTTGGTGCGTCTGCTGCCCATCAACCTGGCCACCTTCGTCTCCAACTCTCGTTCATGAGCAGCTATGCTCTGACGACCCTAATGGCTGCAAATACAGAAACTGCACATATAACTGACAACATACAATAACAGCTGAAGAGATGTTTTTAAAACATGGCTTATTGAAAGTCGTGTTTAATCTGTTGCTATAATATTGATTGCTGTATATTTCATTTCCGCTGCATTTGTGGCAGTTGTTTCAGAAGTTGAGCAAGTTATTACATTTTTATTAAAAACAATTTTGGTCACACTTTAGTTTGGGGATCAATTCTTACTATTAACTATACCTTTTGCCTCATTAAACTCCTAATTTGCTGCTTATTAATAGTTACTTGTAGTAGTAACTAGTAAAGTAGTTATTCTTTAGATATGAGGTAGGATTAAGGGATCTAAAATATGGTCATGCAAAATGAGGCATTAATATGTGATTTATAAGTACTAATAAACAACCAATATGCATGCTAATAAGCAACTAGTTAATAGAGAGAATTGGTCCCTAAACTATAAAGTGTTTCCACAATTAACATGCACAGATGAACTGCTCAGGGAACATTTATGTAAATTATGTCAATTCAGATTTCATGTTTTATAAATGCTGATAAAATGATCTTTTTCACTGATAAATATTTGAATATTTGCAGTCATCGATTGATGCACATCCAAAATTACTATGCACAATACTTAATGATTTTAACTTGCACTATATCCAATCCAATGCTTTTGTTGCGGAAGAACATTTTCAAAAATGGAAAACAAATTAAACAAAACATTTCCCATTTTCCCAGAAGATCAATGTATTCTATATCTTGTAATCAAGGGAAAAACGTCTTTACAACTGAAATGGAATTCCTAATCATATATATATATATGTATATATATAAAAGAAAAATCTTGAGTGGCTTAAAATGTAGGTGCAGTGATCCCTATGGTTATTACATGTATAACATGCTGAATCCCGGGCGGGTTAAATGAGGGCGGATGTGCTGACACTCTTTTTTCTCCTCGCTTCTCACCCCCCTCATCTTCATCCTCCTCCTCTTCACTGTCTGTGTTTCCCAGATCAAAGAAGAGAGGCTGGTGATGCTGTGTCCGCTGAGCTTGAGCCTTTGACTGAGCTTCATAGTCCAGAAGGAGGTCAGGAGAGTCGTGTCGACGGCAGTGGGCCACCATCACTGTGCGGATAGTGCTGGCGTTGATGTTCTGGATCTTAAACAGACGCTTCACCACATTCACATTTTCTGACTCGATGTCCTAAACATGGAGAGGAGTAACACCGAGTGAGTAGTTATTATCTAATAGCTACATAAATCCATACCCATTAGATGTTTAGCTAGTTTTTTTGTGTGTTATTGGCATAATTTAATTTGGCTACAGATTCTTATAATTAATTAACCAAAATGAAATATTTTTTGTGACAAAGTCTATGGAATGAACAGAAAACATTGTTTTATCACTGGGTAAAACATTGTTTAATGAAATTAAAAACATATTTCATGGCCAGTAGGAAATTTTTTTTTTCAATTCATCAACTACATTATGCACATCACTTTAAGACCTTAGAGAAATTAACACATCTGGACCTGGAAAGCTTTGTTGAGCCAGAGCACAGAGCAGGAGGTCATGTTGCCAATCCAGTGCAGGTTACCAGAGATTAGGTGAGTCTCATTCAGCCAGCAGCCGAACACATCATATGGCTTATTTCTCACACGGGACAGCAGAGTGTAGTTCTCTACGGATCCAAAACAACAACATCAATCAGAAATCTATTTACAGTGGGTGTGTGCAGTTGGTGTTTGTAACAGCTGTCTCTACCCAAACTGATGACTGCAATCTCTCCAGAAGAGGAGTGATGTGGGCCCAGGTATACCCCTGACACCAGCAGCAGTGTGTCATCGGCGTTAAACTGGGAGAACTGAGTGTAGCCCCAGTTAAACTGCCGCATGCTGGAGCTGTGAACCAAAGAGATGGTGCCATCTGATCGTTCCGTGTCCCAAACCTGTAAAAGCACATTGTGTGAATTTTTATTATTCAGTGAATTCAGTGAATAACAAATAACATTATTTTGATATTTATCATCAAAATGATATCATCATATATTTGTATATTTATTTATCATCAAACTTAGTCTAAAGGTGACATATTATGAAAATTTGACTTTTTCCATGTTTAAGTGCTATAATTGGGTCCCCAGCGTATCTACCAACCCAAAAGGCACTCAAATTTTGCTCCACCTGTGACATAGAAAAGGGATCTTCTTATAATATTACCACCCCTTAATCTGCAAGTTTATACCCACGGCACTGCCATTCTGTTTTTGCAAGCAACAACGGTGTACCAGTTCTAATGCCACCGCGCAAGTTCGAGCAAAGCATGCTTACTGTTCTGTCTTTGGCTGCACTGACGAGTACAGAACACTATTTAGAGTCCCAGCCTCAGAGGAGACAAGAGAGCAGTGGATTTATTGATTTATTTATTGTATATTACGCTGCTGCCACACAGATCTAAAATAAACATGCAATTTCTTTCCCAGCTGTTTATCTTCACAGGCATAACAGACTGTTTTTGTAACTCGTGTGTTTTTAACATAAACTTGTGTGTATTTGACAGGCGCAGCCCTATTCTGGAAAAAGGGGCGGGGAGCAACAGCTCATTTGCATTTAAAGAGACATGCACGAAAACAGCATGTTTCTGCTTCCACTCAAAATAGTAGGGCTGGGCGATAAATCGATAACGATAATTATCGTGCTTTATAAAGTTCCTCTATATACGATAGCAAGAGTTCGATAAATGTTCAAGATAATGTTTATGTGGCAAAGGCGGAACTAAACAGCGCTAGTCATTTGAAGCGCGCCACTCGGACCATTTATCCGCTCGGCTCAAAGTTCAAACAGTGGCGCGGAGCGAGCTTCATGCAGTTACTCGCTGATGATTCTAGATCACGCGAACACTTAACAGCGCTATCAGATCTAGTGTGAAGCTCTTGAATTCAGCGAAGAACACAAATAACTCTGTTTACAGCCAGATGATACAGCGCTGACAAACAGGAGAAACACTGTGAGCAACGATACAGTCAGAAGGCTTTTTAATCTACAAATCGCCATCATTTACCATAGATTTACTGTAGCACTAACTGCACCATGGTATTGTGTCAGAAATGTGGGTATTCGTGTCGAATTTTATTATATTTTTATTAATGTAGACAGTCATGTATTAAATGTATTGAAGGAGGAGTAATGGAATATAATTACAGTACTTTTTGTGATTAAGCTATAGCGTTTATGCGTTTATAAATGTATTTAGACTACTGTTTTTCATACAAATACCTAGAAGCCATATTACCATATTTTTACCATGGTATTGAGGTGCTATATTTGTGGTTTTAATTGATTATAATGATCTAAGTGTATGCTACTATGGAAGACCAATGGTTAAAAAAAAAAACCTAAAACAGTCAGAATAATTAAATTTCACCATATATAAATGAGATTGCTACAATTTTTATAGACATTACTGACTTTGATAATGAACATAAATCTACATCTGCATCCTAACTCAAGCTACTATCAAATGTGTATTTCTAAGAGACAAAAAAATGTTGATTATTAATATTATCAGGCAACACAAACCTGTTTCTTGATTTGAAACAATATTACTTATTAGAACATGCAGAACTAAGAATTTATGTATTTTTTCTATTAAAGGGGTCATATGAGAAACCCAGTAATTTTTTTTTTTTTTTTGGTAAGCCTTTCTCTGCAAGCTTGTGAAAAAACGAGCTCAGAAAACCGTATATCAGAAGTTTAAACTGATATGGCTTAAAAACGCATGATTTCAGCACGATAGACATGATGATCAAAACCAAAAATTTTTTTGGCAGAGTATCTGAGATACAGCTTTAAAGGAGTAACCCTGTTCTGGAAAGGGGGTGGGGAGCAGCAGCTCATTTGCATTTAAAGAGACATGCACGAAAACAGCATGTTTCTGCTTCCACTCAAAATAGTAGGGCTGGGCGATAAATCGATAACGATAATTATCGTGCTTTATAAAGTTCCTCTATATACGATAGCAAGAGTTCGATAAATGTTCAAGATAATGTTTATGTGGCAAAGGCGGAACTAAACAGCGCTAGTCATTTGAAGCGCGCCACTCGGACCATTTATCCGCTCGGCTCAAAGTTCAAACAGTGGCGCGGAGCGAGCTTCATGCAGTTACTCGCTGATGATTCTAGATCACGCGAACACTTAACAGCGCTATCAGATCTAGTGTGAAGCTCTTGAATTCAGCGAAGAACACAAATAACTCTGTTTACAGCCAGATGATACAGCGCTGACAAACAGGAGAAACACTGTGAGCAACGATACAGTCAGAAGGCTTTTTAATCTACAAATCGCCATCTCGATCAAACGGTGCTGTGAGATCCAGTGTGAAGTGCTTGCATTCAGCGAAGAACAAAAATAACTCCGTTTACAGCCAGATGAAACAGCGCTGACAAACAGGAGAAACACTGTTTGCAGCGATACAGTTAGAAGACTTTTTAATCTACAAATTGCCATCATTTACCATAGATTTACTGTAGCACTAACTGCACCATGGTATTGTGTCAGAAATGTGGGTATTCGTGTCGAATTTTATTATATTTTTATTAATGTAGACAGTCATGTATTAAATGTATTGAAGGAGGAGTAATGGAATATAATTACAGTACTTTTTGTGATTAAGCTATAGCGTTTATGCGTTTATAAATGTATTTAGACTACTGTTTTTCATACAAATACCTAGAAGCCATATTACCATATTTTTACCATGGTATTGAGGTGCTATATTTGTGGTTTTAATTGATTATAATGATCTAAGTGTATGCTACTATGGAAGACCAATGGTTAAAAAAAAAAACCTAAAACAGTCAGAATAATTAAATTTCACCATATATAAATGAGATTGCTACAATTTTTATAGACATTACTGACTTTGATAATGAACATAAATCTACATCTGCATCCTAACTCAAGCTACTATCAAATGTGTATTTCTAAGAGACAAAAAAATGTTGATTATTAATATTATCAGGCAACACAAACCTGTTTCTTGATTTGAAACAATATTACTTATTAGAACATGCAGAACTAAGAATTTATGTATTTTTTCTATTAAAGGGGTCATATGATGCTTTTTTAAAGATCATTATTTGGTGTATTTGGTGTAACAGAATATGTTGACATGCTTTAATGTTCAAAAAACACTATTTTTCAAATACTGTACATTATTGTAGGTCCTCTATGCCCCGCCTCTCTCAAACCCTTCGTTTTCTACAAAGGCCCTCCTTCCGACAAGCGCAGTCTGCTCTGATTGGCCAGCTGACCCAGTGCATTGTGATTGGCCGAACAACGCAAGCACTCGTTGGAAATGTAACGCCCCTTACCATAATCGCGAGCTTCATCTTTCAAAATAAATGTAAAGACAGAGCCCGAAAGGGTTCTTAAACTAATAACAAAACAGTAGCTGATTCAGAAGCGCCAGATTGTCATAGCAAAGTCAGAATGACCTCCTCTCCTAGGTTCACGAAATGGTCGTCCATAAAATGCATTGCTGTTCTGTTGTAAGTAATCTTAAAGATTCCTAAACGCATCTACTTTCGGAAGGCCAAATAAAGTGCTTTTGCTTTCGCCTAGAAACACACAGCGTCTCCCTGACATGGCTGCTTCAACACTAACTGCGGTTACTGAAACCACGCCTTCTTTCTTTGCGTGAACATTTGGGCGGCATTACGCAAATAGTTCCACATCGTGACGAAGACATGTGGGGGCGTGTTTGAATGAGGCGTTTTAGCCCGGTCTGGATCAGCCTTCTCTTTTAGATAGAATAAATCCTTTTGTGGGAAACTTTGAGCTTTGTAACTCTGCAGATCTTATGCATGCACAAATAGCTACATAACACACTAAAGACAAGGAAAATTTGAAATAGCACCATATGACCCCTTTAAGATGATAAAAATATAAAAATGACAAAATAAAATATTTGAAATAACTTAAGATATTTAAAAGAAAAAAAATCTAATACAAATCAAGAGCATGTTATCACACTTAACATTAAA
>NW_015544253.1:81206-83845 GCF_001515605.1 Sinocyclocheilus anshuiensis | reverse complement strand
CTTGTAACACTCCAAAGAGAAAGGAAAACTTGAAATCGCATCATATGACCCCTTTAAGATATTTATTTTGATAAGAAAAAATGACTGGAAAAGTGTAAAGAATTAGTGTTTGTCATGTTCTGACCATAAAGAATAGTTTACAATAACACAATTAACCACAATTAACCGTCTGGTTTTTGCAACTTTCACATTGGAGAAAAAATCTGCCTTTAAACTTGAAAGAAATAAAATTTGACATTCATCGTGATAATTATCGATATCGACTGATATGAAGAAAAATTATCGTGATAATTTTTTGGCCATATCGCCCAGCCCTACAAAATAGGCATTTTCAAAATGATATAATAAATGATCTGTGGGGTATTTTGATCTGAAACTTCACAAACACATTCTGGGGACACCTGAGACTTATATGACATATTGTAAAAAGGAGCATAATAGGTCTCCTTTAAAGTTAAAATGCCTTAATGATGGATTTGTTTCTGACAAACATGCTTTTTACTTCACAAGACATTAATTGATGGACTGGAGTCATAAGGATTATTTGTGAATTATTGTGATGTCAGCTGTTTGGACTCTCATTCTGACGGCACCCATTCACTGCAAAGGATCCATTGTTGAGCAAGTGATGTAATGCTACATTTCAAAACTGCATCATAGATGGCCTGAGGATGAATACATTTTCAGCAAATTTTCTTTTTTTGGGTCAACTATTTTTCAATGTTTCTTGTCTTTTTACATTTAGATATAAATTACACAAATTATAGCCATTATTTTCAATTCAAATGGTTTACATTTTTGGACATTACAGTCCGTAATAAACCTTCTTTGATTTGAACGGCCACATCGATCATTTTGTCACTGATGAGTGCTGTTATTAGAATGTAACTTTGAAAACTTTTTGTTATCCTAACAACAAGCAGAACATATTGGGGTACAACAGAGCAGCAGAACATCACGTAGTATTGAAAGGAACAATTTGACCATTTCTAATTATCACTCAATGTCTGTGGTGGTTACAGCCCTGGTGAAAATAATGTTATTCCAGAAAAGTGAAACTCCGCCTATGAGAACGATCCTCCCCGATCAGTACCCTGAACTTGTTCATTATCACAGGGACAAAAGGTGACCTCAGATCAGCCTACAATGAGCTCAGGTTGGCACTGGCTTTCACCCTCTGGAATTCCCCTCCCACACACTGAAGTCATGGGAGTCTGAGTGCCCGGTGTTGAAGCCACTTCCCTCGCTCTCAAATAATACTCAAATAATGCACCTGATCAAGAGTCACTGCACTGGGATGGAAAGACAGTGCCAATCCTGTGACTTGTTGGTTAACTATTAAATATGAATATCATTAAGGTTTTTGAAATTCACTACTAAATGAATGTTAAGCAGTAAAACAATTTCTAAGCTTTGTTAATATAAATGAGGAGGCATAGGACAGCACATGCTGTCACTAAGAAACAGCTCTGAACTCTTATTTTTAAGCATGAGCAGGGCCGTCGCTAGTGGGGTGAAAGGTAGTGATGATTATAGGGGCCCACGGCTGAGGGGGAGCCCCCCGGCGATCTCAATCGACTGGCTGAGGCCAGCCTAAAAAGACACTCAGGACAGTTGACGGGCTGCGCATCGTCACGAAAGCTTATCATTTGCACTTGTTTTTAAACCTTGCCAATTTAAGCATTCAAAAGAGTTTAAAGCATTCAAACAGAAGACGTGGAAAAACTCAACCGAGTACTCGTGCCTTGTTCGGTGTGCAAGCAGAGAGCCACGTCTCACGGACAGCAACACCGAACCGAGCTCTCCTTTGCGTCCTCCTCCACCTGAACGAGCAAATACAAATCGCAGTTTAAACATGCAAACAGAAAGAGATGTGAAAGAGCCCAATTCAGCACCCGTGCGCGGTGTTCTGTGCGCACAGGGCGCACGCAGAGAGACGCGTCTCAAAGCGCTTGAACACCGAATTTGCCTCTTCTTGCTCTTGTACAGACAAATACATACAAAATTATGTCAAAATACCCGTCTTGGAAAGTATCCTCGAAAAAACTGTGGGTTATGTCTTAAGTGAAAGTAAACAGTGGAGAAAGAAATCAGATGTGTATCATTATAATGGATGCAGTCTCAAAATGGCCGCGCCTAATTTAGCTACTAGAAAATGAAAAAGAAAATCACTCACTGCTCTTGACTGAATTATTTTTGTAGTTTTAACAAGAATTAATCCACAGTCAAACCAAAAATTAGACACCAGATATAATTTTAGATATTTTTTTTTTACTAGTGGGTGCAGGACACTATAGTTCATTTATGTAAGTGAGTATAGCAAAATAAAGTAAACTGTGACATATTATACCCAAAAATTCTTCATACAGTGGACTACCAGTAAAATTGATAAAAAAAAAATTATTCAGACACTTTGACCTGAATATTTTTTCTTAAGTGTTTTTTTATTTAATTGCTAATGCAACCTTTTTACACCACTGACTGAACAAAATTAAGCATTGCTTGGTAAATGGTCAACAAAGTATTGATAGTTGTGTAAATACTGTCATACTAACAGCTGTCTGAATAATTTTTGGTTGATTGTAATCCATTACATACCTTTCTGTAAAAGTTATCTGACATTATCAAGATGAATTTGT
>NW_015544253.1:75318-81077 GCF_001515605.1 Sinocyclocheilus anshuiensis | reverse complement strand
AAACACATTCTGGGGACACCTGAGACTTATATTACATATTGTAAAAAGGGGCATAATAGGTCTCCTTTAAATGTTGTATATGCATATGGGGAACTGTGGTTTTAGAAAAGGCAAATAAAAAAGTATTTTAATTGAAAAATTTAATTAAATGAATAAAAATAAAAAATTAACAAATATTTAAGTTTAATAACACTTAAAATGTCAAGTAAAATATATTTCCTTGCAACCTGAAACGTGAATGTGCACATCAAAACCATTATTTTCAAAATCTTAAAAATAAATTTTTCAAGGTAAAATGTATTTTCTACAAATATCATAGCTTATGAATTATCATAACTAAAATATCATTACTTTTTTTTGGGTGTGGCACCACATAACATTTCATAACCTAAACTAAGGCCATGTCCACACGTACACGGGTATTTTTATAAACGTTTTTTATAAAGTTTATCCTTCTTCTGTTTTAAAAAAAATCTCTGTCCACATGAAAACGCAAACGCATAATATGAAGCACTCTCAAGAGCATGCAAACCAACAGGTGGCGATATAATCTCAACCGTAAAGCCATGTTGGCCAATCAGAAGCCTGAAAAAGTTTCCAGTAGGCGGAGATAACAGCGCAGGCTCAGCCAAAATCTCCGTTTTCGCTGTCTACACGATAACACTGCAACCGGAGTTTTTGAAAATCTTCACCCTGGCAGGAGTTTTCAAAAATGTTCGGTTTCAGTGACCTGGTGCTGCGTTTGCGTGTGGACGAACGGCCAAACCGCATAGAAAAAGCTGCGGTTTTGAAAATACCCGCGTTCGCGTGGACAGGACCTAACATTGCCTGACACAAAAATGTCAAATTATCTGTTATTTTTGACCCCAACACGGGTCCATGACAGTTCATGACAGTCTGCTGGGATTCTCTCTCTGATTATCAACATGTAAAAGGTTTTGTTTCAAAGAATTTTATTTTTTTTCTTCATTATAATATCAGAAAATAAGTCATATATGAATAGCATTTTTTGGTAATATATCTGGAACAAAAAATTAATTGTCATGTCACTGACCTTGTTAGAATTGCTATTATTTGCTTTGAAAAATTGTTAAATGCATAACCTGTCCTCATTTGTGCTAGGAACATTTAATTAATCAATTTATTAATATGATGTCAAATTAGGTTGAATAATTATTAGGATTATAAAAGATTTTGTGGAACAACATCCGTGTTATGCAGTACTGTGACATGCCAACTATCCAGATGTTCTTTTTTTTTTGCATATAACCATAGAGATTGCATGTTATTATTACTGGCATATGCAAAAAATGTAATCTTGTTTTCATCTTTATGAAGCGAACAGTAGGCAGTCTTACCTTAACGGTACAGTCTTTGGAGCAGGAAGAGAAGCGATGTCCACGGTGAGAGAAAGCCAAATGCAGGACCTGATCATGATGCTCCTTCAGAGTCTGAACCTCCACACAGGGAATGCAGTCATACAGCCGCTTGAACTCCCTGTACCACGACTCAGCCGCTGCACACACGCAGGAAAAGCACAGTTACTTTCAAAAGGTGCAGGTAGTGCTGCCACAGTGCAGCATTCATACATGAAGAGGGTGAGAAAGTGGCAAAATTTAAGCACTGTCACATGTCTTTTACTACTTTGTGGATTAGTAGTAAAAGGCCACGTATTCCACTTTGTTTTCGCAAAATAAACACTTTTGGCCACAGATGTGAAGGTGTGGGCTTATTTATTTTACACATGAATTCATTGCCTATGATGCAGTTTATATAAAAGTTCAGCTCCAGCTACAGTACCAGGGTGGCAAGGCACCGAGCGTGGGATGCAGTAGTAGTTGTAGAAGAGCTCCTTCCAGAGGAATTCATCCCGCGACACAGCAAACCACTGACGACAGGTGAACCCTGCGCTCAGCACTGCCTTATGAGGGAGATGCAAGAAGATTTCCAGCACCAGGCTGTCTGGCAAGCCAGAGCCACTTGCCATCCTGACATCCTGAAAAAACATAACATTAAAGATGACTTTTAACCGATTACATCAACAAAGGCTATTTTGCTAGTGTTATATTAACAATGGCTAATGGCTATTTATCCAACCATTAACAATGGCTATTTTGCGCTACAAACATTCGTTCATTAACTGGTAAAAGAACTTTTCTCCGGGACCTTATCTCTGTTTATGTTGCTCACAGAAACCTGGTAAACACCAATTAAGCACAGTAAACTTAATTTGCTCTCTTAAAGATTTTGGTCTGTGAATTGTACTTTGTTTGCTATCTGTCAATTTTTTATAACTTTGTAAAGCAGCCTTGACTTTTAGAAAGGCGCTACAAAAATATAAACCACAGCAACAACGCACAGCAAAAGTCTATTTGTGCTTTATGAAAACTAGATATCTGAGATAAAAACAAATGTTTAAATCCTCTGATCCTGCCAAACTTGCTTTTGCAGATTTCAGAGTTTCCTGGACACATCTAGACATCTTGTCTAATTCACCCAGTATAAATTTGGCAAATGTTCAGGTCTTTTTAGAGATTAACTGGGTTTGTTTACACTTGGCAGGTTTGGTTAGATTAAAATGTACTCTGGTGCGACTGCTCGGTAAGTGCATTCACCAAATACAGGTGCATCTCAATAAATTAGAAAGTCGTGGAAAAGTTCAAATTTATTTAATACACGAGTTTCACAATTTGAGTTGAATTACTGAAATAAATGAACTTTTCCACGACATTCTAATTTATTGAGATGCACCTGTATGTGGATGAAGGCCCACAATAGGTCTCAGTCAACTTCCAAAGGAACACTATCAATGCAAGTGATTTGATGAACATCTAAATAGTCACACATTTTCATGTTTGTTTCATGGTAATGTCTAACAGTATTTTGTGTGTTAACATAAAATACTGCATATTTCTCACTTGTGAAAAACTGGCTGTTACATAAAAATGTTTACTTATTAAACAATATATCAAACAAGTTTCGTTGCCTATTGATAGCTAGTGTTTCCTGTTGAAGGCACAGCAGTACAACATTGTTTTTAAAAAAATCCACCAAATAGTGGCATTTATTGGTTGACTTGATAATAAATAATTGTATCTAGTCTTTGTACGTCTATCTTTCAAGAACAGACTACCTGCAAATCCATCCACTATAGTGGATAAAAAGTATGGCTCTCCCCTCTCATTTCTCTATTCATATTTAAGATCTGACAGCTGTAAATTAAGACTGAGTAACACAGTCTCTCCTTCTCCACCCAGATGTTTATTTTTAGATGTATTTTTTTAGACATAAAAGGAAAATAGAAAAAATATATATGCTTAATATATATGGGTCAAGCGATTAGTCAACAGAAGAGACAGACGGCCCGTTAACCATTTAACAGGTTTTTACTGTAGCATTTTTACAGTCTTTTACCATTAAATTTACGGTCATTTTTTACAGTGCAGTCCTAAGTTAATGGTTACCAAGTTTTAATTCTAATTACTAAACTTCTATTATTAAATAATACTTGATTATCATATTATAATGCTTGACTGCTTGACTGACTGATATTAAGAGTGTACTTTCAGATATTTAAAAAGCTGTACCATTTTACAAACATTATATATGTTTGTAAAATGGCATAACTTATATATAGGGTTTGTTCATCTATGTAACCTCGCATTGATGGCAATATACAGTTTGAAGTGCACATAATAAGCCTGATATAATGCTGCTATTTTAATTCTATTATTTTTCGTTTGGAGCTAAAGCAGCTAACGTTAATAACATACGCTAAGCTCATTACCAAAGCTTAATATAAACAAATATGGGCACATTTTGTCAACGTATATTACAGATAAATGTTTAAATAAAATTTACGTTACCTGCCAAAGGCCACAACCTGTGGAACACTTTTCAAGTTTATAGCTAATAAAAAGATATCATCCTCGATTTGTTTCAACTCCGGTTAAACGACTAGCACAATCCCTAGTCTACATTAATCGAACGTCGATGCGATACGTGATGAATAGGCCAGGTCAAAATAGTCGATCACAGAAAATATTATGTGCGGTGTGTTGTAGGATGTCTCGGGTACAATAGATATTAGAGCACCCATTTGGATAAGACAAAATCAGCTATGTTACTATGACTGATTATGAGAGGTAAGTTAAACCCAAAAATTAGCTCTCTAACAGTGCTAATCTTTCTGTTTAATTATTAAAAACATAATTATACACGTTTGAATTAGGTTATATTATGTTCGCAGTACTAATTAAGGTGTACATATAATGAATATGCAAACTACAAAAAAATGTTTTTATTGCAACAGCTAACTTAATGGCTCATTAAGAATATGCATGGATAAGAAAACTGACACTGGTCATATCGCTTTACATGAGCAGGATCTGTAAAGAAGGTAGTGGAAAAAAGCCCTATAAGCCCTGTAAAGTCTTAGTAGATGTGTCATATTTATCAGATGCACACTATAACTTATTGCATAATCTCTACAACTTTTACAGTATATGCAAGTTATATGTTCTTGCCCAGCAGTTCCATTCGTGTTCCTTTATCAAATGTGGGTGTAGTGGTGCTAGTATGAGCACACAGTTGCTTAGTAATGTGAAATATTATTTATGTGCTCTCAGGGTTTTCTTACCTGGCTGAGAGGTTGGCTTCATGTCTTACATCCTCAAAAAGAGCCACAAACACAGGGTGACATGCAGTGTTGGGAAGGTTACTTTGGAAATGTAATAGGTTACAGATTACAAGTTACCCTAGGGACATGCAAAATAATTAAAAGTTCTCTCCTGAACTGCACCTTCACTTCCATTTTTCTTTTCAGTCTCTTTACAGTATTTTGCCCTGATATCTATCTCTCTCATGACTTTAATACTCAAGATTTAACAAAACTACATCAGTACAATATCTTTATAGAAAAATCCTAATACTGAACATGAGTCATGTTTTTCCCTTACAAAAAGTAACCATGCTTTTATTATAGTAAAAGTACAGTAACCATTTTTTATTTTTTTTAAATAACAATATTAAAATAGCGGGCCAAATCGGCTGCTTAGGCTATAGGAATTCCGTTTTTATGACTGGATTCTACGAACCATCGGCATCGGGATGTCACCCCCACATAATGTTTTCCGCATCGCGGAAATTATAGGGCCGCATGTCTCGGAGTAGTCCGTGCAATTTGGGAAAGAAATCAATTAAATCTGTATGTGGATGTGTGTAAATATTCAAATGTAACCCCCTTTGTAATCGTTAACATTTTCATAAGTAACTGTAATTTAATTACACATTTTTTCTTAGTAACTGTAACTGATTAGTTACATTTATTTTGTAATTAAATTACGTAACGCCGTTACATGTAACTAGTTACTCCCCAACACTGGTGACATGCTATCAGTAAGTAATATATGGACATTACTTTACAAATAGTTAAAAGGGATTCGGATACAAGTTTAGGTACTTCTAAATTCTTCTTTGTTCTGCAGGACACCAAGTTTGGTCTCAAGGGCACCTCTACCAAGTCACCCGCCCCCGTTCAATGTGGTTCCTATATAAGAATATATATATAGTTGTATATACAGTATATATAATATATATACAGTGGGTACGGAAAGTATTCAGACGCCCTTAAATTTTTCACTCTTTGTTATATTGCAGCCATTTGCTAAAATCATTTAAGTTAATTTTTTTCCTCATTAATGTACACACAGCACCCCATATTGACAGAAAAACACAGAATTGTTGACATTTTTGCAGAT
>NW_015544253.1:72481-75131 GCF_001515605.1 Sinocyclocheilus anshuiensis | reverse complement strand
GGGTCTGAATACTTAGGACCATGTGATATTTCAGTTTTTCTTTTTTAATAAATCTGCAAAAATGTCAACAATTCTGTGTTTTTCTGTCAATATGGAGTGCTGTGTGTACATTAATGAGGAAAAAAAATTAACTTAAATGATTTTAGCAAATGGCTGCAATATAACAAAGAGTGAAAAATTGAAGGGGGTCTGAATACTTTCCGTACCCACTGTATATATCCAATGTATAATTGCTCTTTTGTTGATTTTGATTGCTTCCATTGTCCTCATTTGTAAGTCGCTTTGGATAAAAGCATCTGCTCAATGTCTAAATGTAAATGTAATATAAGCAGCGCTTTTTGAAACTCTGTTGGGAATTAAAACACTTAAGATAAATCCATATTTCCAATATTTTTCATATACTGACAGCAATGATGAATTACTTGTAAACTCTATGAAGGGGATGGGCATTTCTGATAACCTGTTCAGTAAATAAAGCATAATACAAAACTGAGTGGTCAATAAGAGACATGGAAACAATGTTTATTAAACTATAATAAACAAATGTTTACCTCTTGCATTATTCATATCTTTTTAGTTATAAACATTTAGAAGATGCACTACATGAAACGATGTAAAACTTAAAATGGAAAATATTAGTGTGATGTTAATGTGATTATTAGTACATTGATTTGAAAACAAAACAGCTGTAATTACAAACCTGAGGTCTATTTCCAGTGTTATAGAAGCACATTAAAATGACAACAAATCTGTGATGTAATCACATTATTTAGGAAAGAAATTACCAATTTAACATCTGTACACAAAAAAAAAAAAATACTAAAGCTTGCCAAAATTAGAGAAAAGTATAAAAACCAAAGCTTATTGAATGTGTTTATAACTAGATACATAAATCAAATTTTAAAAAGTTGTTGATTTGTGTAGTAATATTTGCTTATCAAATTTACTTCGAAGTCCTAATTTTCAATCTCAGGGTGAGACAGTAGACAGCAGAAGTTCATTCATATAGGAGAACCAACATATTACTCTGTTAACCATGTGAGTAATTGTGGAGTGTAGTAGGTGATAATGATGTCAGCTCCTGAAAGAAAGAAAATAGTGTGAAAATACTTACTGAGTATTTAGTATTACATGTAAAACATCCATTTTTGAGGCATTAAAATAGATATTAAAAAGTAAAAGACACCAAGGTCCTGCCCAAAAAGCACTGCAATTGTTATATTTATGCAATTTAGGAGAACCTGGCCTCAACAGATTCAAAAAAATTACTTTATCCCTGTTGCCCTTCTCACCTGCTCGACGGAAAGCAGTCATAGCCTCCATAACTGCAGTGCGCAGGTCAAAAGCTCCAGCTTCAGCTCCATGCCACAACATGGCAAACTCGCCTGATACATTATACACTGCCAGCGGATGAGTAGGGTGCTGATGGGAGACAGAGAACACAAGGGTATTAAGACAAGCAAAAAACATTAGACCCAATTTATAAATTACATTGTTTAGTTTTTGCCACAAACTGTCTGGAGTGCTTTAAGACACTTTGCTTTTAGAGGGCCACTGTCCAGATGAGTTCAGTTCCAACAAACCTTCCTGGCATGTTAAAGCAAACTTAAAGCAACAGTGCACCCAAAAATGCTGAAAATTGACTCACCTCGGGCCATTAAAGATTTAGATATGTTTGTTTCTTCATCAGAAAAGACTTTGAGAAAGGGGAATACAAATAGATGGTAAAAACATCACAATAATCCATAAGAAATCGTCACGACTCCTTAATGTCTTGTAAAGTGAAAAGCTGCATGCTTGTGACAAACAAATTAATCATTAAGGCGTATTAACTGTAAACGGTCACTTCTGGCCAAAATACCAGGCCATAATCTGTAATAACACTTCAAGTAAAAATGACATCCCCTTTTTGCCTTTCACATCAAAATGCACATATTTGTTTAGAACTGTATTTCCTTATAAAGTGTGCTTGATCTGTGCACATTTCTATCCTGATTCAGATGAGATGACTTGCAGATAGCAATATTATGGATAATATCAGCTGTTTGGATTGTGTCCGTCATTCTGACAGCACCTATTCACTGTAGAGGATCCTATGGTGAGTAAGTGATATAATACTACATTTCTCAAAATCTATTATGATTAAGAAACAAACTCATCTACATATTGGATGGCCTGAAAGTGAGTAAATTTCCCACAAATATTTATTTTTGAGTGAACTACTCCTTTAAACAGGGTTCGTACGGTCATGAAAAACCTGGAAAAGTCATGGAATGTCTTCCCTTATTCCTATTGGTGGATTACTGAACTTTTGAAAATATATCCGTTATTTTCCGCTCTGCTTCCTCTTTCAATCGCCGTTAAAAAAGAAGAAGATGATGAAAAAGCTCCCTAGTTACAAGAACAGCCTTTGCCCAGACACATTCTTATTCAGGTAAGTGCAGTTTTGGTGTTTTAAATGTTTTCTAGGGGTGTAATGGTACACTTATTCGTACCGAAAATTGTACCGAACAAATAGTGTCATTTTAACCACTGCACGTGCGGAGCTTAATCCGTTTCAATTCATAGCCGTGAATAGGCCTACATCTTCACTATACATTATTATGCATTACATTCTGTAATCGTAAGGTTTGTGTTTTGTTCTTTTCGA
>NW_015544253.1:69820-71924 GCF_001515605.1 Sinocyclocheilus anshuiensis | reverse complement strand
GAGACTTACTAAAAGTATACATTTTTGTACATTTATTCACTCATCTGACATTTGCAAAATAGCACACTTCTGTTATGTTCTGTATTGTAATTCTGTTATTAAAATTATACAATAAACATTTTAAAAATGAGTGTGAATCCATTTTTGTTTTTAAGATTTACTGTGTAATGGGTATTTTAAATTTAAAAAAAATAGGTGTGGTGTAAATATGGTTAAATAATGGCATTTGGTTTATCAGCCACATGTGGGCCACATAAGGGCCATCAGCCCTTTACAGAACTCAGCCATATAAGAATACCATATAAGGTCCATATATCAGCCACATCTGTTTTTATTATTTGGCTCACTCTGGGTTGGGTTATGGCACTGTTTAGGTTCAGTTCTGGCTAAAAAGATGTGGACCAGTTTTGGGCCGGCGAACACAAACTAATCTGGGCCACACTTTAGCTGTTGATATGGGCCAGATCTGCGCCAAAGGAAATTTTCTGACTGGGATATGTTGTGCTTTTTTAGAAAACAAACAGGATACGCTTTCTGCTGTCTCGGTCTTGAGCAGGAGCGCTTCACAAAAATGAACCGAAACCCTGCGAATATTCTATTTCCCCTGGCGCATTAGTCATGGTAATCACTTGCTGGCGTTTTGCGGCAAGCTTTGCGTGCGCTTTAACATGGAACTCTTCCAGCACTCGCTGCCATCCAGTTAAATAAATGATAATATTCAGTGATGTGATATGTGAAATGTGGAGTAACGTCTGGCGCAGTTGCAGCTTGTACTTCATGGTGCGGGCCATCCGCAGAAAAAGAAAATAAATAAAACAGTAAACAGCCAACGGGTGTAACTTAGAATGGGAGATGGATCAGTTTGTGAAAGGGAAGAGAAAAACCATATATGAAGTTGCACAGACCCAGGCAGGTGCTGGTTATTCAAAAGCTAAATATAGTAGGGTGACCATACATCCTCTTTTCCGCAGACATGCAGTAGCCCCACACTGCAGAACACAAGATCCGGGGTGTGGTTGGATCCACATCTAGGGGGTGGAGATGGGTATGGTTAGGGGTGGAGACGGGTGGGTTTAGGGATCAGGGGGTGGAGACGGGTAGGTTTAGGGATATGTAAGGTGGGAGGAGTTGGATCTGGATCCAACCACGCCCCATGGATCTTGTGTTCTGCAGTGAGGACCATCTCTGGACATGAAAAAATGCGTTTGAAAAATTTCGAAATCGCCCAAAATGTCCGGGATTCGGCTTTTGCTTTCTACAGTCGCCATTCATTGTGTGCGTTTTTGTATTAAAGTCCATTGCACGCTGTTTTCTTAATCCCACTCCCGCTGAATTTCTGACCATTACTGTGTGCTCCTGCAAACATTATAATATTGCATATAATTTTCGCTCATCAGGGTATCAATATGCGAAGTATTTAAATCACTTTGGATGCCGCTTGTGTTGAATGCAGTGTTGCCAAATCCAGAATTTTTTCCACGGAAATGGGTTGATTTTAAACTGTTGCGGCAGGTTGATTTTCTCCCCTGGGTTAAAGGTTTGAAATATTGTATAAATTACATTTGACTGAAATGCTTGTATTGAAACATTTTGCATTCCACCTATGATAAAACTGTGGTAGATGTTAAAGGTCACATATTTTACACCTTTCTGGAGTTTTATTTTAAGTCTTGATGTCCTTAAGAATATATATTTGCGGTATAAGTACCAAAAACCATCTCAATATATTTTTACAGCTCCTCTTTCAGGAGCTCTGCTGATTTGGTCTGTCTAATTAATATTCATGAGCCTCTCTTCTGATTGGCCTGTTGTTTTCTGAGTGACGCACGGCCGGGCCAACCACAGGTAACTAGGGTCAGCCGACGTCACAGCGCTAGCTGGAGGCAGCAAAACAAAGGGGAAACTGGAGCCCATTCAAACCAGCGCAGATTCGGCTACATAAGGAGCTTAAACTATCATCTTGTTGTGATGTTGGGTGCCAGAATCGACGTAATACAGCCTAAAATTAGAAATCTGATCGCATATCTGTTGCCACTGCCAGACAAAAAACCGACGACAGCTGTGGTTAAACGCGATAAAACGAGCAGACTGGACAGAAACGATC
>NW_015544253.1:66190-67508 GCF_001515605.1 Sinocyclocheilus anshuiensis | reverse complement strand
GTTACAGGTGGGCCGATCTGGTTTCGTGGTTAAAGTTAACCTTTTCGACATGTTTCCGTGTTGTTGTTGCTCAGCAATAGCATGGACGCAATGATGTCTGGGGGTTTGGCAAAAGGAGAGTGGGACTGTGGGTGGTGACTGAAGGCGTGACTGTGTAGTTCTGACGTCAGCTTTTTACGGAAGTCACAACAGTTCGTGAAAAATCACAGCTACTTTATGCAGGCTGTGTGAATTTGACTGTGGACTGACTGTTTTGAAACTTATATGGTAGTTAAATAGCCCCTAGACCTCAGTTATCGTGAAAAAAGCCAGGAAATTTCAGTTTTGACAATATGGGACCTTTAAGTTTTGTGAAGGACAGCCACTGGTAGGAAGTCTTTTAGCTGGGATTATGATCAATCTACATAACGGTGAATGTGAAATAGTTATTTTAGGTATGGAAATTACATATTTGGAGTTTTGATATTTGGGATATGGTCATTGCGCTACTAAGGGGATAATTTAACCCCCTCAAACCCAACAATAACCCAACCATCAAACATCCCCCCTTTTAATGTTGTTGGTGAGGAGGAAAGGCCTGTGTGTGTCCTATGCCTTAGCTCAGAGGTCCCCAACCACCGGGTCGCGACCCACTACCGGGCCGTGGATGGAGGAGCAATTTGACAATTTCATGTTAAATAAGTAAATGAAAGATTGCTCTGATCTGTCACATATTAGGAGTTAAACGGATCGCAGTTGATCCATAATACGTACGGATGAGACCCTACCATTTGGCACGCACGTGATTCGCAGATTCATTTGCCAATTTACACGTACAAGCAATTTTAAACCACAAGAAGAAGAAACAAAAGAGAGCTCAATTCGTAACTCAAGCGCGGAAATACCGAGTTGTGTATAGATACCATAGACTGTATAAAAACATGGACGTAGTGTCCGTGACATCACCCGTAGGTTTCCGAAGAGCGTTTTTGAAGCTCAAAGTGGGCGGAGGCGGCCATCGCCATCTTGGCAGCTCGTCACTGCGCGTCACTCCCTTAATGACGCAGAACTTTAAGGCTTGATATAATTTAAACAGATGAGTTATAAAAAAATCCTCCCCCTCACAGTTGTCATGAAGGGCAAAATTAGCTATATCAAATTACGTCATTTACTCAAGATGGCAGCAGCCATACTGAGATGCTTTGGCTTCACTTTTATATAGTGGAAGGAAGTGGAGATGCGTCATCCATTTTTTTTTACAGTCTATGCATGAAACCCACAAAAAAATAACAGAGTGAATAACAGTTATTCTCTCTATGCTATTTTTCAATGTTTCAAG
>NW_015544253.1:64513-66167 GCF_001515605.1 Sinocyclocheilus anshuiensis | reverse complement strand
TTGTGTTGGGGGGGGGGGGGGGGTCCACTACATTAAAGGGATACTCCAACCAAAAATAAAAATCAGTATACAGGACCTCCAAAGTTGATGCTTCAAAAACCACACAAAACGAACATGACTGTAATCCATGTGACCATGTGACTCACTGTCTTGAGAAGCAAAACGATAGGTGTTTGTGAGAAAATACTAATATTTTTAACATTTTAAACTATAAAGCACTGCTTCAGGCCAATGGACATACTTAGGTTCATGAGTTCATGCTTGATGTAAACATCAGCACATTGTGAAGCGTAATGTAAGTGTATTCTGAAGCTTGTATGAGATGAGTCACATGGAAGTCTCGTTTGCCTTGTGTGGTTTTTGAAAAATCTTTGTTTTCAACTACAGACATAAGTCATACATCATGTCATGATGGTGAGTAAATAAATGATGATATTATTTTCATTTTTGGGTGGAGTATCCAAAGTGTCTAAATACATGTTGGCACTGTACAATGTACAATAAGATTTTCTGAGCATGAAGAAAATTATTTCGGAATATAACATGAAGTAGCAAAAAAGTTATTACCTTATTCTTAACCTCACAAAGATTTTCTGAGCATGAAGAAAATATTATCTGAATATATGATGAAGTGGCAAAAAAGTTAATACCTTATTCTTAACCTCTCTCACAATATCAAGGTATGGTAATCCAGGTTTCACCATCAGCATGTCAGCACCTTCTTTCACATCCCGGTCCTACCAGCAAAGAAAGAAAACCATGTACTTCTAATTAATATAAAAAAATATACAGTGGTGTGAACAAATGTTGGCCCCCATCCTGATTTCTTACTTTTTTGCATGTTTGCCACACTTTAATGTTTCAGATCATCAAACAAATTCCAATGTGGCTGAATTACAACAATTCTGCATAGATGAGTGGACCAAAATTCCTCCACAGCGCTGTAACAGACTCATTGCAAGTTATCGCAAACGCTTGATTGCAGTTGTTGCTGCTAAGGGTGGCCCAACCAGTTATTAGGTTTAGGGGGCAAACACTTTTTCACACCACTGTATATAAAAAAACCCTCACCACAGGTCTAGTCAAAGTGCCGATTTCTGTAGTCAAAATTTAGATCATGTTTCAAAAGGAAATGTGTGAACACTGAAATAAAACATTGATTTAATTTGAATGATTTCCTCTTACACAGGCCCGGAGTGCTAGTCCTCTGGCACCAGGGGGCAGCTGATAACATCTTCTGTCTCCAAAAGCAGGTTTAGATTGTGCAGCATCTCTTCAAATGTAAAGAAAAAAATAAACAAGAGACATTTTTAAAATTGGTTTACAAAAATAAACTCATCCTATTGTTTTCATCATCTATACATTTATAAAAACTAAGAAGGTGGTCCACTATTGCATTCTAAAGGGAATCATTCAATCATTCATTCACAAACTGGTCCAGCTGGGGCTCAACACTTCGCTGTGCAACTGGCTGTTGGACTTTCTGACTGGAAGACCTCAGGCAGTTCGGGTCGGCAACAACACATCCAGCACCATCACACTGAACACTGGGGCCCCCCAAGGATGTGTGCTGAGCCCCCTCCTCTTCACTCTGCTGACCCACGACTGCACACCGTCACACAACGCGAACCTCTTCATTAAGTTTGCGGATGAC
>NW_015544253.1:59602-64422 GCF_001515605.1 Sinocyclocheilus anshuiensis | reverse complement strand
ACACACACACAGTCACTTTAATCAGTCTAAATAAGCTCTTTTTGCACTACAAATCATTATATCTGCACTGTTGTTTACTTCACTGGTTTGCACTCTATCTGCCATGTGCTGTGTGCTGCTTTATATATATTTTTAAATATTTTTTTTACATTTTACCTTATTTGTATATTTGTATAGTTGTATTTTATATTTAATCTGTATCTATCTGTATTTATGTTCTACTGTTAGTGTTATCTGTATGCACCAAGGGTCTGAGAGTAACGCAATTTCAATTCTCTGTGTGTATGTGCTGTACATGTGGAAGAATTGACAATAAAGCAGACTTGACTTGACTTGACTTGACTTGATTAGAAGTACACTACCTGAATGGTCCATAGTAGCATGAGGCAAATTTAGCACTGTAGCTCAGCACTGACGCCTAAGAAAGGAAAAGGAGATTGAGTCAGTATCTGCTGTATTCAATTTAACACTTTTGTTTGCAACCAGAAGTGAAATTTCTCTCAACCTTGTTGCCAAGCTCATTGGCGATTAGAGCTTGCTTAATGGCTGCAATTCGTCCATCCATCATATCTGAAGGGGCGATGATATGGCATCCTAGGGGGAGAAAAAAGCATTGACAGAATGTGATGAAGATGACATCTTTAGACCTATTACTCAAAAATGCACATATTATGTGTAATTGTCTACAGATGAATAGAATTTAGAACTAACCTGCTCGAGCATAAGCCAGAGCTACTTCAGCCAACCTCAAACAGCTTGCAGCATTATCCAAGCTGCCATCTTCATGCAGGATTCCTTAAAGGTGCCATAGAGAAAGTCACAAATCATACACTATGGTAGTATCACCGTAAAGAGTTTATTTAAAAATACCTGGCAATTAATTATTTGATTATTTTTAAAGGTGTAATTTGATGTTTCACTGGCAGTTACAACAGTGGTCTTGGGCTCTATACATGGATGCTGCATCATGCTTAAGTAATGCTTTTGGTTAAAAATGTGAATGGAATGAAAAATAAGAAATTATAAGCCAGTAGTGTTCAGATGGTCATGTGATCTCAACATGGCAGCCACCATTATAGGGAGTCTTCATCTCATGTGAATCTTTTATTTTTTTAAGTACTATTTGCTAAAAAAAAATTTGGAATGCGCAATATTGATTATTGGTAGCATATTAGTTATTAGCCAATATTAAAGATTTATTTGCTTATTGTTTGTTGGTTTGTTAATGTTAATTTCCCCTATTTTTACATTTTGATTGCCTTTGCTATGATCAAACACTTCTTTAAGTAAATTTGTAAAAACAATTATAGTTTAATAGCACTGTTAAATGTATGTTTATAATCTTAATGTTTCTTTAGAATTTTAAACTGAATTATTATTATTTTTCATACTGTGCATTACAATGTTATGATGTTATAATTTTCACCTGATGCATTTTAGCAAAGTAGAATAGAAATTTTAATATCAATTTTTGGTAGTGATCCATAACATGAAATGGCTTACAATATTGGCCATTTCAATTGAAAAACAAAACAAAACAAGGAAACAGATCCAGTACTGAAACTAACCACAGTGGCCATGAAAGGTGTAGGGGCAAAGGCACACATCACAGGCCAACACAAGATCAGGGAATGTGCTCCTCAGTTTCTTCACAGCCAGCACTGCAGGAGTGTCATCTGTGTCCGCCCCAGAGCCCCTCTCATCCTAAGAAAACAAACAAGAAGACAAAACAATCTAGGGCTGTCGATTTAGTGTTCATTTAATTAGTTCATTTAATCAATTAGTTATGGAAAAAATAACACATTGAAATTATTAATGCATTTAAAGGACATGAAACCCCCTGTTTCAGCACCGGTTAGTTTCCACTACAGTTTTGAAAAATGCTGCAAATGTGAGTGTGGTGTGCTGCAGAGTGGAGGAAAGAAGGGGAGACAGACAACACAACAGCGTCTTTGGATTCAGACAGTTTTATTTCACTCTCACTGAGTTAAAAGCATCAAGGCATGCTGTGATTCACTATTACACTGAACAAAATTAACATATATTTTACACAAATACACACATCCCATGAGAGTTCTAATTTAATACACAAATAAATGAACAGGCAAAAAAATTGTGAAGATATTTTGAAGAATATTGTTAACCAAATTTTTTTGGTTACAATTGACTTTCATTGTATGAACAAAAAAAAAAAAAGTATGTTCCATAAAAGAGAGTCATACAGGTTTGAAACAACAAAGTAAATGACAACAGAATTTTCATTTTTGGGTGAGCTATCCCTTTCATTCCCATTTAAAATCCATTAATCTCATGGAATTATTTATGCAATTGTAATTGCAGTGTGAATGCATTCATGCTACATCTTTGCTGCAGTAAACGGTCTGATTCAGATGCAGCTTCTGAAAAAAAAATATGGGCATTGTAGCCTAAAACTTTATGTGTAATAAATTCTATGTTGAATTGAATAAAATCTTTCTTTCTAAAGCTATTTTTTGTAATGTCTATTTGATGCCTCTCTCATTTAACACAATAATGACATTAAGTTCTCTTTTGGGGGTAAAGTGTTAGTCAAATTTGACGTGCAATTAATTAAATTAATCACCAAATTGTGTAATTAATTTGATAAAAAATGTTAATAGCTTTACTGCTCTACTTTCTTCATAATATACTATGACTTACGTTATTGACGACAATATTACTGAAACTTTAATGTAAATGAAATATAACTAAAACTTCGCACCGACCTTCGCAACTTTTGCAGGAACTCCAAAAATCAGCACACACTTCAGGCCTTTATCCACAAGGGGACGAAGTAAAGCCTCTATCTTATTTACACCATATCTGAAAAATACACAAAAACATCATATTTCATAACTTGACTAAGACGTCTTAACAGTACTATGGCATTTGTTTTTTCTACAGTATATACGTATGATACACTAGGGTTATGTGCAGTTCTAAGCACAAGTTTCAGGATATTCGCCATTTTCTTCTAACAGCAGCTGCAATGACATTAACAATTGCCAAATGGCTCTTTAATTTAGAAGATGGGACTTCCTTTACAAGAGCTGCCATATTGGGAGTTGCATTCATAGTAATATTGATGAAACATCTTTGTATGGCATGGTCTTTTAAGTTAAATTCAAAATGCTGTTTATTACTAAATGTTAACAGCTGCACAATGTGCATTGTTTTACATAGTAGTTAGTTTTTAAAAGTATGCAGTCACCAGAATGACAGTATTCCATTCTGAAGACAATCTATATTAGGCCTACATGACAAAATAACCAGACCTCTTTGACAACGACTACTTGTGCTATGCAAAGGGGACATAACCACCAAGAATAAACGGATCCTTGGTTTATCTTTGTGCTTTGTTGGCTACCTCCAGCTCCACCCTGCCAGAAGCTTATCTCAGAACAGCAGCCCAAACTTTAAATGCATACATCTTTGTTATATCAATCAAACACATCTTGTACATTTAAAAAAAAAAAAGTTTACTTATTGTCTATAATCTTCCTTATAGGGTCTCTTAAGAAAATCTTATTTAAATATTAAGAATCCAAAATTAAGATAACTGAAAGAAAAATCATTAAACTAATATATGAATTAATTCACATCATTTAAATATATATATATATATATATTAAGTTTGAAGTCCAGATCTGAATCAAATGATTCGCGATACGCGCTTTGAAGTCCCGATCTGAATCATTCGTAATACGCGATCCGATTGGAGCAATTCAAAACAGTGAATCATTTTGCGACGCAATGGTTTAACTGATTCAGAAAGCTCCGTTGATACTGTAAAATTTATGTTCTTTGCTCACTTTCCTATATAATTTATTCGTTGTTTGAATAACCGTTGAAATGAATTAATCGGCCTAATGTTTTTATTAAATAGTGATCACGTTAAATAGCCTACAGTTTCAGTCATATTAAAAACATGACACACATGATCTGGTACTTGTTTAAAAACACGGGTGTATGATGTGCTTTGTTAACAGATTACACTAACATTATACTTTAAAGCCTTGCTCTGAAAAAAAAAAGTTTTCAAAATCACCCCCCAACCCCCCACCCCCTGCTTTTTTCACAAATCGCACCCTGTATATATAATAGTATATAAGTTTATCAAGAACTACAAATTAAACTCTGGTTCCAAACCTGCTACCGCCTATCAAGTGACAGCTTAATTTAGGCTAAAACGTACCCATTCTGGCACATTTTAATTTTATTAGACCTTTTAACCTAAATATTTATTTAATTTCTATGTTTATTTAATGCATACTGATAGAAAGTAAAGTAACGAAATTACACAATTCAGGATTTTAAACAGTATTCATATATGTCCTGAGCCAGACAAACAACTTTCTGAAAGTTAAAGTCCTCTTGATACTTTGCTTAAAGGGGTCCTATTATGCTTTTTCACTTTTTGAATTTTAGTCCGTGTGTAGTGTGTATGTTTGGGCATAAAAAAGATCTACAGAGTTACAAATCTCAAAGTCCACTACAAAGGGAGATATTTCGTTTTAAAAAAAATCCCTTTTCAAGAACTACAACGAACGGCTCATTTGAACTACAGCGTTGGTTTCCCAGGTTAAATAATTCCCGCCTACGAAAATTCGAATGGTTGGGGGGTGGGGAGGGGCGAGGTCGTGGTGCATCAGACAAGATGACGACGAAGAAGTGCTGCTGTAGCCTCAAGTTTTCGCAAGTTATTACACATGCACCTGAATAATTATGTATGTAAATATGTATGTTACAATTATGAAAACGTTTTTATAATAAATTGCTGACAGTACAATACTGGACAATGA
>NW_015544253.1:41377-59587 GCF_001515605.1 Sinocyclocheilus anshuiensis | reverse complement strand
GAAACCGACTGTCTTCAGAAAATTGGATGTCATTTTCATTTAATCTTGCATGTAATGTCTGATAAAGCAGTGTTTTTTGAGGGAGCGCTGCTTTGTGTACAGCCTTACCGGGGAAACCTCGAGCTCTACCACTCCAACAGCGCCTCCTGCTGGCAGAAAATGAGTTTGCATATATGTTGTTGACATCCTATCTAAAACGTGATTTAGCCAAAAAAAAAAAAAACAATAACGTTACCACTCTAATATGTCTTGCAATATACGTGCGCTCAAAGGTTCTGTGCGATCCTCTTGTTCAATATTCTGGGAGTCTGAATTCGGCTCAAATTGATATGGCAATATTGACGCCATCCTTAAAGTATTTAAATCATTTTTTACCTCTAATACACCACTATGTCCAACTGTCTTTGGGCACGCGCACGGCATCCGGTGCGTGAGGTGTGTACGCGCTCTGGCGTAGTTTACGCAAGCGCCGGAAGTGATCTCTTGTGCGCATACTTCACTCATTGTTTACACAGTGCACAGTCATTGTAGGTATGACGGCTAATCAAAATGGTACTTACTTGTGCTTATCCGGATTGTTCAAACCGACTTAAAACTAAAAGATTACGTTCTCTCGCGCGAACTCATTCGGGAGTGGTGACTTTCCACGTATTCCCAACTTCTGAGCCTGCTCGCCTGAAGTTATGGTTGATTGCTCTTCGGCTGGATATCAACACACCCATTAACGTAAACTACGCCAGAGTGCGTACACGCCTCATGCACCGGATGCCGTGCGCACACCCAAAGACAGTTGGACATAGTGGTGTATTAGAGGTAAAAAATGATATAAATACTGTTTGGTTTCTGGCACAAACCGATCGTTTCGTGTCTTAGGACATCAATGTGTCGTCACGAGCCACAGGGTTTAATTTGGATTTGTCTGTGCATGTTTTTTTTACTCTCATAGATTTTGTTACCATTGCCATGCATTATACAACTGATAGACTGCAACGGTTGGAGTTAAAAATCATCATATGTGTTCTACTGAAGAAACAAAGTCACCTACATCTTGGATGCCCTGGGGGTAAGCAGATAAACATCAAATTTTAATTTTTGGGTGAACTATCCCTTTAACTAAACCGGAGCAGATGAAACTTGCTGCTTTGGTAAGGGGCGGGGCAGTACTGAAATGCCGCCTAAGCTGTTCGCCAATCACAACGCACTGGGACAGCTAACCAATCACATCAAATTTCGTTTTTCGGAATGCGGGCCTTCATCAAACTAATCGAGCCGTTTGTGCCAGGATGGGGAGAAAGGTAAAAAATAATGCGTTTTTCGAACCACCAAGCATGAGAGCATGTTCTAGTACACCCCCAAAACAAATTCAAGACATTGTAAAAGAGCATAGTAGGACCCCTTTAAAAAAAACTTCATTAATAATCCATTAAGAATCTTTAATCCAATAGCAGATTCAATGATACTTGTTACTACGTAGCAGTGAAGAATGATACCTCGCTTGACCAGGTAGACTTGCAATTGGTTCCACTGCATCAGGACTGTCACTGTTAAAATTATTCAGAGAGAGACATAATAACTATTTCTATTCATTCAAACAAATTAACAGATAGAAACTTTCAACAATAACATAACTCCTGAGCCTATATACCATAATCAAATAAATATATAGAGAGAAGACATTACGTAATGAAGATAGGATATATGAGGTTATCTGGTCTGAGGTCTGAAGCACAGGTCTGCCAGTATCGGAGAGTGGGGTGAAAGTAACCGCTGTGTAGAATAGAGTCTGCCGGCTGTGTCATCGTCCTACAGATTCAAACGAAAGACAAACACTTACTGACACAATCTACATAACTGCAGAATTATGAATCATAGTTACATATGCTAGATTAATAAATATTGTTAATCAGGTGCTTTGTCTCGTTTCCCAGAAAAAAAAAGATAAAAAATAAATAAATAATAAATCCACCTGAAAACAAAAACTGCAATAGAAAGCATGGTAAGGCTGGTTTTCAGGTCACATATGTGAAACTGAGTAGATTTTTCTCTTGTTTAAACAATAACCCTCACTACATTTAATATTTTATTTTATATTTTCTAGAAGTAAAACTAATAATTTTAATACATTTAGACATCTTAAAATAAGTATTAAAATTATTAAAAGCCTAACATTATTAAATCATTAATTGACTTACACATTATTAAAACAAAATACTGATAATGACAATAAACTATTGATTTGGGGAAAAATTAAATAACTTTACTGTAAAGAAAATTACTAATTAAGACACATTCAAAGTGGTTGGGAGCAATTCAATTATTCTGTCCACTGAATTTATGAAAATAAATCTTCTGAATGAATGAGCAAAGAGTGACTCTGACACATTCTAGCCATACAACAGACGCAAGCATGCAGAAATTCTCACTTTGCAGACAATAAACATTCATTCACCTGCTTAAGAAACCATATTTAAATCAAAGAAAATCTCCTTTTGCACATAAAAAAAATATGTATGATCAATCAAAATTACCTATTCAAACTTTGATGTGTTTTGGAGTTTTGATGTAACCCACATAACACCAACCTGACTTTTTTTTGGTACACTAATAATGAATTTATATAAATTAAACATTTTTAATTAATGGTTAAGCAGGAGACCTTAATCATGCAAGCATGCATATTGCATTAGGTCAACTCATTAATTATTTTTCATAGCTAAATGTTGAAATGTCAGTAATCATGAAACAGTTAAACAATCGTTTCAAAAACTTACGTAAGCAGTACTTACTTTACACTCTTGGTCTAATATCGCTAACAAGTTTCTCTTTGCTAATAGTGCTCGTAAACTGTTACAGATGCATAAAGCTTGTAAAATGCATACATGCAAAATGTAATTCAAGCATTCCATAAATGACTTAAATTATACAACTGAGATGAACTTACTTTGTGCTTAGTCACTGCTAATGGGAACCCGTAAATGACCGAGATCTTGCTAACTAAAGTATTGCTCCTCGAACGCATGTGCATTTCATTCTGAGAGAAGAATGTTGCTAGCTGTCAACTGTTTCCTGTTCGACGAAACTTGTATTCCTCCAGCCAGGTGGCGCTTGATGGCTCAGAAAGGCAAATTCTTCATTTAGCTACAATCAACTTTCAATACGTTTTTGTACTATAAATATTTATATATCTTGTAAATATTTAAATATGATGCTCTTGAATCTGAGATATAAATAAAATATCCTCCTGCAAGCTTTATATAATGTTTAATTTTTATCATTAAATCACACGCCTATAATTGAGACCTACATAGCGCGGAGAAATATACCAGGTACCACGTGATAGCGCTGTCTACGTTTTATTTCAGCGATGAACTTGAATGCTGCATCATAGAAAAGAAAATACAAAGTTAAAATAGCAAATTATATGTTTATAGTGAGTGTCTATAGTGAGCTAGTAGTCATTCTGGACTGGCGCTTATCCCTTTTCTGTCATTACTCTTTCTGTCTTCTTCTTCTTCTTCTTCTTCTTTTGGTTTTATGGCGTTAATCCAATATGCCATGGCTAGTTTTTCTCTTCTTAAATGTAGAGGCATTTCTGAGGACTCCACCTGTATTGCTGCAATTGGTGTCGTCTTAACTGCTCCTAGAACCAATCTTAGTGCTTTAGCTTGCATAATATCTAGTTTCTTTAATAACGTTGCAGATGCAGATTCATACACAATACATCCATAATCAAGAACTGATCTCATGAGTCCAATATATATATACACTTTAATGATTGCTTATCTGCACCCCAATCTTGTCCTGCAACCCCTCTCATTAAATTTAATACTTTACTACATTTCTTTATAATATAATCAATGTGGACTTTCCAAGTTAATTTATCATCAAACCACATTCCCAAATATTTAAAATTAGATACTTTTTCTAATGCAGACCCATAAAGTTTAAGCTGCTTATTTCCTTTAATTTTCCTCCTGGTACTCTTTCTGTCTTCTCGGCCTCCGTAGAAAATACTCTGTTTTACGGATCTCGCGATATTTCTCACGACTCACATTTGAGATCTCGCGATGGCGCTTGGAGGTTGAAAAGTAGGCGAAGGTGAGAGGCGGGCGGCAACACTGGACTGTGACTGGAGCACTGATGGCAGGAAATGACGGTAGCTCTGGTAGTGATCCGGAAATGGAAGACGAATCGTGTAGCGGGAGTGCAGCAGGGAGTGAATGGTGGAAAGTAGTCAATCGGAAAAGAAAGAAAAACAATAGTCAAGGATCATTTACGGATAGTGGAAAGGAGGATCATGTGAGTAGGAAAAATATAGAGGAATACAAAGTAATGATGAAATTTGCAGAACCTGGTATGACGATAAACCCGATTAAACTGACCAAATCTCTGAACAAAGCGTTAGGAGAAATAAATAGTGCAAAGACTCTGAGAGATGGAAACTTGATTATCATGTGTAAGGACGAAAAACAACAAAATAAGGCACTAAGTATAAATTCGATGCTTGGATACCCGGTATCATGCACATTGATGAAGACGAAGCCTTGGGTTAGAGGCGTAATAACTGGAATTCCTACTGATGTACATGCTGATAAAATGAAAAGTTGCGTTGAAGGGGGGAAGGTAATTGGAGCAAAACGGCTTCAATATGTGAGAAATAAAGAAAGGATGGACAGTCTATCGGTTATGCTTCAGTTTGATGAAGAAAGAATGCCAGAGAGGGTAAAAATAGGCTATGTAAGTTACCCAGTAAGACCATACGTACCTCCTCCACTTAGATGCTTCAAGTGCCAGAAGTATGGACATGTTAGTGCAGTTTGTAGAGGAAGACAACGTTGTGCGAGATGTGGGGGGTGATCATGTATATGGTAAATGTGGCGAAGGAGCGAAGGCAAAATGCTGCAACTGTGGGGGTGAGCATAGTGCCGGATTTGGGGGATGCATTGCTCACAAGCATGCTGTGAAAATTCAAAATGTGAGAATAACTGAGGGGTTGACCATGGGTGTTGAATCATTTCATTTGTCAAACCTCTTGAAAGAGCATGCAGAACAAGGTAAAATATATGGTGCTATTGTTAAATACATTAAAGGAATAGGATTAATCAGGATAATTTAGGAATGTGTGTGTTTTGGTTTTAAAAAATTTATTTATTTTTTTTTATATAAAATATAGATAAATATAAATATGTATTTATTAGTGCTCCACACTCCAGTCCAGTTGGTGGCGGTAAATGCACCAGAAGTTGGTTTGCCATCCGCCATAAAACGTTATTAGAAGAAGAAGAGATCTCGCGATATTTCCCCGGACTCCTATTGGAAGGTAAATAGCTCATCTCAGCTAGCTTGTGTTCTTTACAGCTGCTTATCCACCGCTGTCAATCCACCCGTTCATTACCGAGCCTTTGAAAATGTAGCTTGCGGTTATATATTTGTCTTTAACCATCACTGTGAACAATATCTGTGAGGTAAAAGTTTTTTTCAGTATATTATTAGCACATTTAATACTCGTCATCATATGCTAACTGACAGCTCGCTTGTTTATACTTACACATTCAATTCCGCCAAATGCCATCATATTAGCCGTTAATTGTCTAATAACATGTTTATCTGCATAGTGTTAACCTGGATTATGATGTATATTAAAGATACAATAGCTATGATGTTGAGGATAGTGAAATAAGCCATACTGGCGTCTGTATTGATTTAAATGTTAATCATATAGTCACAGAATACAGTCAACCATGTTTTTTGGACATGTACAATGTGACTTCATCAGTGTAGAATCTTACCAAGTGTTTTACATACAATAATTTACAAATTTGAATTGTAGTTGCATTGTTTTAGGTCTTGATAATTGAGTCTTTTTCTTCCTTTTTTCAGGTTTTGACAGGGTCAAATCTGTCAGAAGTCATAAGGTGGACCTGGTCCATCTCCAAAACAGCATGATGCTGCCAAAATAGTGAAATCATCATCATCAGTGGAGGATTTTTCATAGACTTGAATGCCCATTAAATGCTTATCTTCACTCCCAGTTTCTTAGGCTAGTGTTTTGACCTTAGTCTCCTAATAAACAACACTCAGTGGTGTCCCATTAATAATGCTGTTCTCTCTGCGAGAGGTAGTGCAATGGCTGGGCTTTGCCACATTTGAGCTGTTCCTCCACTTGGGCACGCTGCTGGTGTTCAGCGTGCTGGTGGCCCTACACATGGACGTGGACAAGCAGACTCTTGAGATGAGCTGGTGGATTGTCTTCTCTCCCTTGTTTGCTGCTGATGGCCTCAGCACTTACTTCACAGCCATTGTATCCATCCGCCTCTATCAAGAAGGAGAGAAGCGGCTGGCGGTGCTGCGCTTGCTGTGGGTGCTGACCGTGCTCAGCCTCAAGCTGGTGTGTGAGGTGCTGCTATGCCAGAAATTGGCAGAACAGAACCAGGCACAAAGTGATTTGTGGTTCGGGCTTATCGTTTCCCCACTTTTCATCCTTCTGCAGCTGCTAATGATTCGTGCTTGTCGTGTCAATTAAAGGACAAACCGTCTGCACACATGCCAGGAGTGAATCGTTGTGAACTGCAAAATCATTGTGAACTTTTTTTTTTGTATTCAAATGGTTCAAGCATGTGAACATGGCATCATAAACAATGCTTAAAATAATGTGCAATTTTGATTATTATTATTGTCCATAAGTGCTATGAGAGATTTGGTCTGGATTTTTTTCTGAATACTGTCAATGTTGCTTTATCTGTGTTAATACATACATTTATTGTTGTTTGTACAGTTGTAAATAAACCAGCAATATTCAACACTCTTGAGTTTCCTTGGTTTGTTATGACCATGCCTTGAAGTAACCTAAATTTATTTGTTTATTTAGAAAAGTTAGTTGGATGTTTGATGTTTTTGAGAGGAAAATTCAAAATAAGCCGTGTGTAAAAAAAAAATGTACGTCCTATAATAATCACTAGATGGCACTATAGATTTAATTAATCCTGCAATTTCTAATTTGTCTCATTATAGGAGCTCCTCTCAGGACAAACCATGCAATTTCATTAAGTATACATTTACAAAATGGTTTTATGATGTTTGAAGTACAGTTATATCATTAAAGAGCAGCTAGTTTCAAATTCATCACATACATATCCTTACGGATGTAGTGAAACGTTTTCTAAAATATATAACTTCTAAAGAGAAATAGAAAAATGAGCTCTTATTAAAATGAAAGCAATATTTTATTGGAAACTAAATGGATTAAATGATATCTAATGCAAACAACACTCCTGTTGCAGTATATGAATATTAAACCAAAAGGACAAAGGACATCTAATAAACAGCCTTCCTGTTACTTTATATAAGATACTAGATACACAGAAAGCATTTATATTTATTACCTGTTAGCAAGGCTGTGTTACTGTAAATAATAAACCATGTTATTTTTTGAACTTTGCACTCGGTTTGTGATAGCATAAAATAATTTAATTGAACATATGTGATCCTGGACCACAAAACCAGTCTTAAGTCGCTTGGGTTTATTTTTAGCAATAGCCAAAAAAACATTGTATGGGTCAAAATTATCGATTTTTCTTTTATGCCAAAAATCATTAGGATTTTAATAAAAGATCATTTCCCATGAAGATATTTTGTAAATGTCCTACCTTAAACATATAAAAACTTAATTTTTGATTAGTAGATATGCATTGCTAAGTAAGAACTTAATTTGGACAACTTTAAAGGCGATTTTATCAGTATTTAGATTTTTTTGCACCCTCATATTCCAGATTTTCAAATAGTTGTACCTCGACCAAATATGGTCCTATCCTAACAAACCATACATCAATGGAAATCGTATTTATTCGGCTTTCATATGATGTATAACTCTCAATTTAAAAAAATCGACCCTTATGACTGGTTTTGTGGTCCATGGTCACATATGTTAAGCCCTTACCTACTGCAACCCATTGTGGCTGTAAATGCCAACAGCTGTACTAAAGGTCGTACACCCTAATCTTAAATGAACAATTTTTCCTGCCGCCCCTTCCTGATTATGAAGTTATCTAAATTTACAGAATGCTCAGGTGCATAATAGGCTACAGCCTATAAATAACTCGACGCGCTGTACTTATGAGGCCTTGCTATAATCTTTATTTCTGTGCCTTTTAATTAATCTGATTAAAACCGAGTTATGAGAGTGACGAGGTCATTAGTCGTACCACGTCATTATATGGCATATTCTACTTTTTATCAGATTTCTTTGATCAAACAATCCGTTTTGATCCTGTCAGTCGCCTTCGTATTTGTTGCATTAGAAAAACAGTAGGTCTACTGTAATAATGTATTTACACATATATTTATTTATTTTGTTATATTTATTTTCATTTTCATTTCATTTCATTTTTTTGGGATTAAAACTAGATTATGACAGGACAAATAGTTGCACCACGCCATGGTCAAGGGAACATTACAACTCTCAGTAACCTTCGTATTTGAAATGTAGAAATTTAGAAGGAAAAAAAATGTAATTGTTTAAAATTTCTTACCTTTTGTTGCTTTGTTTCTTATGAAAATCCTTATGTATAATTTATTGCAATTTATATTATTTATATTATTTTTACATGACATTTAGAACAGATAATTTATTAAATTCAGAATGCGTTTTATTCACCAAGTGTGCACACACACACAGGAAATAATTTTTTTATTTTCCACTTAATGTTATCTTGCGTATTGTATATTGCTCCAAACAGCTTGCAGTTTTGCCCATTCATAATATAAACCGTTCCTAAATAATGAAAGGGTTAAATATATGAAATGGGCGGGTCTCGCGGTGCTTGACTGACAGGGCTCGCTTTAATCTTCACAATAGTAGAAAGTAGGGGGCGGGGCATATGTTAAAACAAAAGGTGTGCCTCAAGTCAAAATTACCAAATGAGGTGTCCACCCTGAGACGAAAAGCTGACGTCACACTCCGAGGGCGGGGTCGTGTCAGTAGACTGGCACATCATCATCATGCAGGATATATTGTTGCGGCTGCAATGATGTGCGAGTACGAATAAGAAAAGGCGCTGCAGGTACGGCGAGAGATTATTTGGATTCACACGTACCCCTATAAAACCCGTTTCTCCCATAATGTCGTGCGGGGATCTTCGCGTTCTTCGCCAAGAGCCAGGGCAGGAGAGCCCGAGGATGCCGGCCTGGAAACGCGAGATCCTTGAGCGGAGAAAGGCGAAAGGCGGTGGGTCCGGAGCAGGTGCCGAGTCCGTCGCATCTCGACTTAACGGCGAGGTAACGGCCAGCAAAAGCAAGGATGATATTAGTAGCGCACATTCTAGCAGGAACTGTACCATTACCGCTGCCAACCGCGCGACCAAAAGCCCGGATCTGTCACCGGTGAAAACAAAAGAGCACTGGACATCCGCGGACCCGAGCCGCACGGAGGAGAGAACGGCGAGAGACAACGGAGCGCATGAGAGCCTGGTATTGCAAGAGAGCTTGGGTCCGCTGCAGGAAAACCCATTCATTAATTCAGCACATCCTCGAGTTATACGGCGGCGTTCCCGGGATACGGACTATACGCGCTGAGAATATCATCATTATTGAATCCGACCCGGAGTACTTCTCGGAAGGATGTGGTTTGAAGCATGCATCGAAACTGCAGCAGAACGGCACGGTGAGCGGATACAGCTCTCTCAATGACCTGTTAGACCGGAGAGGTAGTCCGGTTACGGAGATACGCGCGAAGGAAGTGGTCATTTACGATACTGCGCTTAGTAAAAGCGAGGAGAACCTCAGCACGCTGGGACGACCCGCGTCTGCCCCGCTGGAGGGGCAAGGAAGGGTGAGTCGCATGTTACAGAAATTTGACAGGAATTATGGCAAGTTGCAGGCCAAGTCACGCAGCACGGAAAACCTCCTGGACTTGGACTGTAGTCCTGTCAGGCCAAGCTCCAGACCCAAGCCAGATGTGGTGCCAAAATGCCCAGTGTCGCCGCAAGCTGGCTCTCCACACAGCAAGGTCTTCCAAAATGTCCAGTCTTCCATGAGCAACCATCACGCCTCTCCTAGTGACTCAGGGAGTAGTACACCCGTTTCTGGATCCCCTCAGTTAGTGTCTTCCACACGTAGACGTTTCGAGGGCAGCGAGGGACGAAGTGTCACTGTGTATCCCAAGGAGGACACTGAGAGGTCTCCGTCCAAGCCTGTTAGAGAACGGGACTGGGACAGCACAGATGGGGCCTCTAAAGCCAAGGTGCCATGCTCTCCGGAGAGCCACCGTGCCCGTGCCGACTGTACTCCTAGCCCCACATCACCCCCTTTATCACCCAGCTTTGAGATCCGCCCGTCCCCTCGCCCGGATCTTTCTCTCCTTCCGCCTGGGGATCTACAGGCCCGTGCACTCGCCAACTTGCGACTCCAGTCTCGCAATTCCTTCACTGTCATTCCCAAGAGTCGTGCGGCCATTTCGTCACCTGGCAGCACCGCCCCATCCAGCCCTGTCCTTTCCCCCCCATCCCCACAACCCCTGGTGGGTGTGGCAGCTTCAGAGCCCACAGTGCCAACCCCCTCACCCGCTTCCTTCATACATTCCACACCAAAGCTTACAGAAAAGGTGACCATAGAAGCCAAAACAGGGTCTCCGCAACATACCCCACCTGCCACACCCACCTCTCCAGCCCCAGCTTCTCCGCCCTCAATTGGCTCACCTGTCAAATCAGTCTCATCTCCAAAGGAACCTCCGCTTGATAAGCTGCCTATCACAAACATTGATGACCTAGTCGTGGAGCCAACGCCACCCGTCCTGAGCCCTGCGGTGCAGAGGCGCAAAGGAAATACGTTTACAGTTGTTCCGAAACGGAGGCCTGAGGCCCAGTCTGGCCCTGCTGAGACCCCAGAAGTCGTCAGTGAATCTCAGAGCACACCACAGGCCCCTTATACCCATCTGGGAACCCTGATTAAAAAGCGTTACCCTGCTGCAGAGGAGATAAAGGTCATTGGGGGCTACCTCTCCCTTGGGCGATCCTGTCTCTCGAAGACTGGCTCAACAGGAAAAAAGGTAAATATAGTATCATATTTAGCGTAATATCTACATTGGTCATTTATTTACTATACATGTATTAAAGAAATAGGATGTCTTTATGAAGTGGCTTAGTAGGTATAGTTTACCCCAAAACAAACATTCTGTCATCATTTACTCATCCTGATGTCATTCAAAACCTGTATCACTGTTTTTCTTTTGTGGAGCACAAAAGGCAACATTAGGCACTCCCAGTCACCTTTCATTTTCATTCTGCCTAATATCTCATTTTGTGTTCCACTAAAGAAACAAAGTCATATGAGTTGTGGCACCACATAAGGGTAAGTAAATAATAGCAGAACTTTGGGTTAACTATACTTTTAAGAAGAATGCACTTTTGTGTCCTGGCAAGTGTCTTGATTAAATACATTTTTATGTTCCGGTTCAATTCTTGCCATTAACAAACCATTAACTACGACTTTTACCTCAATAACTTCTAATTTGCTCCTTATTAATAGCAAGGTAGTTGTTAAGTTTAGGTATTGGGTAGGATTAGGGATGTAGAATATGGTCATGCAGAATGTGCTTTATAAGTACTAATATGTTAGCCAATATGTTAAAAATAGGCATTCTGCGCAGCTGCGCTCACAGCGACCCGAGTTCGATTCCCATCTCAAGGTCCTTTGCCGATCCCGCTCCACTCTCTCCCAGTGCTTTCCTGTCGTCTATCTAATGTGCTATTTATAAAAAAATGCATAAAAAGCCCATAAAAATATCTAAAAAAAAAATACAAATAAATAGTCATTCTAATAACAACTAGTTAATACTGAGAATTGGTCCCTATACTAAAGTGTTAATGGTTTGTTTTTAGGTTAGAAATTTGTGCAAATACACAAAAAGGCTTTACAGAGGTTTTTCAGACATGTTTGTTGGGTGTTTATGACCTGTCCAAAGGTTCACCGTATTCTTAACCACTGCATCATTTAAGATGTGTCAACATGGATTTTGTAGTGGTCATGACACATGCAGGTTACATTGAGATACCTGCTGCTTACCTCCTGCAAGACATCAGTCCAAACAAGTAATAACTTTTCTTGTTTGATTCTTTGCTATCCATATTATTTTGTAACACAGAAGTAAGCTATTTTCTGTGAATGTGCAAGACTTCTGATTTATTAGCTGCAATAGGTAAATAACAAAGTGCATTAAAGAAGAAGAATAACAAAATGCATTAAACTGTAAAACTAGCTGAGGTACAAAAAATGTGTGTTTATGATTATGATAATGTATATTATGATAATAAATACTAATTTGCAATATCACGCAGCATAACACACTTTCAAGTTACAAATGGCTGCACCCGCTCTTAAATCAGGCAGATACAATGAAACTAATTTGTATACTTAAACCACATAAAAAATGTTTTTTGAATGTTGAATTAGATATCAAATTATCAAAACAAGCAGCATTTATTTTAGATAAAAACACTATAAGCACACTTCTAGAGCAAAATGTTTCATTACAAAAAAGATGTACCATTAATGTGATGAACTACACCTATAGGCTTATTCTGCTAGGACACCTGTGTGAACTTGATAAGGAGCTGACTTCATATATCCAAAATCACCAAAACACCAGCTAAATAGAAAGAAAAGGGTTGTTTCTTAGAAAACAATAGAAGCCGCTTGGTTTGATATTTTGTATCTAATGAAATGACATTCACAAATTTAGAAGGGCAACTTAAAAGTACAAATCTATAGAACACAATATAGAAAATGCTATATGCAAATAATATAAAAAAATATAGTTTGGGACTATGTTGTTATGGACACAGCCTGCAGTATATGCTCACATTGCAACTTTAGTTTATAACCAAATGTAAACAGCAGTAAAGATCTTGCCAGAGAAGGTCAGGTGATTTATGTAGGAAAATGAGTCATGTGTTCTGTTCGGAGTCAAGTCTAGGAGTTACTGAGGTCTAATAGAGGTCTTTGCAAGGCCATACTTGAAATTTGACTTGTTACATAACATGCTGTCATTCACAGTCAAAATCGATCTCAAAACAGGAAACCAAACTAGCAGCAATGATCCGTTTCACTTCCTCTGCATAGTGGTTCTCTCAAACAGTCATGGAGCCTTTGCTGATTAATATCAAACTTGGTTTAGATTCATAGCATGTATTAAAAGATGTAATGATTCCGGATGTTCGATTTTGTCAGTTAGAGTTTCACTTTTTTTTCTATTAATTTTTGTCTTAGCTTTAGTATTTTAGCTCTAATGCCAATGGGGATGAAATTAGAAACACTGCTTCTCTGCAAGGATTTTAGACCACTGACAGCTAGTTGTAAAGAAAATGAATATCTGACTTTCCTGTTATTGTTTTTATTCATTTAGCATTATCCATATAGGTTTTTCTTTATTGTGTACTCTGATGATTTATGATGCTACAGTCTTGCACCCTTGTTGTTTTTAAGACACCATGTCAAGTTAAAAGTAGTTTAATTTTTTCTTTCTGTATAAGCATGCGTCCTGTGCGGTGGACATCACCCTACAGGGCTGTTTACACTGTAACTATAAAGTGTTAAAGGGGTCATATGATGCTTTTTTAAAGATCATTATCTCTTTGGTTTTGAGACTTTAGTCTTTGCAACTTCAGGGATCTTATCTATGCACAATCAGCTTGTAACACTCCAAAGAGAAAGGAAAACTTGAAATAGCATCATATGACCCCTTTAATAATCATTCTAATTTCATGAGAACAGGGAAGTCCAAACCATAGCTATAACAAAAACGACACGAGTAATGATATCAGTTAATGAATGATGAAAGCATGGAATCACAGTCCTCCCGACTTTAAACAGCTTGAGCATTTATAGTTGCAGATGACAACTGCTGTGTGCAGAAACAGAAAGTTATCATCATCAGTTAGTGTGGCTGCTAATATAGTTTTTGTTGTAGTTATCGTGGTTGGTGTGAATGGGCCTTGAAGACCTAAGGTGCGCACTGCGCAGCATCACTCACATTTTCTTCAATTACTTCAATTTGAAATGCATTTGTGAGGTTACACTCTTGAACATCTTCAGTCTTTTTGTGTACATTGGAATCTAAAATGAAATCATGCCAAATTGATCATTGGCAGAAAGTCGTGGGCCTCTCCTCTGAGAAACATCCAGACGGTCAGGCCCAGTTTGGGTTAGGTTATATGCTGCTTTTGTTCTCGCTCTCTGTTGTATATCTAGGTGATTGTTACGTGTTTGAGGATTGGCTCATGCCACACCTTTGTTTTGTTGGGTTTTAGAGGTTACATTGAAGCCCTTCCTGGTCTGGAGCTTAGACAGGGCAGCAGCAATTATGGCAAAATCAGAGAGTGAATTTGTTCAAGAACCTATCTATAGACCCAAGTCTGTGTGGAACCAATGGTAAACGTGTAATAATAAATATAATTAAAATGAGCTGATTGAATTTCAGAATAAAAGCTCAGATGTCTTTGGCAGCAGATGTATGCGTGTAGCTTAGTAAGGTCTGATTTCATGAGAAAGATAATGTGATATTTGCTGAATCGGATGCCACATTTACTCTGTATTAATGGTATGGAAGATTGTGACAGAATAGGAGACGATAGCCTTACAAATGTGTGGATTATTGACTGGAAATGATAAATAGCAATTTGTCTGACAATGAATGTCTACTACATGAAATACTCCTCTGTGCTCATCAAACATTGCATTAGTAGAGTATACAGGAATCCAGTCAGCATACAGAGAACATTTATAACTAGATCTTTGATCTGAAGATGAAAATGCTTATTTTTATAGTGTGTTCACAGAAAGTTAATATTATTAAAACAAAGCCTGAGGCAGAATATGTCAGAGGATTTTCGTCATGGTTTAATACTAGCTTTTATGTCTCTGCTCATTCTTGAAGCCCTTGAAGAAGGAGTGTTTTAATGAACCTCTGAAGGTTTCATTTGGCATGGCCCAGCTTTAGAAAATGTGCGGGGGCTTTTACACAGGTGCTGGTTGCTGGTGTGCATATGTGTTGGTTGGCCATTAGTACACTCTAAGCTTATAACTGTCTTTGAGGCTGTGGAGAGTGGTTTTATGAGTGTATTATTCACTTGTAGCCACAGCCTTTCTGAACAAGGTACTTAAAATCTTACTTGTATAGGTACACTTACCACAATAATTGTGGTATGAATGGCACAAATCATGTGGCTGTTTGAGGAGAGGTGTGGATTCACTTTTCTGAGCAATCAAATTTATGGGATAGTTCACCCAAAACTTATTATGCCATCATTTACTCACCCCAAAAAAGTTTTGTTCATCTTTGAAAGAAAAAGGAAGTTATTTTTAATGAAACCTGAGAGTTTCTGTCCCTCTTTTCACCAAAATTTTCAAGCTTCAGAAAGTTTAAAAAGACATTGCAAAAGTTATTAATATCGAGAAGTTTTATCCATGAGGTAGGGCTGTGCAAAAAATCGAATGCGATTTTCATGCGCATCTCGTCAGTAAAGCCGCTCCTGTGATTAGTAGTGGTGTGTGAGCGTGACGCGCTCGCGTCATGATACTGTCGGGAATGCGCGTCCACAAGTGGTACAGATGAAAATGTGGAATAAAGTCGTTATTTTTGTTTTCTTTACGCATAAAAGTATTCTCGTAGCTTTGTAACTTTACAGTTGAACCACTGATGTCTCACGGACTACTTTGTCGATCATCTTGGTACTTTTCTGGACCTTGAACGTGGTAGTCACCTTACTGTCTATGGGAGGTTCGGAGAGCCCTCAGATGTCATCAAAAATATCTTAAATTGTGTTCCGAAGATGAACGAAGGTCTTACGGGTTTGGAACAACACGAGGGTGAGTAATTAATGACAGAATTTAAATTTTTGAGTGAACTAACCCTTTAAGGAAAGGTTAGTTCAGGTTGTTAAATGTCATGTGGTGCAACTCCCCAAGAATGTAATAATATTTATACAGTTACAATTTATGATACTTGTAAAAATAGTTTTTTTTTATGTAAATAAGGCACTCGTATTTGTCATGGACCCATAAGAATGGTTTTGTTTGGTCAACTTTTATTATGAAGTGTACAGTTAAAAAATGTAACTGTACTCTCATTGCAGATTCTTTTAGCTTGCAAGATTTATTTCAGTCTGTAAAATGTGTACTTTTTACGATGTGTGTCTTACAAACACACAAGGAGGTGGATGGAAACCCTCCTCTTCCCCTGTATAGGAGCTCATTTTCTTGCTGCTGCTCCACGGAATTCTCTCTCTCTCTCTCTCTCTCTCTCTCTCTCTCTCTCTCTCTCTTTCTCCTTCTCCTTATCCTCACTTCCTCCTTTCCTCCCCCTCCCCCCACCTCCCCTCTCTTAACCTTGCTGGTGTCCTCCAGGAAGTTCTCCTTGCAGACAGACACAGGCTCTTCAGCACCTGTGTGTTTGTGTGTTTTTTACTTTGCCCTTAGTGTGCAGTCTGTGCGCCATTGTGTCGTGGACTTTGAAGTTCAGATAATTTAATGATGTGTCCTACAGTCTTGACGACATTGTGTAATCCCATATGGACCACTTCTGTGTGTGTGAGAGAGTGTGTGTGTGCCTGTCACATGGCTGCAGTGTCTACAATAGGGTCGATGTAATTAGAATTCAGACTGCAAAGCGCCACTGTCACTGTCATGTTTAATTCAAGAGTCACTCCAGCATGTGTGTGAGAGACAGAGAGAGGAGCAGAGAGAATTTAAGAGAGAGAGAGAAAGTTGTAGTCTGTGTGAATGTGAAAGTTTTACAGCAGTGTCATGGACCTTTTTCCCATTTCCGGGTTTCTCAGCAGCGGAAGTCGTCATAGTTGGGTTAACTTGAATAGCAGTGAATGGGAGAGTACCACAAATATATTTTTTGCATTCCCATTTGCTCAAATAGCAAAAGAAAAACTCCACGATAATGTTTTCATGACTTTCAATAAAAGGAAAAAAAATTGAGAGAGACTGATAACGGCTGTCAGAAGAGAGAACGTTGTCAAATTTACCGTCCCTCCCATAGAGGCTGCATTAGAAACACCCTCGCATTAGCGTTAACTGTTTTTTTGTAATTTGATGCAAAGGTGATATAATACAAAGAATAGTGTTATAAATGTACATACATTTAAAAAAAAATACAAATATGAAAAACTTTCAAGGATTTACGATGCTGATGACCGTTAAACGTGTCATCACAGTCTTGTGAAAAGGGTCCATTGTTGCTTTTTAAGTTAATTGTATCCTTAAAGAAACAGTCCAAACCCATATGCTGTTAGTTTTTCTCTGGAACAGGTTTTGAATAATGTATTGTGTGCTTTTTTCCATGTAGTAGCAGTGAGTGGGGACCAACAATTTCAAGCTTCAAAAATGATTAAAAAAAAAACTATGATAAATAGGGATGTACAATGCAATGCCAATCAAAAGTTTGGGGTCAGCAAGATTTTTTGGTAACACTTCACTTAAAGCCTTTATGTATAATGCATTATAAAAGTAGTTTTAATGCAATAATTATGCCTTGTGTAATACACCTATAATGCATTGTACAATCTCATGAATAATTGTAACCAAAGTTTATACATTATAACACTTGTCAATTCATTGTTACACTATGCATTTTAAATTCAGTTATAATTATTTACAACGTTATAATTATTTAAGATATCATGTATTACAATGCACATTATGAATTATACCCTTTATAATGCAGCATACATAAAGGCTTTAAGTAAAGTGTTACCTTAAGTAAAGTGTTTTTTTGTTTGTTTGTTTTTTAGTAATTAAGAGTTTTTTTCCAACAAGGACACATTAAAAAGTGACAGTATAAAGACATTTATATTATAATGTTACAAAAGCTTTAAAATTGTACATAATTGCTGTTCTTTTAAACTTATCAAAGATAAAAATGAATCAGGTTTCCACAAAAATATTAAGCAGCACGATTGTATTCAACACTAATAAAAAATGATCAGAAATGTTTCTTGATCAGCATATTAGAATGTTTTCTGAAGGCTCATGTGACTTTGCAGCCTAAAGTTATGGCTGCTGAAAATTCAGCTTTCCCATCACTGGAATAAATTACATTTAAAAACAGATTAAAACAGCAAACAATAACTTTAAATTGTAAAACTGTTTCACAATATTATTGTATTTTTGATTAAATAAATGCAAAAAAAAAAAAAAAAAAAAACGAACCGA
>NW_015544253.1:41146-41336 GCF_001515605.1 Sinocyclocheilus anshuiensis | reverse complement strand
CAAATTCTCTGAAACGCCTTTGGAGACGGCTTATGGTAGAGAAATGAACATTCAATTCACGGGCAACAGCTCTAGTGGACATTCATGCAGTAAGCATGCCAATTGCACACTCCCTTAAAATTTGCGACATCTGTGGCATTGTGCTGTGTGATAAAACTGCACATTTTAGAGTGGCCTTTTATTGTGGCCA
>NW_015544253.1:38029-41098 GCF_001515605.1 Sinocyclocheilus anshuiensis | reverse complement strand
ACACCTGTGCAATAATCATGCTGTCTAATCAGCATCTTGATATGCCACACCTGTGAGGTGGATGGATTATCTCGGCAAAGGAGAAGTGCTCACTAACACAGATTTAGACAGATTTGTGAACAATATTTGAGAGAAATAGGCCTTTTGTGTACATAGAAAAAGTCTTAGATCTTTGAGTTCAGCTCATGAAAAATTGGGGCAAAAACAAAAGTGTTGCGTTTATAATTTTGTTCAGTGTATATTGGTACTTTTATTGTGTACACTTATTTCACATTACATTTAGATGACCTTTTCTGTCATCTAAACTCACAAGTTAATCTTTAAAAACATTAATAATTTCTAAAAAAGTTACACGTTTAATAACACATAAATCTTAAAGGGGTCATATGATGCTGCTAAAAAGAACATTATTTGGTGTATTTGGTGTAATGAAATGTGTTTATGTGGTTTAAGGTTCAAAAAACACATTATTTTCCACATACTGTACATTATTGTTTCTCCTCTATGCCCCGCCTTTCTGAAACGCGTCGATTTTTACAAAGCTCATCGGTCTGAAAAAGCGAGGTGTGCTCTGATTGGCCAGCTATCCAGTGCATTGTGATTGGCCGAATTCCTCAAGCATGTGATGGAAATGTTACGTCCCTTACCATATTGTGATGCCTGCGGCAACCACATGTGACGACCCCGGGCTGGACTCCGCTCCGTCCACGGTGAAAGCCGATCCGGCGATCGACAGCGCGAAGTTGAAGTATTTCCTCAGTGACCAGCATGGATCAGCTCCAGGCATGACGAAGCAATATCGTCCTCTTTTGGAAGGCCAAACAAAGTAGTTTCGCTTTCCCAACGAAGCACACAGCGCCTTCACGACATGGCGGCGGCGGCAGCAATACTACAGCGAGAATAAAAGTTACGCCTTCTTTCTTTGCATGAACATTTGGGCGGTGTTATGCAAATCTTCCCAGATAATGACGTCGGTATGTGGGGGCATGTTAGAACAAGCCATTTTAGGTAGGCGTGGCTGACCTTTATAAAGAATATCTCTTTGGATTTGACCAGGACTGTTTTGATCACGTGGACTGGGACATGTTCCGGGCAGCGTCTGATGACGACATAGAGGCATACTCAGATACTGTAACATGTTTCATCAGGAAGTGCGTAGAAGATGTAGTGCCGAAAAAAACAATACGCATCTACCCCAACCAAAAACCGTGGATTAATAGCGGTGTTCGAGCAGCCTTGTCAGCGCGGACATCTGCTTTTAAATCCAGACACGCTGACGATCGCAAAAAAGCCAGTTACGATCTCAGGAAATCCATCAAAACCGCAAAAATGCATATTGCACATTGTCATCTGTTGAGGTCTGTATGTTTATATGTAAATTGTTTCTGCACTGTCTGGAGCACGCTCCCAAGAATTTCACTCACCAAGGCACATGTGCTGTGGTGATGTGACAATAAAAAGTGACTTTAGATTCATTCATGGGTTACCTGTTTCTTGAATTTATTTTGACCTGGAATATTCTTTTAAATGACACAAATTGAAAGACAGACATTTGTATGAAATATTTGTGCTTGTACTGACTTGCATGGATGTTTGCACATATGCTAATTTATTGTTTGAGAGTCAGGCTTGAAATAGTCAATGCAAATCTTATTCAAATAAAACTTGACCATAAGCTCAAGCTGCACAAAAATACCAGCTGACCACTGTAGGTCATCAAAGAAAGAATGATATGACAGTGGATTTATGTCTTAATACAGGCAGCCGTGTTTTCCTGCCCTGGTTTTCTGTGATAAGCCTGTTGATAGGAATCTTCGTTCTCTGTCTCTCCCACTGTTTACTACTGAGAGTATAGCATACTTGTATTCTTGCCATTTGCATGCTCTCTTGCTCTTGCTATAGTTCCTCCTCTGCTCTCTCCTTTAAAAATAGTCGTGGTTCCTGTCGCTGAGCAACTGAGACCGCAGCCTTTCTATCCTGTCATTAGAAATCCCAAATTAGGTATCTGTGCCTTTTTGTTTCCAAAACACTTCCTTCCCTCCCTCTGCCCTATGCTTGCCAATGATTTATCAAACCACCTATATCAGGCAGCGTTACACACCATAACAACAGTTGTTCATGAGTGCTTATGTTGGGCCTGATTAATATTTCAAGCCTTTCCATAAATGAGAGCATGCCTCAAATCTAGGCCCACATCTATTCTGCACACTTTTTCACATTTTCTATGCTGACTGTGAGGGAAAATCTTTGGGATTCTGTATAATACATTCCCTATTGATACTTCACTCGTACTGCGTCTGTTTAAGACACTTGGGGAAAACTCCTTTTTCTCCGATGACTAAAGCCTTTCAATAACGCAGTGTAACTGCACGGCCATTGGTTCGTGCAGTGAATAAAAAACGAACCAATGGCTCGGCAGCGGAGCTCGGGCGGGGTCATCTGGCTATATAAGCGGCACATCGCCATAGGATCCTCAGATTATTCTCCTTCAGTGACAACTACCAGATCTTCGCTCTACGAGACTACAAAGCCTTCGCCGTGATCAAGCCTCACAGCGGATCGAGAGACCCCTTCCTGCTCGGCCATTCTCGCTGCTTCATGCCGCCCTTGCGCTGCAGCAGCGACGGTCACCGGCGACATAAAAGAGCAAATTTTCGGTGTTGTTTCAAATGCCACGCCATTACTGTCGCTCGTGCAGGGCCCCCCCGCACGCCGCTGACGGTCACGGCGAGTGTGTTTCATGCTTGGGCGCCGCCCACGCTGAAGCAGCACTCATTGAGACGGAATGTCCTCATTGCGAGGATATGAGTCTCGCCTCTCTGCGCTCGTGGAAAGCTTTCTTTTCAGAGAGCGACTCCGCCCCTCATGCCCTCCCACTTTTCTTCCTCCCAGGAGCCTGTGAGGAAAAAGCAGCGGGGCAGAGGAACTCGGCGCTCGGTGACGAGTGAGCCGACGCCGGCTGAGTCCCCGCGTGCCTCACTCTCTCCGTTCAGAGAGGTTTCTCCAGTCCACTTCTCCCTCCCAGACCAGCGTCCCTCTGCGGCTGCGAGCGATCTGGTCTCATTTGGA
>NW_015544253.1:34172-37206 GCF_001515605.1 Sinocyclocheilus anshuiensis | reverse complement strand
GCCGTGATCAAGCCTCGCAGCGGATCAAGGGACCCCTTCCTGCTCGGCCATTCTCGCCACTTCACGCCGCCCTCGCACTGCAGCAGCGACGGTCTCCGGTTCCCTGCCGCTATCCGGTGACATTAAAGAGCACATTTCACAGCAAATTTTCGGCGTTGTTCCAAATGCTTCGCTGTTACTGTCGCTGCCGCGGCAAGTGTGTTTCAAGCTTGGGCGCCGCCCATGTTGAAGCAGCACTCATTGAGACAGAATGTCCTCATTGCAAGGATATGAGTCTCGCCTCTCTGCGCTCGTGGAAAGCTTTCTTTTCAGAGAGCGACTCCGCCCCTCATGCCCTCCCACTTTTCTTCCTCCCAGGAGCCTGTGAGGAAAAAGCAGCGGGGCAGAGGAACTCGGCGCTCGGTGACGAGTGAGCCGACGCCGGCTGAGTCCCCGCGTGCCTCACTCTCTCCGTTCAGAGAGGTTTCTCCAGTCCACTTCTCCCTCCCAGACCAGCGTCCCTCTGCGGCTGCGAGCGATCTGGTCTCATTTGGAGGAAGCGTGTGTGACGCCATGGACGACAGCATGTTGTTGGAGTCTTCAGATGCGGAGGAGCTGTCGGGCTCGTACGTCGACCCCGCCCCCTTGCCATCTGCACAACCCAGCACAGCCAGCACGGGCATGGACGCCGAGCTTTTCCGCGTCCTGTCTAAAGCTGTGGAGGAGCTGGGTTTGGAGTGGTCTCCGCCGGAGGATCCCACCCGCAGCCGCCTGGATGAGTGGTTCTTGCCGGGGCGCAGTCAGACCCCCCGACAACGAGCTTCACCATTCTTTCCAGAGGTCCACGACGAGATCACCAGGTCTTGGCGTACCCCCTACTCGGCCCGCCTTCGTGCCTCATCTTCGTCTGCCCTCACATCAGTCGACGGCGCCGAAGAAAAAGGTTACGACAGACTGCCTCCCCTGGATGAGTCAGTGGCCGCGCATCTCTGCCCGCCCACGGCCATCGGCTGGAAGGCAAAGGCCGCCCACCCGTCCAAGCCATGTAGGATGATTTCAGCGCTCGCTGGATGGGCCTACTCGTCTGCTGGACAAGCGGCCTCGGTGCTTACCGCCCTCCCCCCCGTTGACGGCGCTGAAAAAAACGTGTTTGAGAAGCTGCCTCTCTTGGATGAGTCAGTGGCCGCGCATCTCTGCCCGCCCACGGCCATCGGCTGGAAGGCAAAGGCAGCCCACCCATCCAAGCCGTGTAGGGTGACTTCGGCTCTCGCCGGGCGAGCCTACTCGTCTGCTGAACAAGCGGCCTCAGCGCTTCATTCTATGGCGGTTTTAAGTCTTCCAGGCCAAGCTCCTCCGTTGCATGGACGAGTCTGGCCCAGACCCCGCGGCTTTTAAGGAGCTGCGCAGTGCGACCGACCTGGCTCTATGCGCCACCAAGATGACAGCGCAGGTGATTGGCAGATCCATGGCCAGCCTAGTGGTGCTGGAGCGCCATCTATGGCTAAACCTGACGGAGATCAAGGATGCAGATAAGATCCCCTTCCTCGACTCCCCGGTTTCCCCTACTGGCCTGTTTGGACCTGCAGTTGAGGCTTCGCTGAACACTTTACCGCTGCACAGAAGTCATCCCAAGCAAAGCGACACTTCCTGCCCGCAAAGCCCATGCCACCAATTGCTCCCACGGCTTCTAAGCCCGAGCCTCGCCAGCGCTCCCGCTCGGCCAGACGCCACCAGTTTCCAAGATAGCATTGGACCCTGCGCCTCAGACGTCACCCTGATCTGCGGGACAGGAAGAGGAGGGGGCCAAGTCTCGCTGCAGCCGGACCACCCCCCAAAACGCCTCTGTTATGCCTCCAAGCACCCCGTTCAGTTCCGGGTGCCGATGGCAGTGTGTTTGTGACCAAAAATACTGTTGTGAACATAGGGCCCGTTCTAATCGCGTCCACACAACCAACCGCTGTTATAGCGGGAAAAATAAAACACAAACATTTTCAAAAAGAGAGCAAATTTCCTCTTCCACTCATTGCAAGCGTCAAGTCCCCCCTAGGCGGCCCACCGCTCGAGCCAATCCAGCCCCTTGCCACGCGGACCGAGGCCTGGCAGGCCATCCCCGGAGTGTCAAGCTGGGTCATGGGAATAATAAAACGAGGTTATACACTCCAATTCACTCGAAGACCCCCGCATTTCAGCAGCGTGGTCTCCACCTCGGTTCAGAGCGAGGATGCACACGTCCTGCGCGCCGAGGTGATGTCGGCAAAAGGAGCCGTAGAAATGGTTCCCCCAGCCGAGAGCGAGTCAGGCTTCTACAGCCATTACTTCCTCGTCCCCAAGAAGGATGGCGGCCTAAGCCCATTCTCGATCTCAGGTGTCTGAATCGCACCCTCATGAGACGGCCGTTCAGGATGATTACATTGAAACAGATCCTCTCACAAGTATGCCCAGGAGACTGGTTCTTTTCACTGGACCTGAAAAATGCTTACTTTCACATCCAGATAGCCCCCCGTCACAGACGATTCTGGAGATTCACCTTCGAGGGAGTGGCTTATCAATACATGGTCCTTCCCTTTGGACTGTCCCTAGCTCCTCACACTTTTACAAAGTACATGGGGCTCTTTCCCCGTTGAGACAGACGGGAATCCGCTAGGGATGCACCGAGCCCGATACTGAGCTCCTGTACTCGTACTCGTTAAAATGTCCCGTATTCAAACAAAGAAACACCAACAACAGCCAGCAGAAAGGAGTTAAGGATGTCTACTATGAAGTATATTTATGCAATGAATATAATGTTAAACATTCAGTATTAACGCCTGTATAGCTGATGTGCGCGAGCTGATACACAAATCACGCAGAGTGGATTGAGTGCGCGGCGGCGCAGATGCGCGAGCTTGTCGAGTGAATATACCTTTCTCACAGACATCACTGGAAAGTTTGTAGTTCGGTCGGCCAAGTCAAAAACAAGTAAGTAAAACAATGCACAAGTTACTTAACGGTAGGAGAGAGAGAGAGAGAGAGAGAGAGAGAGAGATGGAGAGAGAGAGAGAGAGAGAGCGCGCGC
>NW_015544253.1:26692-32896 GCF_001515605.1 Sinocyclocheilus anshuiensis | reverse complement strand
AATGCACAAGTTACTTAACGGTAGGGAGGGAGAGAGAGAGAGAGAGAGAGAGCGTGTGCACTTCTGTTGTGTGATCTTTGATGTTCACTCACTTAGCACATGCATCATTTGGATTAAAACTAAAACCATTTATAGGGGCATTCACTATAAACATAATTTATGTTCAACCTTAGGCATACACGACTTTCTGTCGAAAGTGAAACTAACAGCCTGTGTGAAATGCGCTAGGCTATACTACTTTCCTCTCATTCTGCATCAGTACAAATACGTGCAGGCGTCGCGCGTGTTTTGCTTGCTTGCTTGCTCCTCCTCAGCCACTTAGAATGCCTGGGACTCAGGGTCAATTTTGCCAAGAGCGTGCTGTCCCCCAGCCAACGGATATCATTCCTGGGAACAGTTTTAGACTCAGCCCAATTGAGGGCGGTAGCCGCGCCATGTTCCATCCCGCGCCTGGCGTCTGGGGGCGTCAAGGTAGACCGGGCCTGTGTATCAGCCCTGGCCCCTTGGAAAGATCCTTGTTGGATGGAGCGGGGCGTGCATCTGGGAATGGTCTGCAGAAGGAAGGTAGTCTCGACAGATGCCTCCAACACGGGTTGGGGAGCGCTGTGCGATGGCAAGCCAGCTTTCGGCCACTGGTCGAAAGAGGAAGGCCGGATTCACATCAACTGCCTGGAAATGCTGACAGTGTGTCTGGGCCTTCGAAACCTTTCTGCCAGACCTAAGGGGTCACCACGTCTTAGTCCGCTCGGACAGCATGACGGTAGTTTCCTATATAAATCGCCAGGGCGGTCTCTCCTCGAAGCGCCTCTTCACACTAGTAGGGCGCCTCTTGGAATGGGCTCAGCTCAACTTGCGCTCGCTGAGAGTAGCACATATACCGGGCAGGCTAAACCAAGGAGCAGACATGCTGTCTCGGAGCAACGTCCCCTCGGAGGAGTGGACGCTCCACTCTCAAACGGTTCAGAAAATCTGGGAGATCTTTGGCAGGGCAGAGGTCGACCTCTTTGCCTCAGAAGACAACTCTCATTGCCCAACTTACTCTTCGAAGGGCAGGTTGGCCCACGACTGGCCCAACCTCCTCCTTTACGCTTTTCCCCCGATCGCTCTGATCCCACAGGTGACGCAAGGTGCTGTTGGTGGCCGGAGGAACCAGCACTGTTTTGCAGAGCTGTGCCGGCTGCTCTCGACAGCCCCGTGGCCCATTCCCCTGAGACGGGACCTCCTCTCTCAGGCGAACAGAATGATATGGCACCCCCAGCCTGAGCTGTGGGCTCTGCACATTTGGCCTCTCGATGGGAGATTGCGAACCTCCTCAAGAACGTGCTAAACACAGTCTCTCAGGCTAGAGCACCGTCTACAAGATGCCTCTACGCCCTTAAATGGTCTGTCTTCTCCGCCTGGTGTACAGCCCGCGGCGCAGACCCAATCTCATGCGACATATCTCTGATATTGTCCTTCCTGCAAGAGCTGTTGGATAAGGGCCGTTCCCCTTCCACACTCAAGGTCTATGTAGCAGCCATAGCAGCTTCTCATGCTCCTATAGCTTGCCAATCAGTGGGCAGGAACAACTTGGTTGTTCATTTTCTGAAGGGGTCTAGAAGGCTCCACCCGCCTCACCCCATCACTGTCCCTACATGGGATCTGCCCACGGTGTTGAGGGCTCTGAAGAGCCCTTCTTTTGAGCCGCTACAGTCCATTGACCTTCGTCCCCTGACGCTTAAGACTGCTCTGCTTCTAGCATTAGCATCGGTAAAGCGTATGGGAGATCTGCAGGCGCTATCAGTGAGCCCCACCTGCCTCGAGTTCGGGCCCAACGACTCTAAGGTCGTCCTGAAACCAAGGCATGGTTATGTACCTAAAGTGCTCTCTACTCCATTTAAAGCACAGGTAATAACTCTATCGGCGCTTACTCCTTCGGAGCAAGACCAAGAGTTGAACCTACTCTGTCCCGTCAGGGCACTGAAAGGCTATGTTGAGCGTTCCGCCCCGTTCAGGCGGTTGGATCAGCTGTTCATATGCTTCGGTGGCCGCACCAAGGGTTGTCCGGTTACGAAGCAGAGACTTTCCAAATGGATAATCGACGCTATTATGCTAGCATACTCTTCTTTGGGCCTTCAATGCCCCACGGGAGTAAGAGCCCACTCAACTAGAGGCGTTGCCTCTTCCTGGGCTTGGTCTAGTGGTGTGTCCATTGCAGAAATTTGTGCAGCGGCCGGCTGGGCCTCGCCGTCCACATTTGCCAGATTCTATAGTCTGGACATCCCGGCCTTACAGGCGCGGGTCCTTTCTGCATAGCAGGGCACTCTGTCACATGACAGCCAGTGCTTGGCGTTTGCCTCCTTCATGTACGCTCTTAACCCTCAGTGAGTTCCGAGGCTGTACTGAATTATTTCGGGACGATGATACAAGGCTGGGCCGACCTCTCTGAGTTTAGCCCTACTGCCTTTTGCGGGGCTTCCCTGCAAAATACTTGGTCCCTCTGGGCCCCTTTGGGTGCTTAAGCAAGTTCAAGTATTAGTCGTTCCTCTAGCATAGCACGGCGGGATTGTACTGGTTCCCCAAGCGTCTTAAACAGACGCAGTACGAGTGAAGTATCGATAGGGAACGTATTTGGTTACTAACGTAACCTCGGTTCCCTGAGATATGGAACGAGTACTGCGTCACTTCAGTTGAAGTAACCTGAGGATCCTATGGCGATGTGCCACTTATATAGCCAGATGACCCCGCCCATTCTGGCGGGCTTTGGTGGGCTTTACCGCCATAGGCTCGTGCAGTTCCGCTGCCGAGCCATTGGTTCGTTTTTTAATTCCGTATCTCAGGGAACCGAGGTTACGTTAGTAACCGAGTACGTTTTTGTGTCTTTTGCACCTATTTCTGTAATCTAATGGTACATTTTCATTTAGTGTGCACAGAGGGGTCACATTTCTAATGTAATCATAACCTGGAAATATACACTACCATTCAAAAGTTTGGGATCAGTAAGATTTTTAATGTTTTGTAATGACATATCTTATGCTCGTGAAGGCTGTATTTATTTGATCAAAATACAGTAAAAACAATAATATTTTGAAATATTACAATTTAAAATAACGATTTTCATTTTCTATTTTAAAATACTTTAAAATATAATTGATAATTGATTTAATTAATAAAATGTATAATGTAGGATGCAAAGCTGTATTTTCATCAGCCATATAACTCCAGTCTTCAGTGTCACATGATCCTTCTGATATGCTGATTTATTGTCAAAAATTGAAGGGGGTCTGAATACGTTCCGTACCCACTGTATATATATAAGAACCCTGTTATGCTTTTAAAATAGAAATATTTTGTAACAATATACACTACCGTGCAAAAGTTTGAGGTCAGTACTTTCTTTCTTTTTTGGAAAGAAATTAATACTTATATTCAGTAATGATATATTAAATTGATAAAAAGTAATAATAAAGACATATTGTTACAAAAAATTTATATTTTGGGTGAATGCAGTTGTTTTTAAATATGTATTCATTGAATAATCCTGAATTAGTAAATGCTAAATATAGGGATGTAACGATTAACCGCGAGCCGGTTGAAAATCGATTCAAATATGTGACAATTCAAATCGGTTGAGATGATAAACAAATCGCGATTCATTTAGGGGGAGGAGTTTATATGAATGCATGTCTGAGGGGAACTTACTGTCTTTAGAAAAGTTTAGATGGTATTTTTTCTTTTCATCTTGCCTCTGTATAATGTATTAAAGTTCATAAGTGCAGCGCTGCTTTGATTACAGCGGGAACCAAGGAAACGCTTTAAGCGCCACCTGCTGGCAGAGAGTGAATCTGCGTCTCATTCAGCTCGTCTGCTGTTTCGGTTTCATGCAGATCTTTTTTATGTATAGTTTCACAAAACTGAAGTCAAACCATTCTATTTTTGCTTCAAATTTTGAAATTATACAATTTAATTTAGATTAAAAACTGCTCATGTTGTATGTATGCAGCATCTTTGTTTGGATCATGATTAAAATGCAGTGTTTGCCTCTCATTTTAAATGGAAAGAACACAGACAAAGCCTTATTTTGTTTATATGAAGAGATTTCTTTTATTTGTGTTACTTATTTATTTGATTTGGGGCTTGTTTTAAAATTTCAATTTAGTTTTGTTATTTACATTTACATTAGCCTATATTTAAATTTTGTTATTTAGCAGACACTTTTATCCAAATCGACTAACAAATGAGGACAATAGAAGCAATCAAAACCAACAAAAGAGCAATAATTTACAAGTGCTATATTAGTATATTATTATAGTGTTATATTTCAATTTCACAAAGAAACGTGCAACATTTTGTCTAATAAAAGGTAAAAGGACACATTTAATTTATAATTTGTCTTAAATCTCATTTTGTAAAAAAAAAAAACGAATCGAATCGTGAAATCAAAAGCGTGAATCGAATCGAATCGTGAGTTGAGTGAATCGTTACATCCCTAGCTAAATAGAAATGGACTTCTACAGTTCTGGACTCTGGATTTTAATAAATTGAGCAAAATTGCAACTGAACATGCAAGCCACTGATCATCATCATGCATTTTCATTTTGTGAGAGCAGTTTTGAAATTTTGATAATGTAACTCCTCATGTAGAACTGGCCATGCATCCAGGGTGTATTCCTGCCTACAGCACGAGACGCTGGGATAGACTCCAAGGTCCCTTCAATCCTAAATGATTACATGATGACAAAATTTACAATTTAAAGCAAAAACCAAAATTGTTAATAAAACAAACATGTAAAGCATTGTGGATGAAGTGCATTTGGCTTTCGTGGAAATCGGGAGATTCCATCAGACCTACTCATATCCAATTCATTTATACTGTGACTAAAATGTAGAAAAATTCTTCTAATCCACAAACAAAACAATGTGTTGTAATTTCTGATGCACAAGTCAAGTCAAGTCACCTTTATTTATATAGCGCTTTTAACAATACAGATTGTGTCAAAGCAACTGAACAGCATTAATTAGGAAAATAGTGTGTCAATAATGCAAAATGACAATAGTAAACACTCATTTTTCAGTTAAAGGCAGTTCATCATTGAATTCAGTGATGTCATCATCCAGCTCAGTTCAGTTTAAATAGTATCTTTGCAATCATTTGCAATCAAGTCAACGATATCGCTGGAAATGAAGTGTCCCCAACTAAGCAAGCCAGAGGCGACAGCGGCAAGGAACCAAAACTCCATCGGTGACAGAATGGAGAAAAAACCTTGGGAGAAACCAGGCTCAGTCGGGGGGCCAGTTCTCCTCTGGCCAGACAAAACCAGCAGTTCAATTTCAGGCTGCAGCAAAGTCACTGCACACCCAGAAGCTGTGTCCTAACCAGGCATGACAAGATAAAGTGATAAAATCTCTTCCATTTCCATTTTTCATCTTTTAAGCTGTGACCACAACAACACACTGGCTATTTGCATATCTGTCCTATATAGTATGTGAAATTACAGTTAGCGTCTCCCAGTTTATTGTTCATTGACATTGGCCAAAGTTGCCTAAATGCTGTTTTTCAGCTTATATTACCCACAAACCCTTGTGCAATAGAAGATGAACATGGAAACAAGAATATAACCTAGGTAGTATGCAAACTGTGAACACAACTATTTTGTTGGATGCTTTTTGCTTTCAGTGAGAATGTTAAAATGATGTTGGTTAGAACACAGATATACGTGCCTTTACAGTGCTGTTGCTCTTGAGAGGTGGTGTTCAATTTGATAAAGATTTGAAAGGCATTCCATCAATGAAAGCATGCACTTAGTCACTGGTGCTGTGACTACAACATTTCTCATGCACACCTTCACATTACCTGCTGCCACACCATTTGTATAAGGGTTATTGTAGTAAACTAATATTATACTATATATATATATATATATATATGCAAGATCATGGGAGTTATGATTATTATATTGTATGAAATGAAGGAACTGTTTTCCGACTGTATGTGTGCATTAGATTTCTTGCACAGTTCTTCATACTATATAGTGCAAATGAAATGTTTCAGATGTGAATGAAATATTCTTATCTCCTATATCATATGATACACACATTTACACACATTTATCACACTGGATCGCCCACATCACACACTTATAAAACCATACGTGTGTGTGTGTGTTTATGTTTCGTAGGTCTTACCAGCTGTACTGTGCTGAGGGATTTCTAATATTAAACAGC
>NW_015544253.1:13515-26682 GCF_001515605.1 Sinocyclocheilus anshuiensis | reverse complement strand
CATTTACAGTCTGCTGCCAACCAAAGGTTGGAATTCAGGGAGAAACCCCCAGTATGTACTGTGTTTGTTTGTTTGTGTGTGTGTGTGTAGTTACGCAGTCTCAACCTAGTTCAAATCAGGACAGCGTCTCTGGTAAATTCTGCTCTAACAGATCTGCTGTCTCTCCCTTTTTGGCTGTTTTAAAATGATTAATATGAAGCATTACACAAAAGATACATAAATTTGTTCACTCAGTTTTACTGGGAAAAACATCGTATTTTATTTAAACTATTATAATTTATTATTGTTATTTATTAAATAATAATAATAATAATGAAGTAATGTTATTAATTAAATGAGTGTTCATTTGAATTGCAATTAAGGAAATTTCTGAAATTGAATATCTCTAGTTATTGAAAAACATTATATTTAAGTACTCATCCATATTTATATATACAAACCTCCGTGATAATCTGAACATCAAGAACGAAATGAGCTGCTATCATGACTGTTATTACAGTTGTATATCTACATCTATAAAAGTATAAGTTAAAATAAGGAGAGTCTGAATCCACCACTGTAAACTCTGTCTCGGTAATTCAAGCTTTTATTTTTCCTAATATGCATAGAGAGCAAAATATGGAGTGGATATGGAGCATCCTTTCCAGTGGTGCTTATTCTTCTCTGAAAATATTTCCATATAATGATTGATCTGCTTGAATGTATATTTATAAATTGTGTTGGTTCTGAATTGTGATGGGAAATGGTTGAAACTGCCAACATATCATGCTGTGCTTAAATTTCTAACGCTGGCTGAATAGTCAGGAAATATGTCAGTATGAGCCAAGAATGACCAAATAACTCCACACTGGAAACTTTGCTTGTTACTGCCAGTGACTTATCCAGAGTTTGGGTAAATTGTGCCTCAGAAAGCAAGAAACTACAGTAGTTGAATGGGAAAATGGCTATGGTCTCAAGTGTTTAATGCTAAGGCTAGTGCTAAATTTAAATATTTATGTAAATATAATGTAATTGCTGCTCCAAAACCTAGTGAGATGCCCATTGCATTTATGACACAATAGATGCTTCAGACACAATAAGTTTCAAAAGCTAGACATCTTAATTCTGTCTTTTAATACCTTGCCTTGACTAATTCTGAGGCAGCATCACATCCTTTGCAAAGAAGACAATCACAGAATGCCTTGAGATAAACTCAGTGAAGAAATAAATCTAGGGTGTCAGATGATTTGTTGTGCTGCAAAATAAAATAAAAAAATGTTTAAATGGAATTTTTCCTATTTTAGTTTTGCTATTACTATTACTTCAGGGATTTGCTCAAAGTTTTGAACTTGTTCATTTAACTTAATTTGCACAAAAATATGCATTATATCTCAGATTATGCTGCTTTTTGAACAGACATGTGCCATTACTTTAAATTATCTGATTTAATAAAGAGGCAGAATATTGTTGCAAGTTTTGCAACAAGTTTTGCAAGACTGTTTTCTTCAGGGCAAAAAAAAAAACAAACAAACATTCATTCTCTGTCTTAACCTTAATTTAAAAATCTCAGCTAACGTAAAGATTACGTTAGGTGGAAACAAGTTTGTGAAGTTTTGACAGCCTGATTAATAGCACTTCATATTTAAGAGTTTCAAGTTTAATTTATTTATATAGCACCATTTACAACAGCAGCAGCAGCTGACCAATGTGCTTTACAGCATCAAATAAAATAAGTAGTAAATAGAACATCAAAAAAATAAATTAATTAAAAGCAAATTATATCAGCATTTAAAAGATATAACAAAATATAAGAAATAAAACCAGGATTGTCATCAAAAATCGAATACAGAGATGGAACATCAAGAGACATTGAAAAACAAGAAAACATTGTTTGATAGGCCAGCATTTTACACCTTGAGAGAGAATGTGGCAAACCAAAACTTAAAAAGTTTTGTGATCTGATGAGGCTCATATTAATGTGAGACTTGCATATGTTTGACGCAAAAAAGATACATCTAAACAGCCAAATAACACATAAACTACATTAGCTACTGGCAGAATCATGCTTTAGAGTTGCTTTCCAGTAGAGGAAACTGAAAAGACTGTTGTTATCATGGGTAACTTGGACACAGCCAAAATACAGGCAAATCTGTACAGAAAACCTGATTCAGTCAGCCAGAGAGATTTATTTTCCAAAAGGCTGTGAAGGAATGGATCAAGAAAAGTGATTATTATGGAAAGCCTGAACTGAAATCTAATTGAAAATCAGTTGTATTATCTGAAAATTGTAGTCCACAGATACTCATCGTTAACTTTAGAGCTGGAACATACTTGCATTTGCCTGTAGGATTAGGCAAAACTTTCAATGTGCAAAACAATGTGCAAGCAAAAGACTGTAATTGCTGCTAAAGGACAATGAACATAATTACAGACTACAGTATATATTTCAGGAAGCACAACATATAATGCAGAGAATTAATCCTTTAGGTATTATGTTCGTTCTTGCGAAAACTTTATAAAAAAGAGAGACAGAATTGACTACACACCCAGTCTATCTACATTGTGTTATGTAACCACAATAAATCTTGTGACACTAAGTTACTAAAAGAGAGTAAAGCTTGTACAAAACCTCTGAACGAGTAATGGATAGAATGATGCTCAAAAGTCAGTGGCAACCCTGTTTACTGCATTCAACCATAATTACATATGAGAATACAATTTGAACGTAATATGCTGATTTGAAAACAGCGGTAGAGCTTAATATTTTGTGGTGACATTTACATTTTTTATACATATATAATTATTTTCATTCATTGATGAATGGTTTAAAAGAACAGTATTTTGAATGTATTTGATTTTTATTTGTATTTGTGTTTTTAATGTCTTTACTGTTTTTGATCAATTTGAACTGTCCTTTTTGAATAAATAATTTGTGAATGGTAGAATATATTTGAAAATAGGCCAGAGAAACATTAAAAGAAACTGAAAGGAAACCGACAGGCTAAATTCAAAAACACATGATGGTTAACAATTAGATGGTATGTAATGTAATGTTTATTACACCAAATAAACATCACCCAATTACATGTGGCCTTTGTCCAGTCATTTTACTGGGTGTGCCATGTAGAACCACATTCACAGCCTCCGTAAATGAAGCGTGCGTATATGTTGTTGAGTAAGGACATGTGATTGAGATTAGAGTAGATTTAGGACAGCGCTGACACACAGGGCACAGACATTGACCAGGGTGCTTTAGAACACCATATACTTACTACATTTACATTTACATTTACATTTACATTTAGTCATTTTGCAGACACTTTTATCCAAAGCGACTTACAATTGGGGGATACATAAAGCGATTCTTCTTAAAGAGGCAAACAGATACAGGAAGTGCTTGTAATACCAAGTTTCTAGACATTGTTCAAATAAGTACAAGCTAGAAAGAGAAGGAATAAAAAGAGAGAGAGCTGTGGCTGTTCTATATGCAAGCATCAATGTCTTGAACTTGATTTCGTCTAAAAGTAACCGGTATATGGGTTGGTGGCACACAGGTAGCAAAAAGTAGTTTAAATGTAATGAAGAAATGATCAGAGATATGTAGGGGTTTTACCAGAATGTTGTCTGCAATACAATTGCGTGTGTAAATTAAGTCAAGTTGGTTGCCTGATTTGTGCGGGCTTGTAGTGGTAAGTCCTCTACTAAGTCCACTACTATTATACTGTAGTGGTAAGTCCTATTATACTAGAGTATAATATCTTCTAGTTGCCCTTCACATTAAGTTTGAATCAGACAACAAAGTGTTTATTTGGCTGATACGTCCTTAGTAAGAGTAACATAATGTTAAGGTGTTGTAGGTGGTTTCTAGAGCATTGCTGTGGAGTCCTGAGTGGTTTTTAGTATGTTGATATGTGAATGTTAGACTGTTCTTGGTGGTTTCTAGGGGATAGTTTTTTCAAAAGAGTCCCACTTTTAAGTCTATATGACAGTTTTTTTTTTAAACCAGGGAGCTGGGACCCACTAGGGGGATGCTTTAAAATTGTTCAACTGGTTCTGTTATTAATACAATTAATATTAATAGCGTTATTAATGTATTTTAATAATGTAGTTTAATTAAAATGATAAAAATGCATACAATGGAGAAATATATTTTTTTATGTTTCCCCCCTTTATAATAATCGTTTTGTTTGTTTCCCCATTTCTGTATTAATAAAAAAGATTAAAAACAAATGTCATAATTATAGCAAAAAAAGTGGCAGGTGTTTTTAACAACTATGAACTTAGAGATGTAATTTCATGTAGGTTCATTTTTATTGTACAAGTACAATGTATTATCTTGTATGTACACAATAGGTGCATTGTTTCAGAGGATTAATTTAAATGTTTGTACATAGTATGAATATGGTAATCATTCAGTGCCGTGTTATATTTGAAAGTATCATGATGCTTCGCCACTGTCACGCTACTTCCGTAAGGGTGCTTTTAGTTCATTTGAGTTTCCCAGCATTGATATGTGTCAGCATTTATGACCATGACTGACTAGATTATCAGGCATCATCAAAACCTGTAAAACTTAAATACTCCATAGTAAGGAGTGAGAAACAAATAAAGCAATAAGGAAACTATGTTGTCTGTTAATGCTTAATTGTTGTCCCACCATTTCCCTTTCATTTGCATTATGTGAATAGTCAAAAAATGTCTTAATTTGTTACCATAGATCCCTGGTGTAGATAAATATCAAGTGCACAGGCCTGGTGAAGTTTTGCTAAACAAATGTTTGTTTTGGTCAGGACCTGCTGTTCGGCTATAGTGCCATAAGCAAGTTTGGACACACCTCATACTTCGTTATTGCTAATTTACACATTTCATATTCATTTTAAAGTCCTCAAAACTACAAAATAACACAAACAGGAATTATAATAATTATGTAGTGATGTTAAACTGATAGTTCACCCAAAAATGAAAATTCTGTCTTTAATTACTTACCCTCGTGTCGTTCCAAACCCGTAAGACCTTCATTCGTCTTCGGAACACAAATTAAGATATTTTTGATGAATTTTGAGAGCTCTCTGACCCTCCCATAGACAGCAAGGATCCTACCACGATCACAGTCCAGAAACGTAGTAAGGACATTGTTAAAATACTCCATGAGACATCAAGAGTTCAACTGTAATTTTTTGAAGCTACGAGAATACTTTTTGTGTGCAAAGAAAACAAAAATAATGACTTTATTCAACAATTCATCTCCTCCACGTCACCCTGGCACCATTTTTGAGATTATCACGATGTATGCTGTTCTGTGTCAGCAGCACCACGTGGATACTTTGTTTACGTTCAGATCAAAGCGTAAACAACATATCCACGTGGTGCTGCTGACACAGAACAGCATACATTGTTTACGTTCAGTGGATACGCTCCAAAATGGCGCCAGGGTGACGTGGAGGAGATGAATTGTTGAATAAAGTCATTATTTTTGTGTTCTTTGCACACAAAAAGTATTCTCGTAGCTTCGAATAATTACGGTTGAACCACTGATGTCACATGGATTATTTTACTTATTTTGTGATGAACGAAGGTCTTGCAGGTTTGGAACGACATGAGGGTGAGTAATTAATGACAGAATTTTCATTTCTGGGGAACTATCCCATTAAAAATGTTAAAAGGTTAAACAAATCAAAACTATTTTATATCTTATCTCCTTCAAAGTCACCACACTTTGCCCAGATCACTGCTCTCACTGCTTGCTGATCTTGGCTTCTCTTAAACAACTTTATGATGTACATTTTAAATAGTGTCGAAAGAGTTCACATGTAAGCTAGACACATCCTTCACTATCCGCTCCAATTCTGTGGAAATCTGCAGAGCATTAGCAGATTCCATGCATGTCTGTTTATGATTGGTGTGAAACCTAACAAACTGTCCTCCACTTCCACCACAGCTGAAAATATCCTTCAACGAGTCCAGCCTGCAGAGCACTTTCGAATACCCATCTGAGAACAGTGTGTGGGACAGCGGAGAGGACGAGGAGGAAGGAGAAGAAAAAGGAGGAGAAGATGATGGCGGGATCATTGCAGGGAGGATAAGCATTCCTCGTGCCAGCTACACCAGCTCACCCACTCACTCCAACAACATCACGGGTGAGTAAGATGAGAAGAATGACAGGAAATGGATAGAATGAGAGGAAGGCACAGAAACCATGGATGAGGTGAACAGGAAATGGATGCAGTTCACACACTATTTTTATGCACTAAATATATGGACTTTTTGTCCTATTTTTTTGCAACGCAACTTTTAGGAGTCCAGTGAAGTTACTATGAAAATTGGGTTCTGTTTCTTGTGATCTTGCAAGAAGTGAGGTCAGTTTGATGAAAAAAAAATCCTTAACAGATATACAGAGGAATTATTCACTTTCTATATAGTTGTAATGCTTGTTATAATGGTTGAATTGATGACGGTGATTGTTGAGATGATTTCTCGGGTTCATCTTTTCTATACGGCTCTAGATTTGAACAGTGTTGACACCTGCTGGTCAGTCATGATGTGTTACATTTATTGCATTTGGATAGATGACAAAAAAACATGGGCATGAGCTTTTTCAAGGTTAAAATGTATATAAATGTACAAGGGAAAGTGTATATTAGAGATATGTTATAATATTACATTATTATTATTATTATTATTATTATTATATTTACACATACTGGTAAAAAATGTATAGCCTAAATGCACCGTAAGTCGCTTTGGATAAAAGCGTCTGCTAAATGCATAAATTATTATTATTATTATTAAATTATATTAAAATGTATATAATTGTATGTATATGATACATAATTTTGTAATATATAACAGTAAATATTTTTAAAATTAATGTTCTATTTTAATACATTGTATATTATTGTCTTAATATTTAAAGTGTACAGTAAATGGAGTACAGTTTCTTTGCTAGTTCTATAGTCTAGAGTGACATTAATGCCTTTCTTCTCTTGTCCTCAGATCTTTCCAGTTACACACCTAAGCACTCGGTGGAGTTTAACGCATGGCAAGAACACAAGCTTGATGAGTCTGCTCACCAGGGGGAAGATACTTCACAGAGTACAGAAGAGGTCATGGTAAGAAATAAGAATATGTCCACAATTGTGGTGTAAAATGAGAAGAACATGATATTAGTTCCTGTCCATGTAAAATGAGGGCATTATGTGATCTCTGAGGAATTGCTTGTTGGTTGCTAGGGTGTTCTGGGTGTTTGCTTTCTGGCCCAAGTGAAAATATCCCTCCCTCAATTCTCTATGGACTCTATGGGAATGACACTGTCATTAAAATCCCATCAATTATTACTATTGTTCTGTGCATCTACAGAATGCAGGAGTCACTCTTGAAGTCGCAATGGGTAACAAAGATAACCATACAAATATTTAGGCAAACATTTAGCACATTTAGAAACTGCAAACAAGAAGCACACTGCCGTTTAAAAAAATTGACTGTAAAGACATTTATAATGTTACAAAATATTTCGATTTCACATAAATGCTGATGTTGTATTATTTGTTATTTTATTTATCAAAGAATCCTGAAAAAAGCATCACAGTTTCCACAAAAATATTGAGCACATTAAGCAAATATTAACTGTGATGATAATAACAATCTGTCATAATAAAAGAATCGTTGAGTATAAAATCAACATATTAGAATCCTTTGAAAATGTAGCTTTATCATCACAACAGTAAAGTACTTTTTAAATATATTAAAATAGAAAGCAGTTATTATAAATTGCAATACTATTCCCAAGATTACTGTTTTTACTGTTTGATTAAATTAATGCAAATGTAATTTATTAATGCAAAAATAAAAATGAAAAATCTTATCAAACATACAATTGTAGTATCTAAAATATTAAGTATTCCTATGAACATTTTAGGGGTTGTGTTATTGTCAGTTATTTTTGACCAAACTAATATTAGTGACCGCAGATGTATTTCCCGTAATTTTAGCACATCTCTCTTGAACAAGCCAGATGGTTTGAGGTATTGATTACTGTATTTCCATTGCGCAAATGGTACAAGACAGGTCGCACATCAAAGTTAATACTTAGGTTCAGAAGTAGAACAAACCCCTGAGCAACAGTAATAATGTTGTCCTGTAAATAACCAAATCCTGACAAAATTCCATATTTCATCATGCATACTTTCTCTTCTTTTGTTCACCAGCTGACACCTGCTGATAGCTCTTCTCTGTCAGACTTCAGCAGTGAACCAGCCCTCTACTTCTAAACCTTCCAGATGTCTGGAAAATACGGGACCAAACATTGCCTGCCAGCACCAGCCTGGATGCAGAGAAACAACTTCCAGAACAATGGGACCAGTAGCAACCAGCACGGAAACGTACATTCCGTATTCTATGCCCATACACCATCATCGTCAACAGCAGGACTGTCCTCATTGCTGATCCACACAGTCACATTTAATCTCCTGTTGCCACCGATTGTGATTGTGATGGACATGGAAACTGGCTCAAACAGCCATTCCACTCTTGAATTTCACTCTTCGATCACATACTTGCTCTACGTATGTAATCCTCACCTCATGAAAGTGACCAAATTTCTAAAAGAGAGAAAGATGGGAGACTTTTCTTAAAATAGAGAAGGAAACTTGGACTGTGTGTAATGGGACTCCAGAAAGAGACGATATTAAGGTGAAGCAACAAAAAATGAAATAAGTGACTTATGTATGACTGGTAGGGTGCCACAATCCGTGTTCTTTGTGATGTTTTTGTATGTGCATGTGTAGGTCGGTATTGACATGACTCCCAAACTATAGAAGTCCTCCACTTTAGTTTCATATGTTTCCTTTGTATGTCTGTGTTTCAGTCAAGGTAGGCATTTCTAATGCACATACTATACAGCTGAAATACTAACAACATGTTAGTGTTGACTTAGTGATCCTAGATCTGTTTTAAAGAGCAGCTTTTAATTGGTAAACACATTCAATTTTGCTTTGCTTTTTTATGGTAATAGAATTTATTAGTCACTCAAAATTCTAGTCATAATTCGGATTACAAATGCAATCATAAATGCAAGTCAATCTTGTGAAGACATGCCCAGGTTAAATTTCACCCCTATAGCATAAATACAATGAAGTCTGTTTTTAGGACTACCATTGTAAATTTTTATGACATTTACACGTTTCCCAATATTCTCAATGATTCCCATTATCATAATCTAGTGTTTTTACAGTAAAAAAATACTGCAATACAGTTTTCATTGTATTATTAAAAATTGTTTTACATTATGGTAATGATAATTTCAGTGGGATGGGTTGTACCTTATTCACCTTCTAATAATCCTTAAAATACTGATTAAGCAAAATATAACACATGACCTTGAAGTGTTCTTGACAGGCTTTGTGAGATTTGTGCTGTGCAAAATTGCATTAGTTTGTCAATATTTCTGCTTAAGTTTTGAACTGGACATTCTTGCAGTACGAATGGGGAGTGGTCAATTTTAGTTATGATGGAAACATTAGTTTGTGAGTGGGCACGCTGTATGCATGGGCCACGTGTGTGTGCGAAACACGAAGACTACATACACACAATGCCAACTGACTTGAGTGTGTCATATCTGTTAAATGACTTTGGCGTATCTGCTGATGTCTCTCCTCAGCCTTTCTGACCAGTATTGATGTATAGTTTGTACACTCCAGGATGAATTTTTAATAATTTATTTCATGCATCTTTTATCACTTTTTCATATTTTTAGTCACAGGGCAAACAGTAGCACCAAGGTGCTTTGGGATTTTTTTTTTTTTTTTGATAATTTGACACCGTGTACAAAGTTACATGAGTGTTAGGACAGCTTACATCTTAGTCCTGTGCTTTTGTATTCATTCATTTGCACTGTTCTGTTTTTGCTTTATTTAGCACCTTACGCAGCTCTTGGTTGGAATAATGCCTTTTAGGGATCTCATATCACTTTCATATTGTAATTTATTTCACAAAAAATAGTATGTGTATCCATTGGGAGCATAACATTGACTTGAAGCACCAGCTATAGCCCTTATCAGCTCAAAACTGCTGATCAATATTTTCTGCACAATTATTTCTTTAAGACTCTGGCTTTGTTCACACTGCACACAATTCTGATTTGGTTTCCTAATTCAATCTTTGACCGACTGTCTGTGCTGTTATTTTGAAGATGGTGGTGAATTTGGATCCATTTGTTCAAACAGTGTAGTCAGTATCTGGTATAATGTAGACTTAACCAATGACATAGGCTTGTGTACGTCAGGTTTTGATTGTTCTTGTAAAAAAATCCCCCCCACAGACAAACAACTAAACATACACTGCCGTTCCAAAGTTTGGGGTCAGTAAGATATTTGTTTTTTGAAAGAGAATAATACTTTTATTCAGCAAGGATGCAGTAAGTTGAGCAAAAGTGACAGTAAAGACTTTAACATTGTAACAGAAATGTCTATTTCAAACTAATGATATTTGAACTTTCTATTCAGCAAGTATCACGATTAAGCAACAGTTCTCAATGACAATAATAAGAAATGGTACTCGAGAAGCATATTACAATGTTTTCTGAAGGAAAATTTTGCTGAACATTTAGCTTTACCATCATAGGTAAATGCTTTTTTTTTTTTTTTTTTAATATACTAAAATTGAAAATAATTGCAGGTTGCAGTATTTCACAATATTACTGTTTTTACTGTATTTTTGCTAAATGCAGCCTTGGCGAGCATAACTTTTTTTTTTTTACCGTAGTGTATTTGAAACTTGCTGCCTGTCTGAACAAAGCATTTGAACCCATGGTTTTTCATGTCACATAATTAAGGGCAAATTTTATGTAAGAGAATGTTCAAATAAGGCTATTTCACCAAGTGTTAGAATTCAACCAAGTCTTAATGTTCATTCTCGTTCAGTATGTCACTTAAGCACATTCCAGTCTATAACAGATCCTGCAGATGTTCTTTTCAAACATGAAATATTCTTGAGGGATGTATATTAGATGTTTAGAGGGTTGGGAACTATTGTTTATGTGTCTTACAAAATGTAATGCCACTTCAAGTGCTTCATTAGTTCCTGTAACTCTAGTCAAGCTGCTCATTGCTCTGGTGGTTAATGTACTGTATGTCAAAACTTTTCTTCATCCTTTTGGTTTTCTTCATCAGGAGAATATTAAATGTACAATTTGGTTTTGATGAATTTAGAGGGGAAACAATTTAAAATACAAGGAAATGTTCAATAAACAAATGAAGGTTATGAAGGTGTTCACAGTTTATCTTATAAGGATAATATTTATATAAAGAAATTCCCTTTAAAACATAAAAAAATCACAATATATCTTTATTAAAACATTGCATTTAAATAAAAACATTACATTAAACACCAATCTATATCAAAACAATTTATAAACCTATACATTAGATACAGAACTTCCAAATAGGAATGAGAAGTTGCATTCTGATTTTGTGTGGTGATTACAAGAGGGAAGGCTGGTAAAGATGAAAGAAGACGTGAGAGATGAGAACAATGCAATATAGATATTTATACAAATAGAAACATTCAGCATTATTCAATGATCTTTGCTGCTTCTTGGTTCAGTGGCTTTGGTCAGATTCCCTGTTTCCTTCTTTAAAACACTCAAAAGTGTCTGAGAGCTTTCAAGAATCTGAGAGAGATAGAGAGGAGAGGTTTAGTCAAACTAGAACACCACACAGATACAAAAAAAATGCACAGTGTTACATTTAAACCAAACAAACAAAAATAATAATATAAATTGCTTTGTGTAACTATTTTCTGCAGTTGTCCAAACACTGGCATCATTATCAAAATTAAAAAAAAAACACTAAAGAGGCTAGATCTTTTTAAGATGTAGAAGTGACTATATTATATCTAATAAAGTTTGAATGTACTGACAAACCAGTATATCAACCAGGGGTGCGTTTCCCAAAAGCATCGTTAGCTAACTATGGTAGTTAGTTCCATTGAAATCGATTGGTAACGACGGAACTTGCGACCATAGTTGGCTAACAATGCTTTTGGGAAACGCACCCCAGGATGATTAATCTGCTAATATACACCTAAAATGGTGGAAGACTTAACTTGGGGGAGAAAAATCGTTGAATAAAGTCATTATTTTTGTTTTATTTGTGCACAAAAAGTATTCTCGTAGCTTCGCAAAATTGAAGTTGAGCCTCTGATGTCACATGGACTGTTTTACTGATGTCCTTACTACGTTTCTGGACCTGGGAACATTACAGTTGCGTTGCTGTCTATGGGAGGGTCAGAGAGCTGTCAGATTTCATTAAAAATATCTTAATTTGTGTTCTGATGAACAAAGATGAACAAAGGTCTTACGGGTTTGGAAAGACATGAGGTAAAGTAATGACAGAATTTTCATTTTGTGGTGAACTAACCCTTTAAGTTCTCACTTGTGCAACATTATTAAAGCTAGTTGTTGTTTTTTTCTGATCCCTCCCAATGCAATGAGCCGTAGTAGTATGTTTTTATTTAATGCCATGTTAGTATCTTAGGCTATTTTCATGGCAAAAACAATTAAAAAAAATACAAGTATAACAAATACAATAAAAACCAGCAAACAAACAAACACAAGTTTTATTACACAAGCTTTTTTCCCTCCCAATGAAGAGAACATGAAATATTAAAAACAGGTTGACTGTGTCCTTCCTTACCTTCATGTATGCAGCCTCTGTCTCCGCGATGGTGCGGTCAAAGTCAGCGCGGGCAGCAAGGCGGCGTGCCAGGCTCTCGTTCACACGACTCAGCTTCTCTGTCAGCACACGGATATCATGCTGCAGACGACTTTTCTCTGCTTCCTCCTGCTGGATCAACCGGTTTAGCTCTTCTCTTTTAGAGCACAGTTCCTCTATGCCTGAGAAAGACAAGGAGAATGAAAGGGGCCATTTTTAAGAAGGAATTCAAAGGCGGCTTTAGACACATGCCGAAACTATGTTTTCCTTGCGTTTCTTTACATTCATGTTGTGATTGCTGAAAGGGAGTGTGTATAAGTTGCAGATGAGGGCTTGCTCAGCAGTTCCTCCTACTAACCGAAGCAATAATGAGCAGGACTTTATCAACCCCTGATTCAAGCTGTCAGGTCACTCTATGTCAGGGGTGTCAAACTCAATTCCTGGAGGGCCGGAGCCCTGCAGAGTTTAGATTCAACCCTAA
>NW_015544253.1:8903-13433 GCF_001515605.1 Sinocyclocheilus anshuiensis | reverse complement strand
CCTCTGCAGGGCTCCGGCCCTCCAGGAACTGAGTTTGACACCCCTGCTCTATGTGAATTATAATGCACCACACCATGTTCAATGATTGTGACACAAAAAATGTATTGATGGACTGGCCATCTGTTTCAAGATGATATATATATTCCCATTATAATACTTGATTTGGGGATTCGCATAAAATGACATCTTGCTGGAGTTCATGACTCATTTCTAGGGCGCAATGCGGAAAACGCGGACGGAATCGCGGAATCCAGTCATAAAAACGAAATTCACAGTTAAAAGCGTAATGTCACATAATTTGTCCAATTTTGAATGAATTAATCAAAAGTAGGTCATTACACTTAAATCAACTCGCGATATGGGCTAGTATCTGTAAATATTAAGCCGCAAAAGTCGATTTAAATAGACACGCAGAACATGCAGGATTCATCTGTTAATGAATGGCGCAGACTCGCGGTTTCATTTACTACACACATACTGAAGGGAGCCTGACACTGGCGTTTATTTCAGCGTCTGCCGTCTCACTAAATGAGGACGTAAACACATGAACAACATCTCCAGAACTGCTCTGAGAGTCACTTCATGAGCATTTGACCGTTTGATTTGTGTAAAACTAGCAGTCATATCACATACACAGAACTCTAAAGGTATTCACGGCAACCCGTCAAAATAAAAGTCCGGTTTGATGTGAAGACATTGTGCCTATTACTATTTTTCAGTAGAATGTACATAGACTACTACTACTACTAAAATTAAACAAACATTATTTTTTAAGGAATAATCACACATTTCTTCCATGTTTTAATTTTAATAGTAAATCAAGATAAAAAAAAATAAAGTTTGCTTAATTTTCAATAATTAAAAGATAAATTAAATTAATTTTTTATGCCTTCATTTGATAACCAGAAAAATGTAAATACATAACACAGAATTTCTGAGGTAAACAAATTCATAAGGCTACTTTAAGAAAAAAATTAATAACAAGTTGTTTTATGCATTAAAATAATTAGACATGCTAAAACACAGAATTTGGTAACAATAAATAATATGGTGAGAAAAAATAAAACATTTCATAGGGCCCTAAACATGTAATTTTTGTTAAACTTTGAATAAATTGATGTGAAAATGTATAAGTTTCATGATTTTAATTAATTAGACATGCTTTTTTATTAATAACATTTAATTTAACTATTAAAAAGGAGTCAAGAAAAATTAAAACGGAAAAAAACAGAATCCAGAAAAATTCAAATGGAAAAAGGAATTTGAAAAAAAAAAAAAAAACGGAATTTAGGGGAAAAAAAACGGATTGCATAGGGCCCTACATTTCTCTTCTCTTTGTTTGTACTTGTGGAGTGCACGTTGCTTCAAGCACATTATTCTGCACCCTAGATGTGCATAAGCGCTGTGACTCCATGTTGCTTCAAGTGCACCATTCTGCACCCTGGATGTGCATAAGAGCTTTGTGCTGCTCTGTTTGAAGCGTTTCACAATATCAAAATTTTGCACACAGAAAGATTATTAGAAGCCTTTCTTTTTCTCATGATTTCTATCTTATTTTCATGAATGTATTTTGTAAGAATACAAATAGTTAACCAAATAAACGTTTAAATTGTATAATGTGCACAAAAGATTTTTTTCAAGATATTGTTTTTGCTGCTAAATTATACAGACAGCTAGTTTAATTTCATAGCTTATATATTTTTATTCAAATGTAGTTTTTCTCTTTAATGAGGAAGTGAGTATTTAGTGGATTGTGTTTAACAAAGGGTTTTAAAAAAAGTGTCCATTAGTTCCACAAACACAGTATTCATATTCTGTAGTGGTGCATAAAAAAAATAGCGCTTCTTCCAATCTTGTTCTTGAAATGGCCGATTCTTAGAATTTGGAATACTCTATGTAATCTTACACTGCAAAAGAATAATTCAAAAAGATTAAACGATAACATCATAATTATTTACTGAACCCTTAAATTAATCACAATTATATAATGAAAGCCATAAAAATCAGACAATTAACCGCGATAATCGTCATAATCGACAAAGCCTTAAAACAGACAATTAATCGCAACAACCGTGACTATTTTTTTAAATTAATCGTCAGCCAAATTTCATAATCATGACAGCCCAATCAGTAAGATTTTTAATGTTTTTATTTTTAAAAGTCTCTTATGCTTCTCTATGCTTTATTTAATCAAAAATACAGTAAAGAAGTACTATTGTGAAATATTATTACAGTTTAAAACAACTGTCACATGATCCTTCAGAAATCATTCTATTATGCGGATTTATTATCAACATTGGAAACAATTAATATTTCTTGGAATCTGTGAAACTTTTTCCAGGATTGTTTGATGAATAAAAAGTTAAAAAGAACAGCACTTATTACCGCTCAAATGTTTGGGATCAACATTTTTCTTTAAAGAAATTAATATGTTATATATGTTAAATTGATAAATAAACGATAGTAAAGCCTTATATTGTTGCAAACGTTTTCTATTTTGAATAAATGCTGTTCTTTTGAACTTTTATTTATCAACAAATCCTCAAAAAGTATCACAGTCTCCAAAAAAATTAAGTGGCATAACAGTTTTCAACACTGATAATAATAAATCTGTATATCAGAATGATTTCTGAAGGATTATATGACACTGAAAACTGGAGAAATGGATGAAAAGCTCAGCTTTGCCACCACAGGAATAAATTATATTTTAAAGTATATTTAAAAAGAAAACAGTTATTTAAAATTGTAATATTTCACAATATTATTATTTTTTCATGTATTTGTGATCACATAAATGCAGCCGTCATGAGCATAAGAGACTTCTTTTCAATATGAAATGCGTTTGTTTGTACAAAGACAAATAGCATAAGAACACTTTTTTCAAAGAGGCGAATTGAAATGTATTCATTTTAAATCATTAAACTAGAACAGCTGTAATGTTAAAAATGAATATAGAAAATGTTTTGTTACACTTTGTGCTTCTCAAATGTTGGTGAATCATGTTCATAGTTTTTGTGATGAACTCTGGTTACTCTGCTGGGAACCTGTGTTAACTTTGAAAAGAGAACTGAACTCTGATCTGACGGACTTATTTAATGCAATGACACTGACACACGTGTCCAAATACTTTTTAAAGGGGTCCTATTATGCTTTTTCACTTTTTGAATTTTAGTCAGTGTGTAGTGTGTATGTTTGGGCATAAAAAAGATCTTCAAACGTACAAATCTCAAAGTCCACTACAAAGGGAGATATTTCGTTTAAAAAAAATCCCTTTTCAAGAACTACAACGAACGGCTCGTTTGGACTACAGCGTTTGTTTCCCGGGTTAAATAATTCCCGCCTACGAAAATTCGAATGGTTGGTATGGCGTTATTTTAATGACAAATGTCGAGAGCGCATTATTGTAGCGCGAAAGCACATTAATATAATGCGCGAGCGCGAAGTTTGGGCATAAAAAAGATCTAGAAAGTTACAAATCTCAAAGTCCACTCCAAAGGGAGATATTTCGTTTAAAAAAAATCCCTTTTCAAGAACTACAACGAACGGCTCGTTTGGACTACAGCGTTTGTTTCCCGGGTTAAATAATTCCCGCCTACGAAAATTCGAATGGTTGGTATGGCGTTATTTTAATGACAAATGTCGAGAGCGCATTATTGTAGCGCGAAAGCACATTAATATAATGCGCGAGCGCGAATCTCTCCGCTCTCGCACAAAACCGGACGCTCGCGCTCAGATGCACGCTGCTCTCGCCTAGTGCTGGGTCGTTCTTGAACGATTCGTTAATTTTGAACGAATCTTTAATGTGACTCGGGAAGAACGAGTCGTCTCGGGGAATGATTCGTTCAGTTGCGCATCCGCAACATCCTATAGGTTCTGTACTGGAATTAATTAATTAATCTTTTCTGTTTCTTATAGCAGTTTTGTATTGTTTGTAGTGTGATCAACGTTTGCGTAAGTAGTAGACCTATTAGGGAAGTAACATGTAACATTTTAATTATATTTTGTTAAAATGAACGAAATGACTCGAAAAAAGATTCATTCATTTTGCTGAACGAGACTCAAAGGTCCGAGTCGGTAAAATTATCCGAACTTCCCATCACTACTCTCGCCCGGAGAGTACGCGCACTTAAAACGTGTCTCTCCTCTCACTCAAACCGTGTCCTGTGCACTCTCAAATCTCTCTGTGCTCATGCACTATAGAAATTAATTATTTTCGTACCTGAATCTTAAATCTTATGATTTAAGACAGAACTATTTAGATATGGGTCAGATGCACTATTCCCTAAACCGATACTTACGATTTGGAGACTAAATATAACACTATAATGAATTTGTCATATTATATTCTATGGGTGTCACGATGCACACACACGAGGAACGAGGAGACGCTGGAGAATACTTTTACCAAGACTTTATTTACAGGAACCAAGGGAGACAAACTCAGGAAGACGTTTAACAGCGGACAGAGAACTTGGGACTGGGAACACTATTTATACACACAGGAGGAGGGGATGACGAGACACACCTGGG
>NW_015544253.1:7980-8302 GCF_001515605.1 Sinocyclocheilus anshuiensis | reverse complement strand
GCCAGTTAGATTTCACTAGTATTTTCATCGGTCAGTTGTGGAGGTCTGATTGGTTTAAGCTTTATTTATATAGCACCTTTTAAAACAGTGTATACAAAGTAGCCTACTTTACAAAGAGTAATTATATTAATGTGCTTTCGCGCTACAATAATGCGCTCTCATAATTCCTCATTAAAATAACGCCATAGGTTGGGGGGTGGGGAGGGGCGAGGTCGTGGTGCATCAGACAAGACGACGACAAAGAAGTGCTGCTGTAGCCTCAAGTTTTCCGAAGTTATTATTACACATGCACCTGAATAATTATGTATGTAAATATGTATGT
>NW_015544253.1:0-6805 GCF_001515605.1 Sinocyclocheilus anshuiensis | reverse complement strand
ATCGACTGTCTTCAGAAAATTGGATGTCATTTTCATTTAATCTTGCATGTAATGTCTGATAAAGCAGTGTTTTTTGAGGTAGCGCTGCTTTGTGTACAGCCTTACCGGGGAAACCTCGAGCTCTACCACTCCAACAGCGCCTCCTGCTGGCAGAGAATGAGTTTGCATATATGTGCCGCCTGGGAAACACTGGACTTATGGTATAAATAAATTCCACTGTATAACAGTTTCACTGCAATTCTATGGAAGCATATAGGTAGCGAAATTCAATTTAAAATGCAATATGCAAAATGGCATTGTATTTCTGTATTTAAATTTACATTTTCCATTACCCATACGTGCAAAGTTTGGTGCAAAAGTAAAATGAAAATTAAATTATATAATTTACATTTGCCATTTCCAACAGTAGTCTTAATATGTAAGTTGCATGGACATTTGAACGCTTTATAAGTTGCGAAATGAAAATGAAAATGTATAACACAAATTGATTTGATATGTGTAACATGTTCAAGCAGAAATGGTAGTATAATGATCATTTAAATGCTATTTGTCCTAAATGCATTTAGACTAACAGTTAGAACACTTAGGATTGCATTTTCATCATGACGCCGTGGGATATTTGTAGCAAAATTCAATTTGAAAATGCATTCCGAGCTGACCACGCCCACCCTCCGTCAATCATTGCTTCAAGGCAGGGATTGGCGGAAGCGTGTTACGTTTGGATCGTTTGAAACATGGCGGCTGGAGATCCTGATAAGATCGTTGAATTCACTGGCAGATGAAGTGGAGCGTGAACAGAGAAATATATGAAGCGTATTCCATGCTAAAATCAAACGTTCGACCGATCGAACGTCTAACCGTCGACCGAACGTCTATCCGAACGTCTTGAGCTTTGAGCGTCTTACACTACTGGTGACCCACGTGACGTCAGCATCTTGAAATTAGCGGGTGTTTAAACAATTAAGGAGCCAAACTGCTGTGTAAAGACTATAAATGGACATTACAAGCATTACAATAATGATATTTTATACCTAAAATAATACTCAACCATTTCCTGCATCCTGCTGTACTTCCCTGAATAAGTCTTTAAAGGTGTTGTAGGCAATTTACATATTAAGACTACTGTTGGAAATGGCAAATGTAAATTATATAATTTAATTTTCATTTTCCTTTTGCAACAAACTTTGCACGTATGGGTAATGGAAAATGTAAATTTAAATACAGAAATACAATGCCATTTTGAATATTGCATTGCCATTTTGCATATTGCATTTTAAATTGAATTTCGCTACCTATATGCTTCCATACAATTCATGTTATAATTTTATTATTAAATTACAATAAAAAATAATACATATGCACTTATCTGTACGCCAGCGAGAGCTTTGTGAGCAGTGACTGTGAGAAACTGGGTCACAGAATGAACAGGGAATCCCTGAATCTAGTCTTGCTGGGTCTGGTTCCAGCGGTGGACTATCCTACAAGCACTGCGTTTTCCTCTGACACTGATATGGGATCAGTTTACAGGGTTCGTACACATTTTTACCAATAAATTTCCATGACTTTTCCATGACTTTTGAGACAATATTCATGACCTAAATGTTCCATTATTTTACAATAAGAATAAAAATCTGTTCAAATTATCATAGCATATGTTAACTAAAATGAATGACTATTAATGCTACTCGTTTGCTTTCTTGTTTTAGTAACAAGTACAAGCTGCAACTGCTCCAGACGTTACTCCACATTTCACATCACTGAATATTATCATTTATTTAACTGGATGGCCATTTTGGTGTCATTTTGTGTGAATTTTTGCTGCTTAAATGCAACAAGCTGCGCTTTAGAGCCCTGCATTTCAGCCCGAGCCCAACGGCCCCAACTTATTTATGGCTTCGGGACAATTTTCACGTCATAGCTCAGACACGGGCCAGGCATCAGGCTTGCTTCCTCCTTATTTTTATATTTTAGATATCCATCAATTATTATGGTGATGACAAAGATTTGCCGCGCTGGTGGAAACAACACGAGACCGCGCTACCGCGACTGTCAAGAGTGGCTCGGACGGTGTTTAGTGTCCAGCAGCAGCGAGTGCTGGAAGAGTTCCATGTTAAAACGCACAAAAAGCTTGCCGCAAAACGCCAGCAAGTAATTACCATGATTAATGCCCCAGGGGAAATAGAATATTCGCAGGGTTTTGCTCCTGCTCAAGACCGAGACAGCAGAAAGCGTATCCTATTTGTTTTCTAAAAAAGCACAACGTATGCTGATATTGTGAGTGCACACTTCAGGCCTGGAAAATGGTGTTTTAAAATTCCATGACTTTTCCAGGTTTTTCATGACCGTACGAACCCTGAATAACGTTACCACTCTAATATGTCTTGCAATATACATGCGTGCAAAGGTTCTGCGCGATCCTCTTGTTCAATATTCTCGGGGTCTGAATCCGGCTCAAATTGATATGGCAATATTGACGGGCATCCTTAACTAAAGCAGACGAAACTGGCTGTTTTGGTAAGGGGCGGGGCAGTACTGAAACGCCGTCTAAGCTGTTCGCCAATCACAACGCACTAGGACAGCTAACCAATCACATCACATTTCGTTTTTCGGAAGGCGGGCCTTCATCAAACCCGGAACTAATCGAGCCGTTTGTGCCAGGATGCTGAGAAAGGTATTGTAATAATGTAAATTATGTAAAAAAAATAATGCGTTTTTCGAACCACCAAGCATGTTCTAGTACACCCCCAAAACAAATTCAAGACATTGTAAAAGAGCATAATAGGACCCCTTTAAACCACTGAAGCTTTAAAGGAAACCATATTTATGTCTCACAAAAACACACGTCTTCTTTGCCCTCAGTTAGTTATAAAAGCTGTTCTGTCGGGGAAAGAAGAAAGGTACAGGATGACAGGTGTCACAAAAGTCTTCTAATCACTACTAAGCTAGTATAATGACTACAAATGTCCGCGTAGACGAGCTGCATATCAGTTTCTTCTACCCATGACAAGTAACTTACATACAACTAGAAGAAAACAATATCAAAAAGAAAATTTAACGTTATGTTCCCCCGACAGCAAAATGATACATCTTGGTCGATGGCTACTTACACTTGACAAGCTCATTGTTGTAGGTTTGCAGAGCAGCTCCTTGCTGGGTCATTCTGATTAGCAGGCTAGCTCGCTAACTACAAGAAGAGGCCCGCCTGCACTAGTTTAATCACTAAGAGCGTTTCATGCAACTTAGCATTGAAGTCTGTTTGCTGGTTGTACCTTCAGAGTCAGATTCTTGCTTGAATTAGCAAGCCACGAACTTTACCGAGCGTTAAATGGAACACATCTGCGAGGGGAGTAACTTTAAAGAAAACATTCCAGAAGCCCAGAAGCGGTTAAGTCAAGTCTCCCTCCTGTTTCCATGGGAACGTTCAAGAAGCGTCATCACGTCGGTTTCCGTTAGACTTTTATTTTAGAATTTAGGATAAAGTTGTATAAAAATAGTTTTCATTATTAAAAAGCTAAACAACAACAAAAACTATGGGCCCTTTTCACAAGACTGTGATGACGCATTTAACGGTCATCAGCATCGTAAATCCTTGAAAGTTTTTCATATTTGTATTTTGAAAAAAATATATGTACATTTATAACACTATTCTTTGTATTATATCACCTTTGCATCAAATTACAAAAAAAGTTGGTTGCAGAACTACATAATACATGTCCATAAACATACATAGTAACGTGTAACATATAATAGGCTATAAACAGTACTAATGGCATTAGTTAGATGTCTGATATGTTAACCTATGTATTTTTATGCTATTCTCCCACGATTCTAAAAAACAAACATTAGACAACCAAACAAAATATGTAATTTGAGTTTCTGACTAAAAGTTTTTTTTAATGTTATAAATTAGTCTATTTATAAATGTCTAAAATGTTATAAATGAGTGTATTTAAAAATATTTATTAATTTAAATGAATTCATTATGTAGCTAAAAAATCATTTGAAAAAAAAAAGAAGACCTGTTTCGTCCAGAGTCTTTGAACGAATCTCTTGAATGATTCAGACATCAAATACATTTAACAGTCCCTGTTTGCCACCTACTGGCATAATGTAACGTATACAATCTATATTTGAAGCGTATCATTAGTTCCAAAGGTTAATTACTCGTTTTGATCGAGGCTGCCGCAACATCAGAGTCTATATCCGGATTACTTTTCTCCAAATACTTCCGTTATTATTTAATGTTTGCAACATAGAAATGTAGCCTACTGTGTAAGTAGACTGTTTGTGTAGACTGTTTCAAACATAAAGCTTAGGCTACATGATGAGCGCTGGCTGCGCTGCTCTATCTGGATCAGCGGCTGCGCGAAAGCAGGTTTAAATATTCCGTTGTTTTCAAAGGTTTGATAGACATAGCAGAATCACCGTCATTTAGTGTGTGTTTTAATCGAGATTGCGATCTTTTAATGATTAAACGTGCATACATATGAGCCTATAGCCTATGTTTTGTTTTTTTTTTAGCCCATGTCATATTTGTACCAGACCTCAAAAGTAACCCGGGCCCAGGCCCGGGCGGCCCCCCACCGCTTCCGCGACGCATGCATCTCAGGACAATTCACTGAAAACGAGTGAAACAGAGAAGATGAGAGAGAAGAATGACCTCATTTCAGCAGTATATAAAATATAGTGTATGTGCGTGTTAGACATGATGGATCACACAGTTGGGAGGGGGAGCGCTATGCTGTCTTAACAGGAGATTGCATGACCTGAATAACAGATGAATGCGTGTGATTTTGCCTCTATAAGAATGCGTTTGTGATAAGATCATACAGTTGAGAGGTTTGCCCTCATGTCAGCTAATGAAAGGAGAGTGTCTGATGACATCATGCAAGACGCTACCTAAGGCCTGTCAGGACAAACTTCCTGTCCTCATGTAAAACGCTTTTTACCACGGTACTCTTGCTGCATGAGTGATTAGAACACTGCATGCGGATGGAATTTCTCTCTCTTTTATTCTGTCCAAATCTGTGCACTTCTCTCTGTCTTCCTTTTCCTAGTTCTCTATGCTTCTCTTTATTTTTTTAATCAGAAATATTTTTGTGTGTGTGTATGTGTGTGTGTGTGTGTGTGTGTGTGTGTGTGTGTGTGTACCTACTTAACCATATTTTGCGGACAGATTTGTACCCAAAAGTGAGCTAAACCTGACAAAATCTCCAAAAACCTCCCTTTGGGGATGTCCTCGTTTGTAAAACTGGTATAAAAATAATGTAAACAAAGTTTTTTTTTTAATTGTAAAAATGCAGAAAGTTTCCTGTAAGGTGTAGGTTTAGGTGTAGGGTTGGTGTAGGACAATAGCACATACAGTTTGTACAGTATAAAAACCATTACGCCTGTGGAATGTCCCCACAATTCACAAAAACAAACCTGTGTGTGTGTGTGTGTGTGTGTGTGTGTGTGTGTGTGTGTTACAAACTAGTACTTACAAAGGTATTAAAGAATTAATTTGCTTTTTGAGGACATCCAGTTCCCCAAAATCTATAGTTTAAAAATATACTATGTAAAAGGGGTAGGGTTAGGGGATATAAAATTTAGTTTGTACAGTCTAAAATCATTATGTATGGGGAGTCCAAAAAACAGTGTGTGTGTGTGTGTGTGTGTGTAAAAGAGGGGGGGGGGTTGGTTAACCTCTCAATTATGTGTATTCTGACTGATAGATTTGATAAGTCTAAGTGTTCATTCAACAACAAAACTTGATAGATCTCTCACCCTTATGGTACTTTGAAAGCATATCATCAGAGGCATCCTAAATATTGTGTTGGTCCCAGGCAAAAGAAATGATTGGGGACCTTTTGACAGATTTTCTGAGATCTTTTTTATTATTATTTATTTTTTACACTTAAAACAGTAAACAGTTGCACTTTTGTTTTTTTGTTATTTCAAATGTGTAATTTTACCAGTATTGCATTTAAAATTAAGCCTACACATTTACACATTTATCCAAACATGGCAAATATATGAAAAGGCTATAAGTACAGCTAAACCCTCAAGATTTTTACTAGCCACTTCTTGTTGAAGAAGGTAATATGCTTAGTATGCGTTATATTTGCTTTTTGTATTCTTTGCTATATATTTTGGAGCACCAAATAAATAACCTTTACAGCTAAATTACATCATTATTCATTTATGATTTTTTTTTACAAAACACAATCACAGTAAACACATTTAGAATTATCCTGTTTATTCAAAGCAAAATTAATTAATAAATGGAAATAAAGAAAAAAATGTAGTCATCCATGGTGGAGTTCTCATGGTTCATGGCTTTGACATCTGCCAAAAAAATAAAGGAAAAATAAATTTGTTTGGTGCAATGAGCCATTCGTGTAGAAATACAATTTTAGGAAATAAATAAATACTAAAAACGTATTTTAGTTTTTATAATTCTCAACCAGTTCTACAAATATGTTTGCTTTAAATTAAATTTTTAATCTCTGAAGAAAGAAAATTATAAAAGGAAAAAAAAGGAAAAAAAATTTCAATCACAAAACGCCATCTGCAACAAGATAAGAATAAATCTCCACATTCTATAATATAATATTTTATATAGTCTGTAAATGTCTACACAAAGGTTTGGAGGAAAACCATAATTACTGTTACTATGACTTGGGACACTATACCTTGACTTTATTATAGAGCATACAACTGAAAATGTGCGGGCGTCAAAGATTAGGCCTACAAACTGAAACACTGGAAAATAAAACTGTGAATAGGCTGCTTTTAGAAAAGATATTCTTTTCTTTTACCTGTT
>NW_015544252.1:0-527 GCF_001515605.1 Sinocyclocheilus anshuiensis | reverse complement strand
GCGTCCACATCGCAGGCTTTGCGATTAGCAAATCGCAACGTCTCACATCGCGATTCGATTTCGATTAATCGCACACCCCTAGTCCAGACTCCGACTGAGTCATTCCAAAACATTAACTTTGTCCTTCTTTAACCATCCTTTGGTAAAATGACTTGTGTGCTTGGGGTAATTTTCTTGCTGCATGGCCCAGTTTCTCTTGAGACTCAGTTCTCGGACAGATGTCCTGACATTTTCCTTTAGAATTTGCTGGTATAATTCAGAATTCATTGTGTTATGACATTTTCCTTCAGAATTTGCTGGTATAATTCAGAATTCATTGTTCCATCAATGATGGTAAGTCGTCCTGGACCAGATGCAGCAAAACAGGCCCAAACCAGGGTACTACCAGCACCATGTTTCGCAGATGGGATGAGGTTCTTATGCTGGAATGCAGTGTGTTCTTTTCTCCAAACAGAACACTTCTCATATAAACAAAACATTTTTATTTTGGTCTCATCTGTCCACAAAACATTTCTCCAATAGTCCTC
>NW_015544251.1:46508-53558 GCF_001515605.1 Sinocyclocheilus anshuiensis | reverse complement strand
AGTCGACATAATTCCTCAGATGATTCTGTGAGATTCCCAATAGCATCAGTGCGAACAAGACAGACTGGAAATGAGAGGGTTCTTAATCATAGAAATGAAAATGGCCAAGCTGTTAGACAACTGTCTTTTATGGACTTTCAAAGTCTTATTACAGCAGTGGGTTCTTTTGAGCCTGATAACATGGATCCAGTAGAGTTTTTGTCAAAACTGGAGAAGGTAGTGGAGGTTTATAGTGTGTCAGACGAAGATGCTTGTAGACTTCTTATGATTTGCATACCACGCTCATTAACCAGTGCTCTCTCACAGGAAGTTCGTGACAAAAGAGCAGACAAAGGTGCAAGGAGAGAAGCTGTACTTAGACTTGCTGGGACTAATTTGGTTAACTTGAGAAAGATAACTGAGGTGACAATGGAAATTGGAGAACATCCTCTAGCATTTGCATCCAGGTTGTGGGAAATGTTTAGCTGTTACAGTGGTTTGCCCAATGCAACTAAACAAAATCTCATGTTTAAGTCTGCATTAATTGCACAGAGTAGTTCACACATGCGAGAAGCCATTGATTTGCATGTAGATGTAAATACACCATACGAGCAAATCATTTCCAAAATGACACAGCATTTCAATGCAAGAAGTCAAATGAAAGCTGCAGAATCTAGACATCCAGTTGCTGCATTCAGCAGGTGAGAATGTTCTAGATTATCTAACGGTTTCCATCAGAGACCAAAGAGATTAGAAAGAATAAATTCAGAAGGTGTTACTCTCTGTTATGCATGTGGAAAGGATGGCCACATAGCAAGACATTGTTTAGAAAAAGTTAGGAAAGATCAGGAAGTTGTTTGTTTTGCATGTGGAAGTATGAGACACAAGGCAAGACAGTGTCACTTTTCACACAAAAGAAGGATTAGCTATCGTGATTTGCTTAAGAAGATAGGCAGTTTAGAAATCCAGTTGGCACTGTTGAAAGGACGTTTACTATCAAAAGGGGGGTGGATTCTTTATCATTTTTGGGAAATGCGTTAATGGCATTAATATTAATAATCACATTCTGTGATTAAATTTCTGTAGCTTTGAAGAGTGATCATCAGAACCAGAAATTGAGAGATTTCCAGACCTACAAGATCCAGAACTCCAAGCCTAAAAGATCTAGAAACCCTGAGACCCACAATGGCATGGATGGACCTGATGGAACTTCACAAGCTGCAACAACAGCTAGAAGGACTTTTCCAAATAGAAATGAATGGACAATGGAAAAGAGAAACAAAGAAATCAAACTATTTTCAGAGACTGTGGACAGCAGTCTTATCACCGAGATGGAAAACAAGAAATGAGAAATGCACAAAGACAGACTCTATGCACATGACACCAGAAAGAGACAAACATATGCATACTCGAATGCAGAACATTGTCTACTGAATGCACACATGTGGACAAAGGACGTCCACACTGAGAGAATGGACACAATGCAAGTGGCAAAACTCCATTTGGGTTTATCTGTGAGTGTGATGGTTTGAAAAAACAACCATTGTGTGGAGCACTCCAGAATAACTAATCGTGTGAAATCAATTTGCATGATGGAGATTTAGTCATTGCATACTCTGGTTTGATTTGGGATGTAACTTTTAAAACTGCCGTTCATGTTTGTATCTTTCTAATTTTTTGCCAATGCATGACGCTATGTTGTATGTGTTCTATGGTGAAACGTCAAATTGTAGATAGTTCAATGATCAATGTTGGGCGCTCCCGTTGGTTGTGATGGTTCTTGATTACCTCTTCCAAACCCTAGAAACATTTTCCAAATTTAAACAATCCTGTTTTTTTTTAACAAGCAAAAAACCCTGTGATAATTTTGCTCAAATGAAACGGAGCTGTAACCAGTGTGCATTAGGTGTCGACCCAATGACGGGTAAGAATCTCTGATGGCCATAAATAGGGATCGACCTAAGCCAGGGCTTCACCGCCACTGGGCACCTGCCCAGGAAGGGAGGTGTGATCTGTGTAAGGGAGTGGATGTGATGCTTCTTCCGGGCCAAGAGCATCAAAGAGGGGACTGTAAGAAATTATAGTCTGCCTTGACCAAACTTCCACTCCAATTAAACTATTCTCCTTTCTCTACAAAGAGCTTAATTATCATAGAGATAATTCTTTCAATAATATGTAAATAGTATCTCCTGAATGTTACTTCGTCAATCGTCACCTATAAGCGTGGGAGCGGTAGTAGGCCATCAAGAACCATCTGCTGACCAAAAGGGTACTTGAATATAATTGCACCTTAACATTTAGTTGTTTCCACCTGAAAGACTACCAAAAGATGTAGGAACGGAAGGCCATCACTTTCATTGTTATCCGCAATTTACATTTAAGACGAAAGATCATGATAGTTTAGTACCCACACTCTATGGCATTGTCATGGTAGACTTCACTCTGGTCACATGCTCTAGTCACAGTATCCGTCTAGTATCCACCACCTTTAGCAACAAAAGTACAATTTTGACTTTGTGTCTTATCTGTCTTCTACCTGTCTGCTATATTAATCTCATTACCTGTTTGTCTGACCAAACTCTTGATTCTTTTTTGTCTCCACCAATAGAGTCGTGATGAAACAGAGGTGCACGCTGAGCTTGGCAGTTGCCCACTGAAAATTTACATGTGCCATCAACCCGACACGATTGGGATTATCGTAGAAGGACAGCCCCATGGTCAGAGGTGTGCCAAACCTGTCGAAAGAATGCTGCCTCCTGTTTGGACTTACCTATGCCCTCGACCTCAAGTATCCCTCAAAACCGGTGTATACTTTTGAGATATATCAGAGGCTCTTTGTGGAATTGGACCCCATGCGTCCTAAGCCATCATCCAAGTATGCAAATCTCCTCACCAAGTTGTCTTAGATGATTTCTCAATGGCATCTGGAATTGTTTGCCATCATTTGAAAAAATGCAATCACTTTGGTAGGTGAGTTTACCAAATACCAACTTAAACGTACTGTAACATAATCAGATAATTTGATAATCTTCAGGGTGATATAAATATTTGTCTCTGAATTTTACCAGTATTTTGATTTAAAATAATTAGTCTTACAGAATTTATTTTTTTGTTTGTTTTTGACGTTAAGACTTATTTGACAGGTACAAGTTGCTCAGGTAATATAATTTCCATGGTTATATTCCTTTTGTGTTCATTGTTCAGTGCCTTAATTAATGTGGACTTTGGACTGTTCTGTGCCGATCATTACCTCATGAGGTATATACTCAACAGTGTTGTGTGCACAATTTGAGAGTTCTTAAAAATAATAGTTGTTCAAAATATAGAAATACTGTAATCATTTTTGACATCGCAGTTCCAGTGTGATACAATGTGATGTTATGGCTCACATTTACCTTTATCCAAACATTGCAGATTGGGCAGTTTGTATATTTCACGTTACTGTTCAGAACAGGTTGAAAATACACTTATACAGTATTTGTTTTATATTATTGTGTACATGTGCAGCCACATTTATTGGCTGTTTTGTAGTCACTTTTAAAAGTGACACTGGTTGACATTGAATAAATGTTATTGTCTTCAATCTATCTTCTCATCTTTTTCTTCTTCAATTGAATTTTAATTGTTATTGACAAAGTCTGTTTATGTAAAGTTAATCACTGTAGTGCTTAGAATATATACATTTAGATTTCTTTTCTGAAGTTATAGCCAGGACTCAATTAAAACGTTTATTCACATATGATTAGGTTAATTTTACTAAGAACATAAAGTTCATAAAACCTAATTAAAATGAGTACAGGATACTTGTAGCAACCCATAAATACGTTACCTGTACCAAGAAAAGTAGGTTTATCTAACCGAGTAATACTAGTACTATTAGTTAACTCAACTTGATTTTGTTGCGTTTATATTAAGTAATGTTACAGTGTTTATACTTAAAAAAGGCTGCAAGTTGACTCAACTTATAACATCCAATGCAGCCACTTGCCTCATTTTTTATAAGTTAGATCTAGGTATTACTTTTTACAGCGTACACGTGTTCTTTATCTTTCTATTGGTTAATTTTATGGTGTGTTTAGCCTACTGTTTACTATATTCTTTTCAACTTTGTTTCATTATATAATCTAGCATAGAGAATATTTTTCTAGACTATAAAAAAAAATACAACACATCTTCAAACGCCTGCATAACCTGCAAGGTGATCTTATTCCACTCTAACCAGTGAGCCAAATGTCTGCATCAACCTGACCCGCTCATGGCTGATAGTGAGCCCAGAGCTGATAAACCTCATGCTTATTATCTGCTGAAACCACACATTCTGCTCTCATAATTAAATGTCTAATTCTCTGAGCTCCACATGAATGCAAATAAATTAATTATCGAATTATTTGATGTAGTCTGAAATGAACTGATCTCCTGATTTCTTTGAACTTCCAGCATTTCACATGGTTCAATGTGTGTGAAATGCCACAAACACAATGTCTGAATGTCATTTTGAGTTTTTGTCCACATGTTGTTCACTGTGTGTGTAAACCACAAAAACACCACACGCACAAGTTTCAGCTCATCTTTATTTGACCATATGGGAATGTGATTTTCCCACAGATGACAAAATACAAGAGAAACAAAAGCTTATAGAAAGCACACAAAAATAATCTAATGTACTGTACAAAAAGAAATTCTGTGACAGCAGACGTATTACTCTATTAATCTTTATTTAAATATATCTGAACCTTTCTAATGTGTTTCTATAGTTGATCTGCAGGTATAACAGTGGAGTGTTGATAACATTTATAACAACAGGAAAAACCTACATGAGTAAGGCACAAACACAACACACACACCACAGAGAAACAGCCAATGACAAATAATCCATCAGAGGAAAATCAAGAGGAAATGTTTCTGAAACATGAACTGACATTTAAATGAGTCTGAGAAAGTGTTGAACAAAAAACAGTGCTTCAGTCTCTCTAATGCACACATATAAAACCATGTGCACACACACGTTCACTCACACTCACATTTACACTCTTGTGCACACATGCTTATACTCACAAACACTTGCACACACACATTTACACACACAGATTCTAGTTACAGTAACCTTCTCTCTCTCTCTCTCTCTCTCTCTCTCTCTCTCTATATATATATATATATATATATATATGACACTATTTTATAAAGAGCTCATATGAAACTGCTTCATACCCAAGAACAAACATATAAAAAATAAAACAGCCAATTTGTTCATCATATAGTGTTTTTCTAATCTTCAGTAGAGTTTTATATACGGCACTCTTCATGAATACAGTACAAAACTGAGTCATGTATAGCGAATGAAGGTGCTTTGAATGAATGACAACTTTCTACAACATTTGGGACACATCCCTGCAAACATGTCCTTGCGGGGCCCATGCTGTCCACATTAATCCCATGATGGCCCAGTGTGGGCCAGCCCGTTCAGGCCCAGAGCAACTTTTAAATCCTTTGGGCCCATGCAGGTTTTGTGTAGGCAGCCCTGTAATGCAATTAGGAGAATACAAACAATACTAGCCAGGTTTCCATCCAGAATTGCGAATTTAACTTTTGGGCAAAACTGGAATATCGCATAAAACATTTGCGAACAAGCATCGTCAGTTATCAACAAACAATAGCTGCGTGTCGGGTTTCCATCCAAAGTTGCGAATTTAACTTATGCGCAAAATTGGAATATCACATAAAACATTTGCGAACAAGCACTGTTTCCATCCAACGAGTCGGAGAGAACAAAATCATCACTTCCTGATAAACTGGCACTAAATATCATCAAAAAAAAGTAGGAGAAGCCACTGAATATAATAATTTTCATATATAATAAATTACTTGTGCCTCAGAGCGAGCAGACGAAACACAATGAATGCGGTCATTGCTTTCAGAGGTGGATGCTGCAGTTTGGGGAACGCAGTCGTGTAAGACAGTTCTGGGAGGCAATTATACAGAAACATGATGACAGACTTTGCTCATGCATTTCCGAATGACCATAACAACATTTCAGATGCTGTGGAATGAGATCGGTCCACTGGTTAGTTATGTTTTGCCTTCCTATAGAGCAAAGTCACATTACTTTTTTGATGTGCTTGGAGGAATTTATTCGCAAAATGCGTTTCCATCTCCCATTATTCACATCAACCCTTTTTCGCACAAGTCAAAAACCACCTCAAGCGAGCGTAAAAACTTTTTTGCCAATTAAATGAATTAAAAACTTTTTTGCGAATTAAGGGATTTTTATTCGAAATTTGGCGTTTCCATCACTCGTTTCTCATGCGACACTTCGAAATGCGCATTTAAACAGGGTGATGGAAACATAGCTATTGACTGGCCATACTTTAGGCACTCAGTTGAACTGGAATGGCTCAAACCAAAAGAGACCTTTTCAGAACCTGTTGTTTCATATAAGCCAGGGATCCTCAAATCTAGCTCACGAGATCAACTTTCCTGCAGAAATTAGTTCTAATCTTAATCAAACACACCTGAGCATGTCTTCAGGATCATACTGCAAGTGTGTGTATTTGGACAAGGCTTAAGTCAGGAAGTAATTGCAGTAGTGAAGGTTCTAAAGAAGGGATCCTCAAATCTGTCCCACGAGATCCACTTTCCTGCAGTTTAGCTCTAACCCTAATCCAACACACCTGAGCATGCTAATCATTGTCTTCAGGATCATTAGAAAATCACAGTTGGGTGAGTTTGATCAAAGTTGGAGCTAAACTCTGCAGGAAAGTGGATCTCACAAGCCATATTTGAGGTGTAACAGAAATGAGCCTGTTAATAAGAATTTTGTGGGCAGCTTTCTTCCTTACCACTAGGGGTGCAAGGATGTTTTAGGTTTCCTTAAGTAAAGCCATGTGGTAGAGAGAGTTAGCAATAGCAAGCAGCAGTAGCCAGCATGGCTCACCTGATGAACACATTGTGCTGTGTCCTGGTTGGGAAATGTGTCATTTCAAGCCCAGTCTAAAGGAGTTTTTTTTCTATTTAAAAGTGTACATTGTTGATGTTTTTTGCAGAGATGGTACATGTATGTATGGCCTATGTTTG
>NW_015544251.1:38528-46376 GCF_001515605.1 Sinocyclocheilus anshuiensis | reverse complement strand
TTGTCACATGTCCTTCCGGACGCTCCTTCGTCGAAATCGCCGGCCGTGCCGTTCTCAAGCCCGCCGCCTCTGCTCTTTTTATATTTGACCATATTTGAGGTGTAACAGACACAAGCCTATTAATAAGAATTTTGTGGGCAGTTTTCTTCCTTACCACTAGGGGTGCTAGGGTGTTTTAGGTTTACTTAAGTAAAGCCATGTGGTAGAGGGAGTTAGTAATAGCAAGCAGCAGTAACCAGCATGGCTCACCTGCTGAACACATTGTGCTGTGTCCTGGTTGGGAAATGTGCCATTTCAAGCCCAGTCTAAAGGAGTTTTTTTTGTTGTTGTTTTTTTTCTCCTATTTAAAAGTGTACATTGCTTATGTTTTTTGCAGATATGGTACATGTATGTATGGCCTATGTTTGGATTGATGCTAAGAGTTTAAGACAGTGTAGTTGTATGCATTTTAGAAGGACTCTTTATTGGTGAGGTTACCACATCATGGTCCAGTTTGAATATGGATTTAAAGTTCTTTTCGACATGGGACCATAGTCTGGACTTTTTTTTTGACTGTTCCTGGTTAGGAAGAGTCTGTTGTTTGAGAGATGTGGCGTGTTTTCATTACAAGAGGTTGGATTATTAATTTGCTATCAGCTAACTTCAGCTATGGACAGTGTTTGGAAATTGATGCACTACAGATAAGACTTTCACACACATCAACTTTCACATGACGAAATCCTACAATCTTACATTGCTTTCTTTTGTTTTGTTTTTTTGTACTTTTGTGTATTTACATTTTTTGGCTATATGTAGCTGTATTAACCTGAATTTAATATTTTCTATTTTGTATTTAATAAATACATTGATTTGAAATCCCTTTGACTACTGTACATTTTTGACAATATGGATTGATGCTAAGAGTTTAAGACAGTGTAGTTGTATGCATTTTAGAAGGACTCTTTATTGGTGAGGTTACCACATCATGGTCCAGTTTGAATATGGATTTAAAGTTCTTTTTGATGTGAGACCATAGTCTGGACTATTTTTGACTTTTCCTGGTTAGGAAGAGTCTGGGGTTTGAGAGCTGTGGCGTGTTTTCATTACAAGAGGTTAGATTATTCATTTGCTATCAGCCAACTTCAGCTACGGACAGTGTTTGGACATTGATGTACTACAGATAAGACTTTCACACACATCAACTTTCACATGACGAAATCCTACAATCTTACATTGCTTTGTTTTCTTTCTGTTATTTTTTTGTACTTTTGTGTATATGCACTTTTGGCTATATGTAGCTGCGTTAACATGAATTGATTCATATTCTATTTTGTATTTAATAAATCCGTTGATTGGAAATCCCTTTGACTACTGTATGTTTTTGACAATATAGACATTAGCTATGTGGTGTTTTTCCCAAAGATTTAAGTTATAGTATCTGAAAAGTATTTAAAGTGAAACCGATGTATTGTTGTAGATCAGGGGTGCCCAACCTTGTTCCTGGAGATCTGCCTTCCTGCAGAGTTCAGCTCCAACCCTGATCAAACACAGCTGAACCAACTAATTATGATCTGAAGGAGCACTTGATAAGGTGATACAGACAGGTGTGTTGGATCAGGATTGGAACTGAACTCTGCAGGAAGGTAGATCTCCAGGAACAGGACTGGGCACCACTGTTGTAGATTAATAGTGTGGGCCTAGTGAGGGCTTCCTGGGGGTTAAGTGAGGGTTGCCCATGCAGGGCCAGCACTAAGGGGCCAAACGTTTTGCCAATGAGCAAAATCTCAGAGGCCCTGCGCTGGCAGCCCGCTGGGGGCCCTTAGGCTAGCCCTAAGTGGGCCCGTAAAGGGCCAGTGCAGGCTTGTTTGCAGGGATGTTACACAATTAAAACCTTGATTAATTTCTAGCAATGAACATTAAACAAATGTCAAAATTTAAACTGATCAAATAACAAGCACATTTACAAACTACACCAGAGATTTCAATTAACATTTTCGCATACAATAAGTCGCTCAAACATTTCACGAAGTTCAAACGAGCTACTTTTCATGCTGGCTTAATTTTGTGTAAGATAATAGTTAATAGTTCAACCTACTAAAACAGGTTGGGGTTTGTGTCTAATATTTTAACTCCAGAGTTCACTGTATTCATGGAAAGTGCCGTAGTCAAATAAAATAAAGCCTCAACATCCACGACATGAGGCCATTATGAACTTTTCAGTTCAGCCCGTTGGTGATGCTACTTATGAAAACGTTTTGCTTTATTCACTGTCTATGTTTGAGGATCAGTGTATAAACTACGATGCATCAGTGAAACACTCAAATGGGATTGTGTCATGTGGCTCATCATCACAACCATACATTAATTACATCATCACTTGCTCAACGTGCAAATCATACACCCGTGTTACAACAACTTTAGAGTTTCTTTAGAATTCATATTTATCTCGATGGGACTCAGAAACACATGTCTGCTTCATGCAGATCACTGCCATTGACAGTGTTTGACATTCAGCACACTCGTCTCATAATGTGCTCATAGTATTGTCTTTGGTGTGCATATTTTTGTATTCATGGCTTGTAAATGCTTCTTGTTCACGAAATAAAAAAAATAAAATAAGAATTACATCTACACATCCAACATCAGACACTGGATGAGAATCACAGTGAAGTGGGCGGATGGCAGAATCATTTTCAGTTCTCTCACCTGTCCATTATTTAAAAAATATTCCTGCATTATCTGATTTTTAAGGTCTGAGTGTGTGTTTTAGTTCCAGCCTGAACGACCGATTGTTTCCTGACACCTGCTCCAGAAACTCGTCAAGCGAGAGGCTGTCACACAGCAAGCGGGTCTGGCATGAACAGCCCTGTGATCACTTATGATAAACCTTGAGTTCAGCTATTTGTGTGTGTGTTACAGTGTAGTCCATGAGTGATGACACAGTCTGTGTGGTTTCATTTGAAATGACAATGACATGAAGACTGTGATGGTCTGAATCTGTTTTATAGTCACACTGAGAGTTTCTGCCTTCTATGCAGAGATTTTTTGTTAACTACAGTGACTATTTCATTTAGTAACACGCATTATGACATTAAATGGTGATCAGAAGAGGGTTGTTAATAAATATTACAACCTTAATCACCTGTAAAATCTTATTTACATAAATATGGAAATATGCATCTGAATGGTAACTAAATAATTTACATGACTTTCTCTAATTCATATCAAAACTACACATTTTTGAATTTTTTCAGATTAAAATATTATTAATTTAGTCCATCAACGGTGCGTTGTCAATTTAATTGTGCATGAGCATCATTGCAAAAGTAGACTCACGCTTCAATGTAAACAACCTAGATTCTTAACATAAGCAGTGAAAAAATATGCGCTGCTGACGCTTGTGCCGTGAATCAGGCATCCTGCATGCGAAAGCGCTCATTCTGAACTGAAACACCAGTCATATTTCCTATCAAAACAAACCAGCACAGACTGCGTGACTCCTGGGCTGTGTTAGTGTATGTGTATGAGGCATGTGATTGTACGTCGCATGTGCATTACCGGACGCTGGAGCATTTGCTGATTTGTGCTCAGTTCGTGTCTGATGAATGAGGTAGCAAAGGCACAGCAGCTTCGCTTGGGTCTGATTCACTCGTTCTCAACAGCGTGCTCTTGTCCATGCCATCATCTGCTCCCTCTTTAAACTGCAGGTAGGGCGTGTTTTTCAGCATGTCAGGCAGGCAGGGCACCAGATGCAGTGCTCCGCCAGGTGTCACGCCATTCACACATGTGTAGAAGTCCTGAGTCATCGGTGGTGCAGGGGCCGAGTTTAGAATCATGCTGTAGTCCATGCCTGGGATGGACACAAGCTCAGGGCAGGCGTGGCCAGCATTTGGAGGGGGCGTGGCTCCCTCGCAGTAGGAGGCGGGGCCACAACAGTAAGGCGCAGGACTGCAGCTCATCTGAACAGACTGTTGTCCATCGGGCCAGGTGACGTGCTGTGCGATCGGTGCATCCTTGTGTTTATATTGAGACGGGAAGCTGTTGGGCATCGCAGACGGACAGATGTCCACGCTTACCTGGTACCACGTCTCCATGCAGTACTGTGGCAACTTATAGCCGTGAAAACTGGAGAAATGACGATTGATCTCGTCAATCTGCCCCTTCTGGAGGGACAAGAAAGGACAAAGAGAAAAGAAGGTAAAGCAGATGCTTCTTTAAGTTCCTCATGTGGTTTCTAATAAATCCTTCAACAGTGTTGTGCTGGTTGTCATGATGTTGCTATGCAGTTGCTAAGGTATTTTCACAAACATACACAATACTGTTAGAGGTTTGATCAGTAATAGTACTATAGTGATAGTTGATCTAAACACTACTAATAACTCAAACAATGTAACTCTGAGCAGGTGTGTGATATGTGACGGGACAATGAGACCTTCAGCAGAACAGGTTCAAGCCCTCGAATGCGCGGTTTGGGAATCGGTGGCAGGAGGAATGATTTAATTCTGCAGAATGAACACAAGCAGAGTAAAATGTCAATGAGACAATAACAGAAAACACACAGACACACATTGTTATCTTAATGACAACATTCCATTCTGTTGTTTTTATAAACAGCTACTTATAAGTACTGTAACCTAACCCTAACCCACACACTAACCACTGCAGAAAACCTTCTTCATTTTTACAATTCAAATTCTTCATTACTTTATTTTTATACCATTTTACAAATAAGGACATCCCCAAAAACAGGCTTTTGTCAGATTTAAATCACTTCATAATATTTAAGTAATTAAATACTAAATATATAAAGTAACACACACATTTATTTTGGTGTCTTCGTGGGGATTTGCCATAGACTTGTATTGTTTTTATACTGACCTAACAGTATTGTCTATCTCCTAAACTCTTACCCTCACAGAAACCTTTTTGCATTTTTACATTTTCAGATAAACATACTTTTGTATGTTTATTAATCCATTTCCCCACAAAGCAGGTGATCTTAGGCAAAGACTATAGATATACAAAGAAGGTTCACTCCTATTACTTATGAATAAGAGAAATTGCAACATGCAATATGCCGGAATATGCCCCGCCTTCTAAATGAAAGAGCCAATCACTGATTGGAAAAGTCATTGCATCACTGCAGCTACCTTTAGAAGCTCCACTTCCCATAGAAACTGGAGACTCTCGCTTTTTCAGGTCTAGCCTGAAAAATAAGCTTTTTAACACTATTTGAGTATAAAGAACTACAATCATGAGGCAGTTCATTTAAGATTTTGATGCTGATTTAAAATATGTAATTTAATTGTGAAATCAGCAGGCAGTTTTTAAGATTTCAGAATTCCCCATTCATTTAGATTGGACTTGGTCTTGGATGCCCAAAATAGCTGCCCGGAGGCGTTGCAAATATGGCCACCAAGTGAACAGTCTTTCCTTGAAAGGAACTTTGTCTTAGGTTTTTGGTCAGATAGAACCATCTGTGAAAGGTGGAAACATGGATCATATTAGGAAGACTGTGGATTTTTTTTTTTAATCTAAAACATTTTTTCTTCTTTAGTAAAGATTAAAGAGTTTTTTTACTTATGTTTTCTTAATACTTTTCTTTTTTTTTTTGTTACATGTTGTGTTTTTACTCATTTATTGGGGTTTTTATGTTTTATATCTGTTCCTCAAAGCTAAGCATTGTACTATAATTCAACATATTTTCACTCAAAATAAGAGAAAATGTGAAAGATATCTGCAGGTTTGTGATTCTTTGTGACCAAACTAAACATCTAATCAAGCCTCTGGATCATGTGACCCTATCATGCAGATCTACAGATCCATCCGTGTTGACAGTCATGTCATGTCGACAGTCCATCGATACTGAGACCAGAGCTACAAGGTTCATGACTTCACTGACCTCTTGCCTCGTGGGACGATCCCAAAACCAATTATGAAGAAGGCCATAATGGCAATGCTGGTCACAAGGATGAAGGCCAACATCCGATCTGAGAGACAGACAGACAGAGACATTTAGAGCTGCAACTATCAGTCATGACAGACGGGTTGATACGTTATTGTGTGTCTGTGAGTGTGTGTGTGTGTGTGTGTGTGTGTGTGTGAGTACATGTTTTTCTATCCCGGTGGGGGCTTAAACCTGAATACACACCGACTCGTGTCAACATAGGGAACCTAAATTGAGGTCCACATGGGGAAACAACCTTATAAATCATATAGAATGCGTTTTTTTTGATAATGTAAAAATGCAGAAAGTTTTCTGTGAAGGGTAGCTTTAGGTGTAGGGCAATAGAAAATACAGTTTGTACAGTATAAAAACCATTACACTTATGGAGAGTCCCCACAAGGATAGTAAACCAGACGTGTGTGTGTGTGTGTGTGTGTGTGTGTCTGTGTGTATACTGGACAGAGGTCTGCCACTGATGGTGATGTTGATGGACTCGCTCCATGTGCTCCAGTGTTTGCTGTTGGTGGAGCGACAGCGGACCATGAACTCATACGTTCCCACCGGCAGATCCAACAACTCCACATGAGGCTCACGCAAACGCTCTTTCACCTACAGACACTAAACCACACATACAACAAACTTCAGCTACGGGTCCTCCTTCCTTTAAGAGTAAAATATTTGTTTTCCCTTCTGTCTGTTCTATAATTACTATGAAAATGGAGACACTATAAACAGACTCTCTGTGTCTGTACCCTCCAGTTGTCTGGCTGAGCGAGATGTCTATAGCGTAGCTCGTAGATGAGCGTAATCCATCCCTCACGCACTTGAGATGCAATTGGATACAACCATGACAACAAAATACTGCGCCCGGATTCACTGACGCTCTCGTTCAGCATGATGTATGTCAAGTTAAAGGGCGGGTCGATCTTGACTGGGGATGGAAGCACATGAGACTCATTAACAAACATGACAAAACATCAGAGCTGATGATGATCTCTAGCAAACCTCACGAGAAACCTAGAACAGGAAAGTTAATGAAGACAAACTAAGCTGTGAAAGCCTGAAAGTTTACAACTGTGTGGAGGCCATTTAGGCTGTATGTATATTCAATACTTGGACAGTCTGAAGAGAGATCAGTAGTTTAATGACTTGCTTAGTGGTTAAGGATGTTGGCTGCAGTTGCTTTCACTCTTAAAACTAAAGGTTCCAAAAGGAGCATTCACAGCAATGCAACAGAAGAACCATTTCTGGTTGCCAAAATTACATTTCAGTGATCAGTACTTAAAAGAACCATTCTTTTCCTTCATGTGAAGAACATTTTAATAATCTAAAGAACCCTTTTCCACTATTTATTTTCTTTTTTAGTTGTTTTGGGAACTGTTCACTGAAAGGTTCTTTGGGGAATCAAAAATGGTTCTTCTGTTGCATCACTGCTAATGCTCCTTTTGGAATCTTTATTTTTAAGAGTGTAAAGCATTTTTTATCCAATGGAAAGGTTCTACACTCTTAAAAATAAAGGTTATTCTCCATAGACTTAAGCTTTAAGCGTTTCATCCAGGTTGCCAGTAGCAAACAATGGAGCGCGCTCTGCTGGACAAACTAAGTAATTACACCATTCCAAGCATTTTATCTGGATTATATGTTCTGTAAAAAAAAAATTCATATCTGCGGCATATTCGCCGATACCGATATATGGGCTCATATCGGCCGATAATATCGGCAAAACGATATATCGGTCGGGCTCTATTATTTATTGGCATCTATGATTCCTTTAAAGGGATCAAGTATACTGGTCAAGTCAGGTATTAAGACATGTATAGCTTAATATAACGTAAATTATGTCTTTTATTTAAATATATAGTAGAAACCCCATGAAAGATGTATGTTATTTAAAAAAAAAAAAAAAATCGACATGGTTTTTG
>NW_015544251.1:35431-37617 GCF_001515605.1 Sinocyclocheilus anshuiensis | reverse complement strand
CATTGAATTTATTTAATACACGAGTTTCACAATTTGAGTTGAATTACTGAAATAAATGAACTTTTCCACGACATTCTAATTTATTGAGATGCACCTGTATTTCAGGAAGAGACATAATTTACTTTATATTAAGCCATACAAGTCTTAATACCCAGGGATCCCTTTAAGAACTTTTAACATCCATAGGACCTTTCCATTGCACAAAAGTTTCTTTACATTGGAAGAAGGTTTTTCAGATTATTCAAATGTTCCTCATGCTAAGAAAAAAAGGGTTCTTTTAAGAAATATTCACTGAAATGTTCTTTGGTGAACGAAAACTTGAGGGCCGAGGGCCAAAAGTAAATGTTGCATTAAATCCAAATATATTATTTTTTGTAGCCTAAATCAAATTTACATCCCGTAAATTCTCTACATTTCAATGCAAATATAGAACAAATGTGTTAAAACACAAAGAAAAATGATAAATTAAGTGCAATGGCATTTTTTTTCCTTCCCTCTATTTTATGGCATGATATGGCATGCCGGGTAATCAGGCCAACTTTGGCCCACGGGCCCTGGTTTGGGCAACTCTGTTCTATGGCATTAACGTGAAAACTTCAAATGACCCCTTTAAAATTTTTAAAGAGGTCATATGACGTTGCTAAAAAAGAACATTATTTTGTGTATTTGGTGTAATGAAATGTGTTTATGTGGTTTAAGGTTCAAAAAACACATTATTTTCCACATACTGTACATTATTGTTTCTCCTCTATGCCCTGCCTTTCTGAAACGCGTTGATTTTTACAAAGCTCATCGGACTGAAAAGCAAGGTGTGCTCTGATTGGCCAGCTATCCAGTGCGTTGTGATTGGCCGAATACCTCAAGCGTGTGACGGAAATGTTATGCCCCCTTACCATATGATGCCTTGTCCCGGCGCGATGAGACAAAACCAATAAAACCCATTATAAAAGAGGCATTTGTTGCATCCAGTGGGGACATAATTACTTATTATAATGACTTATACTGTCTTTGTACGCGTTGCGTTGCATCGCGCCGCGTAAACATACAACCATGTCTGCATTTGTGATCATTTGTGAATTGAGTCAGCATTATTTGTCAGAACACCGGCATTGTAGGCTACTCTCCCAGGAAACAGTCCTCGTCCTCTGTAAAATGCACGGCACACGTCTGAATATTTGGGTTGAACTGTTCTGGAACAGTGTTGTAAATACAACTTAACCACTGATTTCTAGTCGTGTCCTCTTTTGGAAGGCCAAACAAAGTAGTTTCGCTTTCATAACGAATCCAACAGCGTCTCCACGACATTTACACCGAGAATCAAAGTTACACCTTCTTTCTTTGCGTGAACATTTGGGCGGTGTTATGCAAATCTTCCCACACAATGACGTAGACATGTGGGGGCGTGTTTAAACGAGGCGTTTTAGGAGGGCTTGGACGAGTCTTAACTTTTATAAAGAATATCTCTTTGGGTTTGAGACTTTAGTCTTTGCAACTTCAGGGATCGTATCTATTCACGAACAGCTTGTAACAATCCAAAGAGAAAGGAAAACTTGAAATCGCATCATATGACCCCTTTAAGAGTGTATGGATGTTAAAGAGCAGGTCATATGGGTTTTTGAAAAATATCTCTTTTGCAGTTTATAACGTAGTTATCCTTAAATGTAAACAACATCTGCAAAGTTGTTAATCAAAAAAGTACATGATAACTGGGCAACACATTTGCATAATCCCCGCCTGCCCGCAAAATACGAACAGAGTCTGACCTGCCCACAAACACTTCTGCTAGTTAGTGTGTTTACGTCATGTTGAGAAGACGCTGTGTTCAAGGATACCACAGAAATACAATTCGATCCTTTTGTTGTGTGCATGTCATTTTACCAAAGACTGCTTCTCTAATCTTGGCTTTTATCTTCGTTGGCTTCTAATCTTCTTAATTTGGAATAACAAGCTCTCCGAACCACAACCTGTAAAGTACGATTGATACGATATGTGTCCATTTTCAATTGAGTGCTCAAAATATCAAGTTTTTGTGCTAATATGTGATGTACACCTAGTGCAGCTTTAGGTTTCCATGTAAAGCACGATATTAGTCTTACTGAAATAGTTCTGATAATTCGCTCTGAACCCACTATTTCCTAAGAATGTGTCGATTAATGTAGACTGGTGTTGTTCTAATAATTACTTCG
>NW_015544251.1:34607-35187 GCF_001515605.1 Sinocyclocheilus anshuiensis | reverse complement strand
CATTTTAAAGCGAGTGCTCAAAATATCAAGTTTTTGTGCTAATATGTGATGTACACCTAGTGCAGCTTTAGGTTTCTAGGTAAAGCACGATATTAGTCTTACTGAAATAGTTCTGATAATTCGCTCTGAACCCACTATTTCCTAAGAATGTGTCGATTAATGTAGACTGGTGTTGTTCTAATAATTACTTCGTTTAATAATAAAGAATGTAGTGTAACGCACAGACTTTATAATCATTGTTAAATTGCTGTTTATTTTGCTGCACCGGCAGTTATAGGGTTAATGTGGGAGAGACGAGTGAGTTAGTTAGGCTGGTGCGCCTGTGATACAGCTGTTCTGTGTTCTGATTAAAAGTTAAGACATAGAGCGTCTTTTGTCTGGCGTTCTTCAAACATTACAGTAGACATATTTTGGTTTACAAACTGTATTGTTTCAACAGTTAGTCACGTTAGAGCTCGGCTAACGTATCCACCATTATTGTTTTAAGTGTTCACAGTATAGCAGCTGTGGGCATGATTCGCTTGCATAAGTGTTTTGTATTTTGTTATTATTATAAGAACGGATTGGAGCACTATATTAT
>NW_015544251.1:28029-32334 GCF_001515605.1 Sinocyclocheilus anshuiensis | reverse complement strand
ATTACAGTAGACATATTTTGGTTTACAAACTGTATTGTTTCATCAGTTAGTCACGTTAGCACTCGGCTAACGTATCCACCATTATTGTTTTAAGTGTTCACAGTTTAGCAGCTAAACTTTAGCTGTGGGCACGATTCGCTTGCTTAAGTGTTTTGTATTTTATGACATTATTATAAGAACGGATTGGAGCACTATATTATTGTTTTATGTAAAGGTGCTTTGTCAATGGTAGCGCTCGCTAACTAACTGGTCACAGCAGGCTTGACCAGCTGACCAATCAGAGCAGAGTAGGCTTATGGAAGGGAGGGGTTTGCTCCGAACTTGCTTGGAACTAATCGTTTCGAAATCATTGGCAAATGACTCTAATATTAAATGTGTATTCTGAGAAAATTACAATGTTTTCTGACCTTAGATCCATTTAAACCTGTTGTAGGGGTCTCCAACACAATATTAGGACACTTTAAAATACCATATGTCCTGCTCTTTAAAGATTCTTCAAGGAAATGTTTTGATGCCAATAAAAAAACTTTATTTTTAAGAGTGTAGGGCAAGATAAACACACAGACTCATCAATGTCTTTGGGATATCTCAATATCTGCTACTGATGTATGTATGATATATGATGTATGATACATGTACTAAACTGCATGTAAGATGGGTTGAAAAAGATAATTAAAGGTCTGTGCTGAGCTCAGTGGATGATACTGGAAAACTTCAGGAGAAATTACATTCACCTATATCGGCCACATCCAGGCAGTGTTTCTGGGAGGTGATGGGCCCAGTGCGCGTGTGTGCCGTCACGTTCATGCAGTACATCTCCCAGATCTGAGTGTGTTTGGCATCAAAGAAGCAGCTGTTGATGCCACCGCTCACGTAATCGGGACACTCCTGAGGAGTGTGTTCACTGCGGGACGACATGACGTCTGTTCACCATTCACAGCATTCACAAGGATCATTGCATCATATAATTACCAGCAGTATTTGCACTCTACATAAACAACACTAATCTGGTGAAAAATGACAATAAATACAAGTGACTGAATATTAAACAGATATATCAAGGAGTTTGACATGCTGTAAAGTGTGTTTTATTCATGCCTCACCCCGTGGTGTATAGGAGCGTGTACGTGACATTGTCCTGATTAGCAATCGGCCGCCACCAGCAGGTGAAGATCTCCATGTTGGGTGACCGACAGTAGTAAATATATGGCCTTGTTCCATCTGCAATGTAAGAAACAATGACTTAAGATTTCAATGAAGAAGTTTATTTCATTGTAGCAGTGACAAAGTACATCCTAAACTCAAACCTTTTTTGAAGTCAAGGCACAATAAACTATAATGATGACTGTATTAGCATCCACAGCAATGCATGATACCATTCTGTTTATTGCGAGTGAATGCTACAGTTTTGTTGTCTGCTGTTTTAAATGCTCAAGTTCTTTAATGTTGAGTGGATTTTGATTGGCTGTCAATGTTTTTATCAATCCTAAGCTGGAAAATTTTTGAAAAGTGATTTGAAAGTGATTCCAATTATTATAGTTGTGACTGTATAGTTGGACTTCTAAATTCTGTTAGAGTTCAGGAGATTGTTAAAACTATACACTTGTCCAAGGCAAGCTCTTGTCATCTCAAGACTGGACTGCTGCACTGCTCTACTGGTGGGCCATCCAGTCAGCACAACTAAACCTCTGCAGATGATCCAGAACATGGCAGCACATCTGGTCTTCAATCAGGCAAAGAGAACCCATGTCACACCCCTCTTGATTTCACTCCACTGGCTCCCAATTGCAGCCAGAATCAGGACTACCACTTGAACAGCACCTCCTTACCTCAATTCAAGTCTATGCTTCCCATCAGCTCAGGTCTCTGAATGAGCGACGCCTTTTTGTTGCTTCACAATGAGCTGCCAACCTACACCCAAACTGCTTAGACCATCCCATCTTTAAGAAGCAGCTCTACCACAAGCACTTAAGCACACCTTTAAACCAAGACACACACACACACACACACACACACACACACACACACACACACACACACACACACACACACACACACACACACACACACACACACACACACACACACACACACACACACACACACACACACACACACACACACACACACACACACACACACACACACAATCTTCTCTGCATTTTCTTCTCTAGTTTGCTTCATAATCTAGTTGTCCAGTAAACCTGGCATTATATATCGTATATTCTGAATATTGCTGGCTCCTTGACAAATTTATTTTGTTCCTCTTTTGTAAGTCACTTGGGATAAAAGTGTCAGCTAAATGTCTAAACGTAAAATGTTATAATTTTCCCTCAGAGTTATCGTATCGTATCGATAAGGATTGGGACACCACTACTATGCCGTCAAACGTCATCATACGTCGTGTGCTGGTGTGCATTAGAGCCTTTAATTACCATTCTATATTAATGCGCTGCTTACTGACACACACACACACATGCACATATCGGAGATCTGTCACATCCAGGAGCACAGAAACTTGTCAACGCTGCCCCACGACTTTTATTAATAACAGTTTAAATATCGAATCGCTACATTATATTTTCCAGCAATGAGGGGATAAAATCGCTATTTTTGAAGTAAACTCACTCGTTGTAAAGAGAGACGCACAGACGTGCATACACGCAACTTTCATCTCTCTCTCTCTCTCTCTCTCTCTCTCTCTCTCTCTCTCGAATTGGCAATATTTGAGAAAATGGTTTAGCGATTTCTAAATATTGGGGGACTAGCCCCCATCAATGTCTATGGTGGTTATCGTCCTGATCAGACATGAAAATATGTTGTGGCACTATCGTGCAGTCAGTAATGATATGACGTAAGCAAACTTTAGCGATTTTTTGCAAACATTTCTTTGAATAACATGACTAGGGATGCACCGAAATGAAAATTCTTGGCCGAAGCCGAAACCGAACAAAATGAAACACTGGGCCGAAGGCCGAATACCGAATACCAAACACGGTTTTACGAGTTTTTTCTCCCATGTATTTTGCCAACTTTTTTTCACCATTGCATAAATTAAATAGCTAAAATGTGCTTTTTACTGTTTTGTCTTGCTTTTCAAAGAAAAAAATCAATTACAAAACAACAATTTAAAAATATTTAACTGAACATTTTTAACATTCTAGCAGACACTATACCAACAAAGCAGAATTCAGCTTAACATTAATAAGTTAGTAAAATAATATTTTTTGGCCATCAGACCCCCTTCTTGAATCAGGCATGTATTTTTTACTGTACAATTAAAAGCAGCATTGCTGAGAAGAGACTTCTTTTAAAACATTAGAAAATATTACCGGTCCTAATTTGAACACTATGTGTGAATGTTATTAACAGAGCTGTTGTAATGATTATTATCATTACTATTGTCGTTTTATTTTATTTTACAGAACAACAGTAAAATTACAATAACATTTATGAATGCTGATAGAGTGCTTGCTTTTTCTCAACTTTTATTTTCGCTGAAATGCGCAGGAAGACTTATTTATAAATAAGTCTCATTATGAATACGTCGTATGTATCGCATTGTCACATGCCTTGTAAAAATTAATAAAAATGTGACTGGGCAACTGACGAGTAACACTGGTTCAGCGCAGATTTTCCTCGCACTTTGGACTTTGAACCCTGGTTAACAAGCAGATCTAATGAGTTAGTAAAATAATATTTTTTGGCCATCAGACCCCCTTCTTGAATCAGGCATGTATTTTTTTACTGTACAATTAAAAGCAACCTTGCTGAGAAGCGACTTCTTTTAAAACATTAGAAAATATTACAGGTCCTAATTTGAACACTATGTGTGAATGTTATTAACAGAGCTGTTGTAATGATTATTATCATTACTATTGTCGTTTTATTTTATTTTACAGAACAACAGTAAAATTACAATAACATTTATGAATGCTGATAGAGTGCTTGCTTTTTCTCAACTTTTATTTTCGCTGAAATGCGCAGGAAGACTTATTTATAAATAAGTCTCATTATGAATACGTCGTATGTATCGCATTGTCACATGCCTTGTAAAAATTAATAAAAATGTGACTGGGCAACTGACGAGTAACACTGGTTCAGCGCAGATTTTCCTCGCACTTTGGACTTTGAACCCTGGTTAACAAGCAGATAGCGCAGTGAGTTCGTGAAGCACTGTCAGAATACATGCAATGCTTGCGTGTATTAGAAAACATAACGTTCTGCAGTTTATTTACTAATTGTTTAAGGCCATTTCACGATTTCAATCATCATACAGTAACCAGCAACAATCACCCCAACCTC
>NW_015544251.1:18637-21784 GCF_001515605.1 Sinocyclocheilus anshuiensis | reverse complement strand
CCTAATTAATGCAGCCTAAAAATCCTTTAACGGATTTCAGTATTAGAAATGTGTTAGTGTGGTATGTTTAAGCCAGGTTAAAGAGATTAATCTATAATCTAGATTTAAACTGACAGAGTCTGTCTGCCTCCTGAACAATGTTAGGTAGGTTATTTTGGGCGCTAGGTGCTAAATAGGAGAAGGATCTGCCACCTGCAGTTGATTTTGATATTCTAGGTATTATCAAATTGCCAGAGTTTTGAGGACTATAATGCAATAAGAGCTTGTTCAAATACTGAGGTGCTTAACCATTCAGGGCTTTAATTTTAAGTAATTAAAATAACTTTAAAGTAACTTTAAGTAATAAGCAAGATTTTAAAATCTATACGATGTTTAATAGGTAGCCAGTGCAGTGTTGACAGAACCAGGCAATGCATGCGTGTATTAGAAAACATGACGTTCTGCAGTTTATTTACTAATTGTTTAAGGCCATTTCGCAATTTCAATCATCATACAGTAAACCAGCAAAAATCACCCCTTCCTCTTCTCATCGAAAACTATTTATTCGTCTTTTCGCATATTCTTTATTTTTTTTAGCTTTTTTTTTGCTATTTTCGGCCAAATAATTTTGGTTGCCGAACATTCGGTGCATCCCTAAACATGACCGTAAATATGAACTCATCATTGAATGTAACATAAAACAAATGATTACTTTCATTAAAATCTTTATTAATGCCAAAAATGCTCACATTTATGTGTCTTTTTGTTCGCTCGGGCAGCCATGTTCCCGTTGAAGCCGGTTTACGCTGAGATAATTCATACCCCTTCGTTTGAAGTGTAGTCCTGAAAAATCTTCGTTTGAAGGGCTGTCTGGCCCTTCCCCTTACCCCTACCCCTCCAACCAAAAGAGAATTGAGACACTCCTACCCCTTCAGGGGGTAGGGAAAAGGGGGGGTAGGGAAAAGGGGAAGGGCTAAGGGGTAGAAATGGGATTGGGCCTACGCTTGTTAACTAGCAAAATCACTGAAGGAAAGAAGAGAACAGAAAAAAAGAGACAACCAGAAACTCAAGAACTACAACTGACTGCAGCCACAGCCTTGGTTGAATTCAGCTGAAGAAAAAATACATTAAATCTCCGAAGATCTCAGCAGGGGAGGATTAAACAACTCCACAAACAGCATTTCCAGCTTCACTTATTACTAATCAGATTGACTTTATTTCTGTTAGAGGTCCATAGAAGTTCATATTGAGAATAAACAGGGGTTTTAAATCTAATGTTTGTTTCTTTTGAAGTCACCACAATCGTGATTGGTGTTTCCATTAGCTGGGCTCTTAACTCTTATTAATAACTATTTGTCTTTTTTGGCTGCTATGACAGTGAAGACATTTGCAGTACATGATAGTTTGCTGTTGATGGTTTCACAATTATCGTGTAATGGCATGATTCACAAGTCATTTGAATCCCAAAGCTGTGTAATTTAATGCTTTCACATTACAAACCCTGTTACTGCAACTTGAGTTGCAACATCAGTTTGAAGATATAAAGAAAAGTGAACAACACTGACACACACAGATATCAGCATATGAATCTCAACAATGGTGACAAAATATTCAGCTAATTGGATCAATTCTGGACATCAAATAAAGCTACTAAAAGACAAAAAAAACAAACAGCAAAAATACAAAATAAATATGTGAACCAAAGTTAGAATTAAAGAAAAATAATAGGATCATTAAACCGCATAATTTATTCATGCTGTGATGCATGCTGTGAGTTTTGTACTATGGTACCCAGCATGCATTGCAACATTACACTTTTTATTGTCACCATTGTTGAGGTTCATGTGTTGATTTATGATGACTTTGTGTGTTAGTGGAGTTTAACTTTTTGTGCTCTTTTTTTTTTTTTTTATCTTTAACTGGTTCTGCAATTCTGTTGAGCTTACGCTGCAGTTTTATACAGCAAATGTATTACTGGCATAACACAATCGTTAGAATCAAATGACATTAGTAAAGCAGGTATTTCATTATGATGTTGAATCATCAATATCTGACTATCATCACCTGATCTCATGTTGTTTTTATTTGCTACTGCAAATGTGCTTGATAAACACACCATCACAACAGCCAGTGGAAACAACCTAATTGTAATAAGAGTTATGAGCCCAATTAATGGAAACACCAATCACCATTATGATGACTTCAAATGAAACAAACATTAGATTTAAAGGTCCCATATTTTACACCTTTCTGGAGTTTTATTTTAGGTTTTGATGTCCTTAAGAATATATATTTGCGGTATAAGTAACAAAAACCATCTCAATATATTTTTACAGCTCCTTTCTCAGGAGCTCTGCTGAGAACAGGTCGATTTTGGCCTGTCTAATTAATATTCATGAGCCTCTCTTCGATTGGTCTGTTGTTTTCTGAGTGACGCACGGCCAGGCCAACCACAGCTAACTAGGGTCAGTCGACGTCACAGCGCTAGCTGGAGGCAGCAAAACAAAGGGGAAACTGGAGGCAGCCCATTCAAACCAGCGCAGATTCAGCTACATAAGGAGCTTAAAATATAATTTTGTTGTGATGTTGGGTGCCAGAATTGACGTAATACAGCCTCAAATTCGAAATTTGATCGCATATCTGCTGCCACTGCCAGACAAAAAAAACGACGACAGCTGTGGTTAAACGCGATAAAACGAGCGAGCTTAAAATATCATCTTGTTGTGATGTTGGGTGCCAGAATCGACGTAATACAGCCTCAAATTAGAAATTTGATCGCATATCTGCTGCCACTGCCAGACAAAAAAAACGACGACAGCTGTGGTTAAACGCGATAAAACGAGCACACTGGACAAAAACGATCGTCAAAAATGCTTGCGTTTGCAGCGCATACTTCTTATCAGAAAAGGTTAAATTTTCTTTCTTGTTTCTTGCATCTCACGATTATGTCGTGTATGAAATAATGTCTGTGCATGTGTATAAAACAACAAACTGACAATATATGTTTAATCATTTGTCATTGTATATACATTGTTGTGATCAATTGTGGTTGGAACAATAATGTAGCTGTAAAAATAGTTGCCTGCTGAAATTGAAATGTATATACATCTTCATCATGACTAGATAGACACGGTGAGTTTGTCTTTACTATACACGTTAGATGTGATC
>NW_015544251.1:13108-18568 GCF_001515605.1 Sinocyclocheilus anshuiensis | reverse complement strand
CTGTGTGTGTGTGTGTGTTCTGTTGCAGCTTTACAGCTCATTCAAGTGCTCCAGTCTGGTTTTTGATTCTACATCATCCTTAGATATTCTACTTCATCTTTAAAAGTAAGATAGAGTTTTAAATTTGATTTAGCAAACTAGTTTGTCAAATACTGACAATGATCCACACTTCAGCTTTTAACGTGTAATCCTAAATTTGCAATGTCAAAATATTCATATCAATATTTAAGGTTAAATGTTTACAAACCTACTTTTACATCCTACATTTAACAGTAATCTTTGGTTGTGGTATAGGCCTACTAATTTGTGTCTATTTTTCTTTACAAATATATTCCCCACCTCTTGTAATGTTATTTCAGATAATTGATATGAAATGAAAAAATACTAAGATACCATGTGTATGTGTGTGTGTGTGTTCTGTTGCAGCTTTACAGCTCATTCAAGTGCTCCAGTCTGGTTTTTGATTCTACATCATTCTTCGATATTCTACTTCATCTTTAAAAGTAAGATTAATAGAGTTTTAAACTTGATTTAGCCAACTATTTTGTCAAATACTGACATTGATCCACACTACAGCTTAAACATGGAATAAATGTGCAATGTCAAAATATTAATATCAATAGAGAATGGCAATGTGTTGTCACAATGGCAATGAAGAGTTATTTCATGCAGACATTGATAAGGGCTATGGCAATTGATGATACAGTAAGTGTTAATCATTCCAACGTGATCTGTTGAGTCATATAAACATAAAATAAGATAATTAATCTACATTCACTACGGAACTCGGATTAAAATTAAACTGAAACTCGGTATGGTAAACAACTAAAATAAAATGTGGCCTTATAATTGATATCTGTAGATTTATTATATTATAGATACAGTGATTTGCATTAAACTGTAAGTGCTCACACCACAAATAAAGAAAAAAAATAATATATGGAAATGTTATCTGCGGCAGCTCATTGATACCCGGCCACTTGTTTGTACGCATTAAGCTTATTCATTTATTTGGTCGCTTGCATCCTTGTTCGACATCTCTAATAGTAAGGAATCTTCAACTTGATTCATTCAAGTTAAGTTATTTATTTACATAGCATTCACAATACACATAATTTCTAAGCAGCTTTATAGTAAGTTATTCTGTTACCTCTATAATGGCTTCATTCTTTAACACTGAGCAGTTTTACTGGGCAATATGGCGATATATAACAATGATAAATGATCCACCTTTTGAGATCTAGCTATAGTGTGTTCTCCCCTTACAAAATTAGCCATGGTTTTGCTGCTCTAACCATAGTTCATAAAATTGTGGTTATATGAATGGTAACAAATATGGCAAAAACACGGTTGCTACACGTTTACTATAATAAAACCATGGTTAATTTTCGTAAGTGTTTTAGCAGTTATATCAGTACCACTTTAGTGAAGGAGATTGAATACTATGTAATGAATATCTGCAGCCTCTCAAGACACACAACAGAGCGATTCTTTTAATTGAAAGAGATTTACATATTAGTCTGTTTTATTCTAAGGGTATGTAAGATGTTTTTCAAAAAATATTAATGTAAAACGGTCGGCTTTTTCTGTGGTGATTAGCGTTTGTTTACACTGTGTGCTCCAGAGTGTGTCCTAAAACATGGCGGAATGCAATGCGGCATGAAGTAGATTCTCATTCTCTATATTTAAGGTTAAATGTTTACAACCCTATTTTTACAGCCTACATTTAACAGTAATCTTTGGTTGTGGTATAGGCCTACTAATTTGTGTCTATTTTTCTTTACAAATATATTCCCCACCTCTTGTAATGTTGTTTCATATAATTTATATGAAATTAAAACATACTAAGATACTGTGTGTGTGTGTGTGTGTGTGTTCTGTTGCAGCTTCACAGCTCATTCAAGTGCTCCAGTCTGGTTTTTGATTCTACATCATTCTTCGATATTCTACTTCATCTTTAAAAGTAAGATTAAATAGAGTTTAGCCTACTTTTACGTCCTACATTTAACAGTAATCTTTGCTATGAGATGTCATGAAATTTTGTATGAAAATGTGCTTGTGTGATTACAGGTGCTGGGAGAAAAAGTCAACATCGATACTTGCTGTATACTTACTACATAAAGTATACTTAAAAATATACTTGAACTTTACTTAAGTATACTTACTAAAATAAACTTGAAGTATACTACTTTTTGGTAAGGGCAGTGACAGCAGCTCATAGTCGATCATTAACGTGACAATAACTAACCTACTTGACTTAGTGCGTGCAGACAGAGCTGAATGTGAGTTTGATTGATAGTCAAACTCAAATAGATTTATTCAACTATTTTAATTTGATTCACAGCTGCTGCTTTGAAATGCTGAATTAAATGTGCTAATCAAATCAAGCACGTGTTCATTGACTGATACTGACTCTTTTATTGCATAGTTTTAAGTTTAGTTACTGAGCAAAATTCAACACAAAACATTCTTAAGCTGGTTTCTCTGCTGTTCAAAGGCATCAGGCGCCTTCAGTCTGTTTGAGATTATAACATGTGGGCTAATGCTAGCAACTATGCTAATCTGATTTAGCCGCTACACATTCCTACAAAACACAGACACAGAGAGTGCATTGTGACCGAGTAATAAACAGCAATGAGCAGTTAAAAACGGCTTAAAGGTTCATCAAAGTTTATAGAGTTCATACAGAATCATTTGAGAAAATGTTAGACTGGCAATTTTAGATCGGTCCATTTTTATATTAAGTTATTAAAGTTAATGCAAAAACAACAACTAATCTCATTTAACATTGCACTTAAAAGCCAGCAAGATAGAACATGAACACACACACACATATAGTTTTATGAAGCAGAGTAAATTGAATTGTACTAGAACTCCAGCGATGGAGCCTCGTGACACAGTTTACATATGCAGCACTGATCTTGGGTCAGCGATCACTCTCAAACTCACCAGATGAGCTACAGGAATGACTAACACCGGATCTAATGAACATCCATCAATGAACTTACAACATCTTTATGTTTGACAGTATGGAATATGCAGCTGTGAATGACTGCATTAGTGTGACGCACATGCACACAATCAAAAATTGCATTATTTACTACGACCATGTCTTCATCTAAACATGCTTATGAATCAGGTAATTGCATTTGGCATCGAGCCACATTTCATTACATGGCCTTCAAAATACAGGCAAGTTTGAGCAAAATTCTGATGATTAATTTAGTTTGTGCGAAGGCATCACTTCAGACACCAACTTAAACTAAAAATGATGGAGGAAACTGGTGAAGCGTGTCATTGTTACATCTACACAGAACTCAAATAATGATTCACACGTTTCCAATCACTCGTCCATCATTGGTCAATCAGTCAGATAGCTCTGCCCCAAACTCAGGTGATTGGTTGATGTGTCACTCAAACAGATAAATGTTGTGAAAGTGCCACAGAATCACAATGCTTCACTCATCTGCTAATGACAGTGATTCTCAACATGGAACTGACACTCCACTAATTAGATTTTCAGAAGTTTAGCAGATTAATCTGCAAATCTCTTCTGACAAAGAGCAGACAATTCCTCTTGAGGAGGGTCTGTTTATGGAGCTCATGTTTCTGAATAGGTCGATTACATATGGTAACAGTCGTCGGCGTCGCCCTGGGCAACAGCGGTCAGTGAATCACGAGAGAAGTGAGTTCTGTAAGAGGGAGAATCAACGGTGTTCCACTTCACCTCTGAACAGCCACATCATGTCTTGTGTTTAACACCAGTTATAATAAATGGGACTTCATAATAAATGGGATTTGTTTTAAGAGCATTTTTGATCTATAGGGTCTCTCAGCTCCTCTGGACCAGCAGTAAAACATCAGCCACTTTCAGGTCCTCACGGGTTTGTACACCCACTTAAATTCATCTATTTTCAGGGTTTCTGTGTGTCTTAAAAGTAATTCACCCCTTCCATAAATTAAGTCCTAAAAAGGTCTTAAATCAGAGCAGAAAGTCTTAAATTCATAAAGTCATGGCATTAAATGTTAAATGCAGTGCATATTTTTTTCCACAGTATTTTTGTTTTGTTTTGCAATAAAAAATATCTAAGCATCCTTAAATCACGATACATTTACTTCAGATGCAAAATGAAGATATGAAGTAATTTTCTGAGAAATAGATCAAAATTAAGTGTTTATGATTAAAACAACAACAAATATCTGTAAATGGGCTCAGAAAATAAAATAAAGTTTATATTCCCTAATGACAGATTTTGCCTTTCAGGTAAACAAAGCCAAAATACTGAGGAAGAATAACTTTTTTGCAGTGTGATCAGAATGTACAATAAAAGTTACTTCCATATTCCAGCGTTTGTGAGCAGAGATATTCAAGCCTTAATCTATTATTTTGTAAAATTAATTAAAAAGTAATGTAAGTCCTGAAAAGGTCTTCAAAAGTCTTAAATTTACCCAGAGCCGATCCTGGGGGGTGTGTGCGGTGGAGTGGGGTATGAGTGGTTATGAACGAATGAATGAAATGCATTTCGAATCGCGCTCGCGGAAAGCGCTTGAGGAACAGTGGGCCCTATACACCCGGCGCAATGCGGTGTTTTTTGCTAGTTTCAGCCTGACGCAGTTGTCATTTTCACGTCCTGCCCCACATTGTTTAAATAGGAAATGCATTTGCGTCCATTTGTGCGCTCATGGGCGTGCTGGTCTGAAAACGAGGTGTGTTCAGGCGCATTGCTTGAGTGTTGCTATTTTGAGGCAACTGAAATAGACTGCACCATTGACCAACAAAAACCTGGTCTAAAGTCAATGGCGCAGTAGATTTTTTGTTATTTAAAGAGCGCGTTAGTATAGGCAGGTCCACAGCGCGTGTACACTCTGCTTATTACACACACAGGGACGCACAGCACACAAACATGCCAAATATTAAAAATTAAAGGATTGCAATGTAAAAGATTATTATTGTGTAGGCTATATAAATGTAAAAATGCCTACATGTCATAATGGATAGTCATTGAACGAATGAATGAAACGCATTTGTCCGTGTTTCACTCCGTCTCGAATCGCGCTCTCGGAAAGCGCTTGAGAAACAGTGTCTATTCTGCAGCTCGGTACTGTTACGGGGCGAACGAGACGTGAGACGTGCAGTGCAATGGATGATGGGAAATGTAGTCTGTGGTGACGTGTAACAGTCTGTGTAGTGAAAGAGTCAATATGATGGACGAGTGATCTCTGGTGGTGATCGGACGGAAGTCCATGGACAGGATTCGTAACATAGTTCACAGACGGCCTCCATGGCCGGAACAGAACAGGCAGAGAGTTCACAGACGGCCTCCTTGGCCAGAACAGAACAGGCAGAAAGTTCATAGGCGGCCTCCTTGACCGGAACAGAACAGGCAGAAAGTTCATAGGCGGCCTCCTTGGCCGGAACAGAACAGGCAGAGAGTTCACAGACGGCCTCCTTTGCCGGCA
>NW_015544251.1:10127-12920 GCF_001515605.1 Sinocyclocheilus anshuiensis | reverse complement strand
CACAGACGGCCTCCTTGGCCGGAACAGGACAGGCAGAGAGTTCACAGATGGCCTCCATAGCCGTTACAGGACAGGCAATGGGATCACAGACGGCCTTCATAGCCGTGACAGGACTGGCAGAGGGTTCCCAGATGGCCTCCCTGGCCGAAACAGAACAGGACGAGAGTTTATAAGTGGATACTACTGACACCTCTGGAGGTTCTACAGCCGTACCATCAGGAAACAGGGAAAGTTCATGAATATTCTCCTTAACAAGACAGGCACAGAGTTCAGCAACGGTTCCTTTGACCGTGACATGACAGACTGAAAGTGTATTGCTGGGCGCCACCACCATACCAGGAGCCAAAGCGACCGCTGCCGCCTCGGAGGGTTCTTCAGCCTCAGCCTCAGCCGCCACCTTTGGAGGACCTGGAGCGAGCACCGCCATCTCTGGAAGTTCTGTGGTAGTGGACGAGAGTTCAGTAACCATGACAGGCATGACTGGGGATTCAGAAACGGTCTCCTTGACCAGTGCAGGACAGGACAATAGTTCATAGGCCGTGACATGAGCAGACGAAATTCCATTAATGGCCTCCTTGGCTGGAACAGAACAGGACGAGAGTTCATAAGTGAGTACCACTGACACCTCTAGAGGGTCTGCAGCGGCTGCCGCCACCTCTGGAGGTTCTACAGTAGTACCATCAGGATACAGGGAGAGTTCATTAGCATTCTTCTTAACAGGACAGGTACAAAGTTCAGCAATGGTCTCTTCGACCGTGACATGATAGGCTGAAGGTGCATTGCTGGGCGCCACCACCGCGCAAGGAGCTGAAGCGAGCACCGCCACCTCGGGAGGTTCTGCAGCATGGGCCGCCACCTCTGGAGAAGCTACAGTGGACGCCATTGCCTCGGGGAACACGGCAGTGTGCGCCACTACCTCAGGAGGATCTGCAGCATCAGCCGCCACCTCGGGAGACATCACAGTGGCCGCCGCCGTCTCTAAAGTTTCAGTGGTGGTGTATGCAGCCCAAATACACCATAAAGCGATCCCCATTGTGGGAAGATTCTGGAAGATTCTGGAAGATCAGCTGTGACGTGACTCTGGACGAACTGCTGAGACGTGACAAGACTCTGGATGAACAGCTGAGATGTGGCGAGACTCTAGAAGATCAGCTGTGACGTGATGTGACTGGACGAACAGCTGAGACGTGACAAGGCTCTGAACGAAGAGCTGAGACATGACGAGGCTCTGGCAGATCAGCTGAGACTTGACTTGACTCATAAAGATTAGTTGTGACTTGACTTGACTCATGACGATCAACTGTAACTTGACTTGACTCATGACGATCAACTGTGACTTGACTTGCCTCATGAAGATCAACTGACTTGACTTGCCTCATGACGATCAACTGTGACTTGACTTTCCTCATGAAGATCAGCTGTGACTTGACTTGCCTCATGATGATCAACTGTGACTTGACTTGCCTCATGACGATCAACTGTGACTTGACTTGCCTCATGAAGATCAGCTGTGACTTGACTTGACTCATGACGATCAACTGTGACTTGACTTGCCTCATGAAGATCAACTGACTTGACTTGCCTCATGACGATCAACTGTGACTTGACTTTCCTCATGAAGATCAGCTGTGACTTGACTTGACTCATGACGATCAACTGTGACTTGACTTGCCCTCATGAAGATCCACTGTGATTTGACTTGATTCATGAAGATCAACCGTGACTTGACTAGACTCATGAAGATCAACTGTGACTTGACTTGATTCAGGATTGGCAGCTGTGACATAACGAGGCGCTGTTGTGTCCGCCATTTTGCAATCAGGCTCCGCTGTTGCTGCCATTTTGTGAGTGTGCTCTAGTGCGGCCGCCATTACACGAGTGAGTGCGGGGTCGCATTCCTCCGCGACACCCACAGTGAACAATCAACCAACAGTCAACAAAGCATAATCCATAAATTGAACGAGAGATGAACGGGGACCCTCACGGATTAAACGTGATTTGAGCGGTTGGTTAATGCCCTCACAAAAAAAATCTATGAGCACACAGTCAGGCAAATCAGAATAATTAGCGACCTCTAAATACTCTTTAATATAGCTCTCGAGCCAGGATTCATAACAGGTACGCTTTCAACTAATATTTTTAGTATGGAGCAAGACTGTACGACATTCACATTATGTGATTTAACTGATTTTTACGTAGAAAGGGCGACAGCGTACCGCATTAAAATAAATGATCATTCATGTTTTCATGACCGCTGGCCAAATTCAAAACGAAACTAAAATTAAAATAACCTTTGAGAGCAAGGGGGCGCCCTGGTGTTTCTGGGGCCCTACGCAGCTTGCGTATTTTGCATATAGGGAGGATCAGCTCTGAATTGACCTTCTTTAAACCCACAGAAACCCTGTATTTACTTTCGTTCTATCAGCAGAAAATATTCAAGAACATATTTAACACAAAATACATATGTGTGTGTGTATATATATATATATATATATATATGGACAGACTCAATGTGCCATAAAGTTGCTTCAGCTTCAGCAGGTGAGTTAAGGACTCTGTTCTGGTGGTTTAGTGTTTACTAACCACTACATTTACTACAGTTCGCGATGGCGCCAATGCTGATGGCTGCCTCCGTGGCGTGCTCCACAGTTGTTTTTATGTTTTTGTTAGTTTGTCCTGTCTTTAGTTATATCCCTGCAATCAGTTTCACCAGAGACGAATTGCTGGACATTCGGAAGTACACACCACCTGATATTTCACCGGTTTTCGATTATTCTGATGTTTTGCTGGACA